>NC_139521.1:74968618-75073469 GCF_947247035.1 Vipera ursinii
TCCGTGGCTTCTTGTCCTGCTTTGTTCTTGTTCCTCTGTTACTCTCTGCAAAGCCCTTCTGAACCGCTGGTATGGCCTTGACTGTACAGGTAGTCCTCAATTTACAGCAATCCGTTTAGTGACCGTTTGAAGTCTGTCAATAGGAGCCCAGACTATAATCAAGGAGAGAAGCAGCCTGGAATTAAGAGGAAAAAAAAACTTCCTAACCACAACAATTAACCAGCGGAACAACTTGCCACCAGAAGTTGTGGGTGCCCCGACACTGAAGGTTTTCAAGAAGAGACTGGACGGCCACTTGTCTGAAATGGGATAGGTTCTCTTGCTTGAGAGGGGGTTGGACTAGATGACCTCCAAGGTCCCTTCCAACTCTTGATATTCTATTATTCCTAAAGGTGACGGATGACCTTACAGGTGACCTTGGTTAGACTAGAACAGGGGTCCCCAACTCTCGGTCTGTCGACCGGCACCGGGCCACGGCACACCAGCAACCGGTCCCGGGAAACAAGGCAAGCCCCATCCGTGGGATGCAGGCAGCAAGCCAAACCACGCCACCTCCGGTCTGTGGAAAACTCTCTCTCCGTGGTCCCTGGTCCCCAAAAGGTTGGACTAGAACAGGGGTCGACAACCTGAAAAAGCAAAAGAGCCCCTGGGAACCGGTTCCATCACACATAAAAAAAAGTGGGAGCCCCGCGCGTGCATCCACGCACGCGCATAAAACAAAATGTTTTGCGCATGCGCAAAATGTTGTTTTCTTGCGCAAGCGTGCGCGTGGATACACGTGCGCGGTTCCACTTTTTTTTATGTGGACGCACCTGCACGCCAGCGGCGACGGGTCTCCGTGGTGACGGGCGCTGGGTTGCGGCGCCGCCTTCAGCCCGGGCATCGCCGGAGCCACCCCCGGGACCTCCAAACTGCCGCCCGACCTCTGCTCGAACACCAGCAGGTTTCGACACGGGTGTTCGGGTGGAGGTGCGCGCGCAGCTCCGCCCGAACAGCGGTTTGGAGACCTGCTGGTGCCGGTGGATGCACCTGCATGCCAGTGGCGACGGGTCTCCGTGGTGACGGGCGCTGGGTTGCGGCGGCGCCTTCAGCCCGGGCGTCGCCGGAGCCACCCCCGGGACCTCCAAACTGCCGCCCGACCTCTGCCCGAACACCAGCAGGTTTCGACACGGGTGTTCGGGCGGAGCTGCGCGCACACCTCTCCAAAGGTTTGGAGAGGTGCGCGCCCAGCTCCGCCCCGAACACCCGTGTCAAGACCTGCTGGTGCCGGTTTAGAAAGCTGCTGCGGGCCGCGGCAGCTTTCTAAACCGGCACCAGCAGGTCTCCAAACCGCACCTCCGCCCGAACATCAGCAGGTCTCCAAACGGGTGTTCGGGCGGAGGTGCCAGAGAGGTGCGCGCGCACCGGGCGACTGGGAGCCGCAGGAGACGGCTCAAAGAGAGGCTCAGCTAATCTCAATGTACACATGTTGTACTTTGACAATAAAGGTTTATTATTATTATGCGGCTCCGGAGCCGCGGGTTGCCGACCCGTGGACTAGAAGACCTCCAAGGTCCCTTCCAACTCTGTCTCAGCCCTGAGTGCGCTTTCTGTGAAAAAGGACGCTTAAACCTCGTCCTGATTCCCGAATGTGCCTCTCGGTTTCCGAAGCTTTTTTCAGAAGATGAAAATGACAAATGCTGCAGCCCGGAACGTGTCCTTGTGCCCAGAAAAAGGACGAAAAGGTCATAAAAAGCAGCTGGGGGAGGTCAAGAGTGAGGGACAAACTGCACTCGGGGGGGGGGGGTGCTTTTTCAGAGGATTGTAATATCCCCAAATCAGCCACCAAGAGACGCAAGGAACAAGACCGGCAGACTGTGCAAGAAAGAGACAATTAGCCAAGGGAACAAACAGACCGGAAAAAACGCCTCCCCACCAGCGATCCTCACCCAACTGAGCCCAGATTTAGCTCCAAGATGAACATCAGAACCATCCGTCTAGACCAGGGGTCTTCAAACTTGGCCCTTTGATGACTTGTGGACTTCAACTCCCAGAATTCCTCAGCCAGCAAAGCTGGCTGAGGAATTCTGGGAGTTGAAGTCCACAAGTCATCAAAGGGCCAAGTTTGAAGACCCCTGGTCTAGATTAAGCAAGCCATAGCCCCCATCAAGGAACTGCCAGACAAGCTGACATTGAACAGTCCCACCAAAGAAGCACCAAGGCCTCTCCCACCAACACTGACGCGGCAAGCAGACGCGTGAATAAACAGAGAGCAGACCCCACTCCCTTCTGGCACTGATGATGTTCCCCAGTTGGGCCATGGAACATTTATTATCTCCTCCTCCTCCTCCTCCTCCTCCTCCTCCTCCTCCTCCTCCTCCTCCTCCCTGCAAACCCCACTCCCTTCTAGCACTGACGAAGTTGCCTAGTAGAGTCATGAAATATCTGCAGTATCTCTTCCTTTCTCCTCCATTCACAAGCCCCTTTCCCTTCTGAAAAGGTCACCTAGTTGCGCAATGGAACGTCTGCAAGAAAACCACCCAGCTCATAGAGCACCAAGGACCCCACAGTCCTCCTCCTCCTCCTTCTCCTCCTCTCCACAATCCCCACTCCCTGCTTGCGCTGATGATGTTCCCTAGTTGGGTAATGAAACGTCTGCAAGAAAACCACCCAGCTCAGAGAGCACCAAGGACCCCACAGTCCTCCTCCTCCTCCTCCTCCTCCTCTTCCTCCTCCTCCTCCTCTCTCCAAAAACCTGACCCCCTTCTAGTACTGAGGAAGTTGCCTAGTAGAGTCATGAAATATCTGCAAAAAGACCACCAAGAGAGTATCTCTTCCTTTCTCCTCCATCCACAAGCCCCTTTCCCTACTGAAAATGTCACCTAGTTGGGCAATGAAATGTCTGCAAGAAAACAACCAAACTCGGAGACCACCAAGGGATCCCACAGCCCTCCTCCCTCCCCCATGGTCCTCCTCCTCCTCCTTCTCCTCCTCCTCCTCCTCTCCACAATCCCCACTCCCTGCTTGCGCTGATGATGTTCCCTAGTTGGGTAATGAAACGTCTGCAAGAAAACCACCCAGCTCAGAGAGGACCGAGGACCCCATAGTCTTCCTCCTCCTCCTCCTCTTCCTCCTCCTCCTCCTCCTCCTCCTCCTCCCTGCAAACCCTAACCCTCCCTTCTAGCACTGATGATGTCACCTAGTTGGATAATGAAATGTCTGCAAGAAAACAACCAAGCTCTGAGAGCACCAAGGACTCCACAATCATCTTCTTCTTCCTCCTCCTCCTCCTCCTCCTCCTCTCTGCAAACCCCCCTCCCTTCTAGCACTGAAGATGTTCCCCAGCTGGGTCATGAAATGTCTGCAAGGAAACAAGCCAGTTCAGAGAGCACCAAGGACCCCACGGTCCTCCTCCTCCTCCTCCTCTTCCTCCTCCCTGCAAACCCCACTCCCTTCTAGCACTGACGATGTTACCTAGTTAGGTCATGAAACATTTCTTTCCTCCTCCTCCTCCTCCTCCTCCTCCTCCTCCTCCTCCTCCTCCTCCTCCTCCTCCTCCTGGTGATTTTCTCTCCAGAGTGCCTGTGACATATTCTGCAAAGGAACTTCAACCCTAAAGGTTGGGAATCTCCGCTCTTGGGTGTTCAGAGATGCCGGGGCACTATGGCTACGCCAACGACAAACCCAGCTTTTCCGGTCCTTTTCTGCAACCGTGTCTTACTACACGAACACCCAGATTGGAAGACCATCCGAGGCTCTCAAAAATAAAAAAAAATTACAAAAACGGAGAACTGCCTGTATTGAGTGCTTCTCTACCCGGGGACAGATCCCTCGGCTGTCTGAATCACGCTTAGCCAAACGGAAATAAAAGCATTCAGGTCTGCCGTCGTCTGACTTTTTAAAATTCTCGGCCAGCGTCCAGGCCCTCTGCTCAAATTCCCCGCCATCGAAAAGCGCAACGGAGGAGGAATTCAAACCATCCCAGACATTTAAAAAACGCTGGAAATGAGGGCAGGAAGCCATGACGCTGGAGTTACCGCCCTGCTACAAGCCATTATCTTCCATCTAATCTAACTGGGAGGAATTCCCCTTTTCGGATTTGCTGTCCGTTTCGACACGAAATCTTTTTATTAAGATTGCGAACAGAGGGCGAAAGAGTCGGTCCGCTTTGGCTTCGAGGCTTGCAGAATCCCTGCCTGGGAACTGTAACGGAAGGCAGGCAGGCCGGCAGGCAGGGTTACTCTTGCCGAATACCGATAGTCCTCGACTTACGACAGTTCGTTTAGCGACCGTTCAAACTTCCCAGGGCACTGGAAAAGGGGGCTTAGGGCCGTCTTCCACCCTGACGACCGTTGCAGCCTCCCCGTGATCAAAATTCAGATGCTCGGCAACGGACTGCTACTTACGACGCTTGCAGTGACCCCCCCGGGGTCACGTGAAACACCCCCCCTTTTTGCGACCTTCTGACAAACAAAAGTCAATGGGGGAGCCCGATTCGGTTCACAACTGTGTTACTAAATTAAGTGGTACTGTCAGAATCCATTTATATCCTATTCATAAATGGAATGTTTCAAACATTATTCCATGGATTCTGCCATCTCCCGAAGAGAAAAGGATAGATGTGTATTGAACCGGCAATAGGCATTTCAAAGGAAAGGAGAAGCCTTTTGAACTGGGGAAACAAAGGGGGGGGGCTAGCATCTGGCTTTTGTCACGGAAGACAGCAATAAACATGAAGGGTCCTAAGTTCCTTTTTCCCACGAGAGGGATGATACGAGAGAAAGGATGGGGGACTGACCAAATGGGGATTAAGGGGGGTTAAACCGGGAACTCTTTATAAGGGTTTACTTCGTGGAAATATTAAGTCCTGTCTCGCCTCCTACAACCAAGCATGTCATAGTAAAGATTCCTTTTGGACTAAGATTTGGCTCCAAGAGTTTTGTCTTCCTAAGATGTGGTTTGGGGTGGGTCCTGACAGGTACAATGGGTGAAAAGGTTGAAAAGCCCTGATCTGGAGGACGCGGAGAATCCCAGGACGAAAAAACACGGAAGGCTCCGCTAGTCCCACCTTGCAATGCAAAGACAGGTCATTTAGGGACCCTCTCAAGTTACCACTGCACTTTAAAAAGGGACTCGTGACCGTTTCTCCCACTTAACGACCGTCGCAGCGTCCCCGCACTCCCGTGATCTATATTCAGACGCTCGGCAACTGACTCGTATTTATTTATTTATTTATTTATTTATTTATTTATTTATTTATTTTATTTATTCGGTTTATATACCGCCCTATTCCCAAAGGACTCAGGGCGGTTTACAAGGCAAAATTTAAAAACAATCCAATATAAAATTAAAATAAAATTAAATTAAGTCTAGCCGCAAAAATTAAATCACACGACAGCTGTCGTGTCTCGGGATCGTGTGATTTCCCCCTTTTGCCACCTTCCGACGAGCAAAAGCAAAGATTCGCGCAGCGACCGTGTTCCTCGTTTTAAGGACCGCAGCGATTTACTTAACAGCCGTGACCAGAAAGGTGGCCAAATGGGGCCAAAATTCACTTAACGCAATTCACTAGGCGAGGGAAATGTTGGGGTTCAATTGTGGTCGTAAGTTGAGGACTTACCTGTAAAAGGATCCGGTCTCGGCTAACCCACCCGTGCTAAGCAGATCTTTGTGTACCCGTAAAGCCAAAAGAATCGTATTTGCCCAACGTTGGAAAAATGAAAACCTACCTACTGAAGCAGGACGAATTAAGAAAATTAATGGGTAGAAATGGACAGATTGACTTGAAAGATGAAAGAGAAATAAGTGGGCAGAAATGGACAGATTGACTCGAAAGATGAAAGAGAAATAAGACTCGCTGTACTTTAGAATACGGGATAATTTCTATCCATGGCTAGAAAAACGAGTCAGAGAGAAAGGAACGCGATATGTAATTTTGAATATACGTTAGCAAGAAGAAGGCTATTGAGGGATTAACGTACTGTATATGATAATTAACCGTATCTATTATTGTTTGTTAAACCCGTGAACCCAGACATTGTGCTGTTTGCTAAATATTGAAAATGTTATTTGGAAAAACTCCAACCCTAACCCTAACCCTAATCCCAACCCAACCCCGACCCCATCTTTTTCCTAACCCTATAAAAACTAATAAAATCTATATTTAAAAAAGGCAAAAATTAAAAGGTGAGCTTTTTTTTTTCCCCTTCCTCAGCAAGCCACAAATGCAAGCAAGAGACAAACCAGCTAACGGCATGGACGTGAATTTGGATCTATGAATAGACCTCAAGGTGATTTTCAGTACATTAGTCCGTGATTTACAATATAGTACATTAGTAAAGGTAAAGGTAAAGGTTCCCCCTCACATGCGTGCTAGTCGTTTCAGACTCTAGGGGCCGGTGCTCATCTCCGTTTCAAAGCCGAAGAGCCAGCGCTTGTCCGAGGACGTCTCCGTGGTCATGTAACCGGCATGACTGGATGCCAAAGGTGCACGGAACGCTGTTACTTTCCCACCGGAGTGGTCCCTATTTTTCTACTTGCATTTTTACGTGCTTTCGAACTGCTAGGTTGGCAGAAGCTGGGACGAGTAACAGGCGCTCACTCTGCTACGCGGCACTCGGGATTCAACCCGCCAAACTGCCGACCTTCTGATCGACAAGCTCAGCGTCCTAACCCACTGAGCCACCGCGTCCCTTTCATAGTACATTAGTAAGGACGACTAATTCCGAGTTGCATCTCTCCATTCCGCCAATCTTACAACACCTGGAAGATTCATCACCTGTTTCTCTCAACTTCATTAAGCGCAAAAAAAAGGAGCAATTAAATATTCATCAGCCATCAAGCAACCAGGAGGAAAAGCAGAGCCTGGATTTTTTTGCAACCGACAAATTAAAGTTTGGAGAAGCTTCTGAAGTTAGCCCTGGATTTACAGCAATCCAGCCGAACATTTCTGTCGCGAAGCGAGACGGGTTGCTCGGCGCGTTTTGGCCCGCTTTACGACCATTCTTGCCACGGTCGTTAAAGAGAATCGCTGCAGTTGTTAAAGCGAGTGACCCGGTCGTGAAGTGAATACGGCTTCCCCCCTTGACTTTGCTGGTCAGAAGGTCGCCAAAGGGGATCGATCGCTTGACCCCCGGGGACGCCGCAACCGTCGTAAATATGAATCAGTTGCCGAGAATCTGAATTTTGATCATGTGACCACGGGGGATGCTGCTACGGTTGTTAAGTGCGCAAAAGGGTCATAAGTCGCTTTTTTCAGTGCCTTTGTAACTTTAAACGGGGGGGGTCTTCAAAGTGGGCCCTTTGAGGACTTGTGGACTTCAACTCCCAGAATTCCTCAGCCAGGAACGCTGGCTGAGGAATTCTGGGAGTTGAAGTCCACTCCTCTTAAAGTCTACATCAGGGGCCTTGAAACTGGGCCCTTTGTGGACTTGTGGACTTCAACTCCCAGAATTCCTCAGCCAGGCACGCTGGCTGAGGAATTCTGGGAGTTGAAGTCCACTCCTCTTAAAGTCTACAACAGGGGCCTTGAAACTGGGCCCTTTGAGGACTTGTGGACTTCAACTCCCAGAATTCCTCAGCCAGGCACGCTGGCTGAGGAATTCTGGGAGTTGAAGTCCACTCCTCTTAAAGTCTACATCAGGGTCCTTGAAACCGGGCCCTTTGAGGACTTGTGGACTTCAACTCCCAGAATTCCTCAGCACTTAATTCTACAAAAGGAATTAATGGCACTTAATTCTACAAAAGGAAAAGAAAAGCAATAAAAGTGTTAACTCTTAAAATGAACCCCTTAAAAGTATTTCTGAAGCTCACTGGGATCCAGCCTCCTAAAAACGCCCTTCACTTTCCAGGCGATTCTTGTCTCTTTCTACAATTGCATTTAGTATTCTGCACGCATCTCCATCTTGAAAGGGAAGGCCAAAGTCAGGAAAATAATGACTTTGCTGCAACGAGTTGGTGGCAAACCTCGGAAGGAGATAGTTGACGTGCAATCGTTGAGGGCTCGCTATTCTCCTCGCTCGGCCTGGACATCTGCAGAGAAGGTCTGGGACCCGTGAGGTCATCCCAACAACACACACAGGACAATTCAGTCCCCGCAAAGCCAGCGCTTGAGGTCAGACAGCTGACTTCCAACATTTTCTGTCGTCTCCCAGACCGGCGGTGGGTCTTCCTAACCGCAAAATCCCTCCGAAGGATACATATCAAGACCACCCAAGACCCGTTAAAAGACGGATCGTGCAAATTAAGACGTTAACAAAAGCAGAACGGAAATACTTGCTCCGTGAAGCCGGAGTTTGGCAGCCGACGAGAGGCGGCGTCGGCAGGCATTCTAATTCAGGGCCTGGAAAAAAGGGATGATGAATAGGACGTCTCATACGGGGCAAAAATTGATTCGCAAGCAGCCACGTGGTTTAAATCAACTAATGTTCTCTCTCTCGCACACACACACACAGAGTCGCTCGTGAATTTACATTTACTATACTGCAAAGCTTTTAAAAAAAAAAGCCTGGTTTCGCCATCCCAAAACGATTCGTTTTAAAATGCACAACGTAAAAATAGTAAAGGTAAAGGTAAAGGTTCCCCCGCACACGCGTGCTAGTCGTTTTCGACTCTAGGGGCTGGTGCTCGTCTCCGTTTCAAAGCCGAAGAGCCAGCGCTTGTCCGAGGACATCTCCGTGGTCATGTGGCCGGCATGACTAGACGCCAAAGGCGCACGGAACGCTGTTACCTTCCCACCGGAGTGGTCCCTATTTTTCTACTCTCGTTTTTACGTGCTTTCGAACTGCTAGGTTGGCAGAAGCTGGGACGAGGAACAGGCGCTTGCTCTGCTACGCGGCACTCGGGATTTGACCCGCCAAACCGCCGACCTTCTGATCAACAAGCTCAGCGTCCTAACCCACTGAGCCACCGTGTCCCTTCTAACGTAAAAATACTAATATTTAAATGCTTTTGGGTACCAGGCACCGGTTCCACAGAGAGAGGATTTTCCGTGGACCGGAGAGTGTGTGGTTTTGTGTGCTGCCTGCATTCCACGGATGGGACTTTGCTTGTTTGTGCGGACCGGATGCTGGCGTGCCACGGCCCAGTACCGGTCCACGGACCAGGGGTTGGGGACCCCTACTTTTGCGTACCTTATAAAAGGGGTATGCTTCACTGCCTTAATTCGGCCTTTATCTTCCTGTCAAATAAACCAGATCGAATTAAGGCAGATTCGAGGTTAAGAGAGTGTTTCTGAATCATCGTGGTCACGGTGGGTTTTATTTAAAAAATAAAATAAAATAAAAGGCCTACATGGGAGGAAAACAAGAGACAGGAAACGTCTACGGAGCTTCTCAAGTCATCCAGCTCGTGGTTGTCCCAAAGGTGCTTTTCTCAAGAGGCAACCGGGCTTTCTTAATTTTTCTTTGAAGACGTTTCCCTTCTCATCCCAGAAGCTTCCTCGGCTCTGCCTAGTCCAGGGGTCTCCAAACTTGGCCCTTTAATGACTTGTGGACTTCAACTCCCAGAATTCCTCAGCCAGGCACGCTGGCTGAGGAATTCTGGGAGTTGAAGTCCACAAGTCATTAAAGGGCCAAGTTTGAAGACCCCTGGCCTAGACGGTGGGGGAGTGGAAGGATTTATACTCCTTGCAGACCGCTGGTCATTTGCCTCCTTCGAGAGAGTCGTCGAGGCCACTCGGAGGTTTGTCTGTGTCGGAGGGATTCAACATCAGCTATCTCCTGTCTACAACACAGTCCTTTCAGCAGCTCCAAGTAGGCTCCACATCCATTTGCACCACTCAGGTGACCCCGAGGACACAGAATTAACCTCCAAGTAGCCTCGACGACTCTCTAAAAGGAAGCAAATGACCGGCTGTCTGCAAGGAGTATAAATCCTTCTATTCCCCACCATTTGGTCAGAGCGGAAGAAGCTTCTGGGATGAGAAGCAAAACGTCTTCAAAGAAAAAAAAAGAGAGAAAGTCCAGGTACTTTTTTGTGGGGGGGGGGGGAAAGTATCTTTGGGATAAGAGACAGGAAAGTGACACTGGCCAGTCTTTTGATTTCCTTACGCAAAGGAAACGGGGTACAAACACACAGAGCTATCTTAACCGCATGTCATTTGTTACGAGGCGGGAACTCTTAAAATCTTGGATGATGGAAGGATTTGGAAAGGCCGTAAGTGCCCTATGGACTCCAGAAGAGCCTTGGTGGAGCAGTGGGCTAATGCCTCCTTAAGTAACACCAGCTGCCTGCAATTAGTGCAGGTTCGAGTCCCACCAGGCTCAAGGTTGACTCAGCCTTCCGTCCTTCCCAGGTAGGTAAAATGAGGACCCAGATTGTTGGGGGCAATAAGCTGACTTTGTAATAATGCCGCTTGGGGTGTGTGTGAAAGCCCTAATAAGCAGGCATATACATAGAATGAAGGCTACTGCTAAGCTTGTAAGCCGCCCTGAGTCTTCGGAGAAGGGCGGGATATAAATGGAATTAAAATAAAATAAAATAAAAATAAAATACTGCTAAGCACATTGATTTGTGCTTTAAATTGTAAGCCGCCCTGAGTCTTCGGAGAAGGGCGGGATATAAATGGGATTAAAATTAAAAAAAATTAAAAAGATGGTAGAGGACAGAAAGGCCTGGAGGAATGTTGTCCATAGGGTCGCGATGGGTCGGACACGACTTCGCAACTAACAACAACAACAAAGTGCCCCATCTTTCTGCACAGGTGTCTGCATATACTGTGGACAACACTTTCACCAGGCAAGCAAAGCGGACGCATTTACACGTGCAAACGAACAGCCAGAGAAGCTTCAAAAGTATCCTTGTGGATAGTCACTTAAATATGAGCCAACACAGTGCTTGGTTGCATTAACAGAGGGAGAGAATCAGGATCACGTGAAGTCTTAATACCGCTTTACAAGGCTTTGGTTAAGGCCACACTTGGAATGCAGTTTTGGTCACCACGATGTAAACAAGATGTTGAGAACTCTGGAAAGAGGGCAGAGAAGAGCAACCAAGATGATCGGGGGACTGGAGGCTACAACATATAAGGAAGGGTTGCTGGAATTGGGGAATGTCTAGTTCAGGGGTCGGCAACCTCGGCTCTTTTATGACTCGTGGACTTCAACTCCCAGAATTCCTGAGCCAGCAAAGCTGGCTCAGGAATTCTGGGAGTTGAAGTCCACGAGTCATAAAAGAGCCGAGGTTGCCGACCCCTGGTCTAGTTTAATGAAGAGAACAACTAAGGATGACATGATAACGGAGATTCCCATGTTCCTTGGGGATTGTATATTTTTCCAATAATTATGTGTGTCTTAAATTGGCGAGCTATTGTTTGCACAGGGAGGGCAGTTCATATTTATGACGGTTACCCTGTCCCGGGATCACGTGATCCCCTTTTGCAACCTTCCCAACGGGAAGCCAGATTCACTTAACAACCATGTTACTAACTTAAGTAACTTCAGTAACTTAGCTTAACAACGGTGGTGATAACAATCGTAAACTGGGGCAAAACCCGCTTGACAAACGTCTCACTTAGCAACAGAAATTTGGGGCTCAATTGTGGTCATAAATTGAGGACTGCCTGGATATTTATATATATATATATATATATGTATGTATAAAAGGGACGCGGTGGCTCAGTGGGTTAGGACACTGAGCTTGTCGATCGGAAGGTCGACAGTTTGGTGGGTCGAATCCTGAGTGCCACGTAGCAGAGTGAGCGCCTGTTACTCGTCCCAGCTTCTGCCAACCTAGCAGTTCGAAAGCACGTAAAAATGCAAGTAGAAAAATAGGGACCACTGCGGTGGGAAGGTAACAGCGTTCCGTGCGCCTTTGGCGTCTAGTCATGCCGGCCACATGACCACGGAGACGTCCTCGGACAAGCGCTGGCTCTTCGGCTTTGAAACGGAGATGAGCACCGGCCCCTAGAGTCGGAAACGACTAGCACGCATGTGCGGGGGAACCTTTACCTTTACCTATATGTATGTATATATTTACCTCAGAGTGTGACTTTTTGGTTTTCATTTAAAAGTCACTGGTGGATTAATATTTCACCAGGTTAAAAATATCCAGTCTGGCAAATGAGTCATCTTTAAGGGATCAAAGTTAACAATTACAGACATTTAAGAGCAGGGATCTTCAAACTTGTCCCTTTTATGACTTGTGGACTTCAGCTCCCAGAATTCCTCAGTCAGCGTGCCTGGCTGAGGAATTCTGGGAGTTGAAGTCCACAAGTCATAAAAGGGCCAAGTTGGAAGACCCCTGACATAGACCTTTAAGAGGAGTGGACTTCAACTCCCAGAATTCCTCAGCCAGCATGCCTGGCTGAGGAATTCTGGGAGTTGAAGTCCACGAGTCATCAAAGGGCCAAGTTTGAAGACCCCTGACATAGACCTTTAAGAGGGGTGGACATCAACTCCCAGAATGCCTCAGCCAGCATGCCTGGCTGAGGATTTCTGGGAGTTGAAGTCCACAAGTCATAAAAGGGCCACGTTTGAAGACCCCTGCCCTAGATCATAACCAATTTTTAGGAAGGGAAGAAGGAGAAGGAAAAGGGGAGGCTGGGGGAAACGTGTCGCCTGGTCCTGTCACATTTCCACAACTTGGCAAAGCCACTCAAGCTCCCAATCGCTACAACTTCCACAACCTGGCAAAGCCCCCCCCCCCGGAGGGGCCCAACCGCCACCTAGATTCTGCAAAGACACCTCCCTGACCAAAATTACGACAACTCAGAAAAGGCCAGCTGTGTCTCGGGAAGCACAAAAGCTTTTGCTTTCCAAGGCTGGCTGAAAATTTGCATCTGAGGTGGCCTGGGCTGACCTCAGTCTGGAAAAGAAGAACGCCCTGTCCTCCTCCGTGACTGGAGTCGACATTTGTCAAAGAAAAAAGAAGAAAAAACACACGTCTCCATCTCAATAGGAGAGAACATCTGCCGCCCAGGGTGGAACCGTGGGGTCCTTGGTGCTCTCTTTGAGTTGAGTGCTGTTGCATTGCCCAACTAGGTTACATCCTCAGTGGTAGAAGGGAGTGGGGTGGAGGAGGAGGAGGAGGAGGAGGAGGAGGAGGAGGAGGAGGAGGAGGAGGAGGAGGAGGAGGAGGAGGAGGAAAAAGACTGGGGTCCTTGGTACTCACTGAGCTGGGTTGTGTTTTTCCAAGACATTTCATTAACCAACTAGGTAATGCCATCAGTGCTAGAAGGGAGTGAGGTTTGGAGGAGGAGGAGGAGGAGGAGGAGGAGGAGGAGGAGGAGGAGGAGGAGGAGGAGGAGGAGGTAGAAGACTGGGGTCCTTGGTACTCACTGAGCTGGGTTGTATTTTTCCAAGACATTTCATTAACCAACTAGGTAATGCCATCAGTGCTAGAAGGGAGTGAGGTTTGCAAAAGGGGGGAGGAAAAGGAGGAGGAGGAGGAGGAGGAGGAGGAGGAGGAGGAGGAGGAGGAGGGGGGGAAAAAACTGGGGTCCCTTTTTCCAAAAAGCAATGCTTATGGCAATTGTTTTTCACATCCTGGCAAAAGATTTAAGAGATTGCAGTAGATATTTTATCCTCTTTTGCCCTGTTGTCCTCATAGCTGGAAGGGGGGGGGGAAAGGCGGCCAGAATCCAGTTGGGGTCATTTTCATTCAGCCGTAGCAGTTGTTTTTGAGATTCCCGATATATATATATAAAAAGAAGAATAAAATTGCCACATGCCAAACTTTAAAAAGACCGTGTACGACTCACACAGCCGTCTGCGGAGTTTTGCCTGTTTGAATCATGTCTCAATTATTTGCAGCAGATGCTAGAATGACTTTGTTCGGCTAACTGAGCCCAACTATTTTTATTTTTATTTATTTTTTTTAACATATCGCTCTCAACACTGGGGGGGGGAGGCTAGAGAAGCTATGCGAGGATCATCTGCAACTTTTTCCATTAATTTAATGAAAGGTTCCACCGCCCCGCCCCCCTTTTTCCTTTAAAAGGTAAAGGTAACGGTTCCCCCGCACACGCGTGCTAGTCGTTTCAGACTCTAGGGGCCGGTGCTCATCTCCGTTTCAAAGCCGAAGAGCCAGCGCTTGTCCGAGGACGTCTCCGTGGTCATGTGGCCGGCATGACTAGACGCCAAAGGCGCACGGAACGCTGTTACCTTCCCACTGGAGTGGTCCCTATTTTTCTACTTGCATTTTTTACGTGCTTTCGAACTGCTAGGTTGGCGGAAGCTGGGACGCGTAACAGGCGCTCACTCTGTTACGCGGCACTCGGGATTCGACCCGCCAAACTGCCGACCTTCTGATCGACAAGCTCAGCGTCCTAACCCACTGAGCCACCGCGTCTCGCCCCTTTTCCTTTAAAACCACATAAAAGGGCCCGCTACTAAAGTGGCTTGCGTGTAGTTGGCAGGTTCCCTTCCTATGAAAAGAAGCGTTCAGACACAAAGCAAAGTCAAAAACTAATCTTGAGCTACAGCGAGAACTCTCATATATTTATTCGGGAAATGCGCTCTGATCCAGCCAGAAGGATTTAATCACTTAAGTGCTGCTGGACTGCAGCCCGAGGCAATTCGGGCAAATGACAATGTGTGTTTTGTAAGCATCAACACAGCGGCAACAGCCCACCCCACACACACACAGGTGACTCCCAACTCTTTCCAGTCTCGAGTTGTCTCGCGATACGACGGCTTGAGAAACGACGGGAAAGACGAAGGACCCCCGATTCTTTTCATTCGAGGGACTTTTTATTTTTATTTTTTTTTGTATGCAAGCAGCACAAGCTGTGTTTCTTTTTTAAAAAAAACGGTTTATCCATCCAAGACCGTGTAGATCAGTGGTTTTTTGTTGTTTTTTTTCAAACTTGGCAACTTTAAGAGGTGCGGGCTTCCACTCCCAGAGTGACTCAGAGACTGACCGTGCTATAAAATCTGTACAGGTCGTCCTCGACTTACAACGGTTCACTCAGTGAGCGTTCAAAGTGACGGCGGCGGGGGGAAAAAAGGCGACTTGCGACCGTTTTTCGCACGTACGGCCGTTGCAGCATCCGTGCGGTCCAGCGATTTAAAATTCAGACGCTCGGCAACTGACTCATATTTATGACGGTCGCCTTGTCCTGGGGGGCCAAGCGATCTCCCCTTCTGCAACCTTCTAACCAGCAAAGAGAGAAGCAACCTGGAACTAAGGAGAAACTTCCTGACAGTTAGAACAATTAACCAGCGGCTTATTATTATTATTATTATTATTATTATTATTATTATTATTATTATTATTATTATTATTATTGGTCTAATGGGTTTGGGGACTGCAGATGGGGACTGCAGCCAAGAAATTAAAAGACGCTTGCTCCTCGGGAGGAAAGCCATGGCAAATCTAGACAGCACACTAAAAAGCAGAGACGTCACCCTGTCAACAAAAGTGCGTATAGTCAAGGCTGTGGTCTTCCCAGTTGCAATGTATGGCTGTGAAAGCTGGACCGTAAGAAAGGCTGAGCGCCAAAGAATGGAGGCCTTTGAACTCTGGTGCTGGAGAAGACTCCTGCGAGTTCCTTGGACTGCAAGGCGATCAAACCGGTCAGTCCTAGAGGAGATCAACCCTGACTGCTCTTTAGAAGGCCAGATCCTGAAGTTGAAACTCAAATACTTTGGCCACCTAAGGAGAAGGACGGACTCCCTGGAGAAGAGCCTCATGCTGGGAAAGGTTGAGGGCAAGAGAAGAAGGGGACTACAGAGAATGAGGTGGCTGGATGGAGTCTCTGAAGCAGTAGGCGTGAGCTTAGATGGACTCCAGAAGATGGTAGAGGACAGGAAGGCCTGGAGGAACATTGTCCATAGGGTCGCCAGGGGTCGGACACGACTTCGCAACTAACAACAACAACAACAACAATGGGTTTGGGGTATTTTAATTAGTAATTTTTAATTATTTATTGTAATGGGCTAGTTCTATTTAATCTTATTTTTAACTTTCGTATATTGTATTTTTATTGTATTTTTGTTGCCCTGTACACCGTCCTGAGTCCTTCGGGAGAAAGGCGGTATAGAAATTAAATTAATAATTGATTAATAAATACTACTACTACTACCATTATCATTATTTATATTTTTATTATTGTTATTGTTATTATTACATCTCTTTGCAACGGACACACTGGGGTCAGTGGTGGCCATAGGACAAAGGCTTCCTGAGTTTCCGGGAGAGGTCGAAAGAGTCAAGATTGTCATCGGTGTCGGGTGTGCAACGCAAAGAAACTGCAGAGTCAGAGACCAGCATCTTGCTATTTTTTTTTAAAACTATCCCCGTGAAGAGACTTGCTGCGTTTTATCCCTGCCATCCCAGCCGGTCTCTTCAAAATAGAGCTGGATATTTTTTTTAATTTTTATTTTTTTATTACCTTCCTAAGTGCACCAAACGGCCAGCGAAATGTGACCGCAGCCATCAATGGGCGCGTCTGCTGGGTCAGGAATATTTCAGGACCCAGGGCTGAAGTTTACATCATCTTGCCAAAAGTTGCTTTTAAAAAAAACAAACCAGGAGGATTTTAAATTCCAGCCATTTTAATTTTAATTTTAATTTTATTTACTGCCCGGGTGTGATTCGAGACTTCAGCAGCAGGCAATCCTGGGCCCCTCGTTCCAGCGACAGAACGATTACAGGCAGTCCTCGATCCTACGACCACGACGGAGTCCCAAATCTCCGTCGCTCAGCCAGGCAACGAACTGAGTTTTGCCTCATTTTTCGACCTTTCCGGCCCCGCGTGTTAAGGGTGTTAAAAGTTAGTAACCCAATTGTTACAAGTCAATCCGGCTTCCCCCGTTGGCTTTGCTTGTCCGAAGGTCGCAAAAGGGGATCAGGTGACCCCGGGACGCTGCGACCGTCGTAAATATGAATCAGTCGCCAAGCGTCTGTGTTTTGATCATGTGACGGCGGCGGGGATGCTGCAGCGGTTGTGTGGAAAAAATGGTCGTGTCGCTATTTTTTTTTTCTTTTCACCGCTGCTGTAAGCTTGAACGGTCAGTAAATGAACAGCTAGCTGTAAGTTGAGGACCATTTTAAGGTAAGTACCAAGAGACACAAGCCTTCACAGATTAATTATTAGGACAGGACGCAGACACAACTGAGGTAATGCATAAGCTAAAAATTATTGATAAAGGTAACAAAGATGGTTTTAACTTAGTTGATAAGAATAAGAACTACGCTAGCCTGACAAGAGTAGATATTAAGGGGAAAAAGAGGGGAAATATCTGATGTTGTAACTTGGGATTTGGACTAAAGATTTATCTTTAAGTGTAAAATTAGAAAACTAATAAAATGTTATTAAAAGAAAGAATAGAAAAATGGAGTTGGAAGGGACCTTAAAGATCTTCTAGTCCACCCCACTGTTCAGGCACGAAACCCTATACCAGGGGTCTTCAAACTTGGCCCTTTTATGACTTGTGGACTTCAACTCCCATAATTCCTCAGCCAGGCATGCTGGCTGAGGAATTATGGGAGTTGAAGTCCACAAGTCATAAAAGGGCCAAGTTTGAAGGCCCCTGCCCTATACCATTTCAGACAAAGGGCTGTCCAATCTCTCCTTAACAACTTCCAGTGATGGAGCTTCCACAACTTCTGGTGGCCAGGTGTTCCACTGGTTAATCGTTCTAACGGACAGGAAGTTTCTCCTTAGTTCTAGCTTGCTTCTCTCCTTGATGAGTTTCCATCCGTGGCTTCTTGTCCTGCCTTCAGGCGCTTTGGAGAAGAGCTTGACTGCCTCTTCTTTGGGGCAGCCCTCTGAGATATTGGAGCACTGCTATCATGTCATCCCTCACCCTTCTCTTCATTAAACTGGACAGACCCAATTCCAGCAACCGTCCTTCGTATGTTTTAGCCTCCAATCCCCTGATCATCTTTGTGGCTCTTCTCGGCCCTCTTTCCAGAGTCTCAACATCTTTCCCAAATCACTCTGAGTCACCTGCCACTAAGCCTAGCAATTAACCGTTGCAAAATCAGTCGTCCCTTCTATGTCTACACAGCGAATGACATTTTGGGAATCGAAGGGATAACCTGCTTGTAACACAATGCACTTCCAAAGAAGCAGCCCTACGGATGCCAATGATCTTGAACCTTAATGATGATGATGATGATGATGATGATGATGATGATGATGATGATGATGATTATTTAAAATCCCCTTCTGCTGCTGCAGCTCGGTTGATTGGGTCCCCGCCAGAGATCCTCTTCCTTCACGCCAGAGAGATTAAAAAAAACAAAAACCCACAAGTCTGGCTAGACCACACACCTCTGCAGCTTCACCTGGGATGCACTCATCAAAATCCAGACAAATGGTCTGGAAGACAGAGAGAAGACAATAGTGGTTTTCTTTTGTGAGATGAAACAGTGAGACTCGGAGACGAAAGAAGAAGCGAGGACAGTGCCAGGCTGCCGTTTGGGCTAGAGACAGCCCCAAAGGATGCCGGCTTTCAACTCTACGATTCTGCAGCCAGGTTTGGAATCCAGGTTTAAATAGGCCACAGGAAGAAGCTCGTCCTGCCTACCCATTGCCTTCGCAAAAACCACCAGCTTAACTAAACCGGCGAGGGTGAAATTAAGCTCCAAGCAGACGGGTTGTCAAGCTCAAACGGCCCCAAGCCTCACACGGAGAGACGGCTCCCAGCTGCTTTTCCAAAAGGCAACCGGATTCCCTTGGCTTCTGCCTTGAGGACCTTTCGCTCCTCACCTGGGAAGCTTCGGCGCTTCATCCTCCGGAACCAATGAAGCTTCTTAGGAGGAGAAGTGAAACCGTCTTCAAGGGGGGGAAAAAATGGTTTGAGAATCTCCGTTGACATCGCACAGAGACTTTCAATCAAGGGCCGAGAGGTCGAAGAGCTTCTCGTAAGATTGAGAGAAAAGGTTTCCAGTCCAGGGCTTTTCAACCAGTGGTCCGGGTACCGCCTGTGGTACATTGGCGCCTGGCAGGTGGTACGCGGCCATCCTAGGAAAGTGGTAGCCGGGGAGCGGGACGAGCTGAACCGGTGGCAGCACCGCACAAGCCTGAGCGAGAGACGGCGGGAGCTGCAGGGCTGTCGGGGCTCAGCGGAAGCGCCAGGATCAGCGCCAGGATCCAGCTGGAGCTCGGCGCTGATCCTGGCGCTTCTGAGCCCAGAAGAAGCGCCGATCAGCTGGAATGTTGCAGCATCTCCAGGGCCTTGTGATTTACATCCAGATGCTTGGCAACTGGTTCATATTTATGACGGTCACAGTGTCCCAGGGTCATGGGAATTGACCAAAACCTTTAGCAAGGGGGGGAATAAGAACCAAACACCCACCCCACCCCACCCCCGCTGCCAATCCTCAACAGAAATGCTCACAACCATGAAAACCTCGGACAGGAGGAAGAGCGCCACCGAGCAGGCAGGCGGGTGTCTTGCTCGGCTGTGGCTTGGAGGGCCCTTTTTTCAGAGCCACTGTAACTTCGAACAGTCACTAAGCGAACTGTTGTAAGTCGAGGACTACCTGTACTTCATCACTTTTTTCCTTTTTGGGGGGGGGGTCATCAAGTTTTTGACCCCTTGCCAGGCGACTGGTGGTCCTCGGATGTTGCCATATCCTAAAAGTGGTACAATGGGCGAAAAGGTTGAAAAGCCCTGTTCTAGAGAGCAAAAAGTGGAGGGGGGGAACATGGTCTGTCCTTTTGAAACATAAGATCATTAACTAAAGAAAAAAAAAGCTGCAAAAAAAGCTCTCTCTCTCCAGAAAAAAAAACAAACACAAAATAAAATGTATGGGAAGAGTTAAGCATGCAGGCAGATCCATCAGGCCTCTGGGGTTTACAGGATTTACGCAATTTCAGAAGGCATTTTTAAACAATAAGGAAGTAATTTCCATACTCCGGTGGGCTGGGCGGCTGTAAACCAATTTAAACAACACGACAACAAACTTTCCAAACTTCCTGACCAATTTGAGACACGGAGCAAAAAATAAATAAATAAATAAATAAAAAGCAGCAAAACGTTATTATTATTAAAAAAAAGTGGATGCGGTCAACGCTGGGCACATCTTACAAACAGCGAAAGAAAAGAAATTAAAAAGAGAAGTAAAACTGCGTCGATCGGATAATAAGGAGAAAAATAAAAGATTTTTTTGGGGCGGCCTGTAAATCTCCAGGGGCGAGTTATTCGTTGCAGCTCGGCAACTTTCTACGAAGAAAAATGTGAGTTAATCTTTCTCGGGAGTTCCCTCACCGCCGGAGCAAAGTCTCTTTGGATGGCCCCACAAACAGCCAAAGCGAGCGCTCTGGTGAATTTGGGAGCAGTTATTTCACTTAAATGTCTTTTTAACTTTTCAAACATGATTGGGTTTGACATGCTTGCAGCTGCGTCTTTTTTTTTTCTGCTGCACACCGCCCGGGATCAGAGCTTGTGAAATGGGCAGCTGTATAAATCTGATAGTATAGTATAGTATAGTATAGTATAGTATAGTATAGTATAGTATAGTATAGTATAGTATAGTATAGTATAGTATAATATAGCATAGCATAGCATAGCATAGTATTAGCATAGTATTAGCATAGTATTAGTATAGTATTAGTATAGGTATGGTATGGGCATAGGCAGGGCTTTTTTTGTCATAGAACGCTCAGAACGGAGTTCCGGCACCTTTTTTGGATGGAACATTGTAGGGTAGGCAAGGCGGGTTGTATGACATGTGTGAGTTCCGGCACCTTTTTCTTTTACAAAAAAAGCACTGGGTATAGGTATAGGTACTAGTATATTAGTATTAGTATAGGTAAAGATAAAGATAAAGGTAAAGGTTCCCCCGCACATGCGTGCTAGTCGTTTCCGACTCTAGGGGCGGGTGCTCATCTCCGTTTCAAAGCCGAAGAGCCGGCGCTTGTCCGAGGACGTCTCCGTGGTCATGTGGCCGGCATGACTGGATGCCAAAGGTGCACGGAACGCTGTTCCCTTCCCACCGGAGTGGTCCCTATTTTTCTACTTGCATTTTTACGTGCTTTCGAACTGCTAGGTTGGGACGAGCTGGGACGAGTAACAGGCGCTCACTCTGCTACGCGGCACTCGGGATTCAACCTGCCAAACTGCCGACCTTCTGACTGATAAGCTCAGCGTCCTAATCCACTGAGCCACCACGTCCCTTTTCAGTATTAGTATAGTATTAGTATAATATTAGTATTAGTATAGTATTAGTATAATATTAGTATTACTATAGTATTAGCATATTAGTATTAGTATAGTATTAGTATAATATTAGTATTAGTATTAGGACAGGACAAGATAGATGGCTGGGTGGATGGATAGGATAGCATAGGACAGGACAAGATGGATGGATAGGACAGGACAAGATGGATGGATAGGGTAGGATAGGATAAGGATAGGATAGGATAGGATAGGATAGGAGAGGAGAGGAGAGGAGAGGGGAGGATAAGAATGATAGGACAGGATAGGATAGGATAGATGAATGGATAGGATAGGATAGGATAGGATAGGATAGGATAGGATAGGATAGGATAGGATAGGATAGGATAGGACAGGATAGGATAGGACGATGGATGGATGGATACGACAGGACAGGACAAGATGGATGGATAGGATAGAATAGAATAGGATAGGATAAGGATAGGGTAGGGTAGGATAAGAATAAGGATAGGATAGGATAGAACAGACGGATGGATAGGCTAGGACAGGATAGGACAGGATAAGATGAAAGGATAGGATGATAGGATAGGATAGGATAGGATAGGATAGGATAGGATAGGATAGGATAGGATAGGACAGGACAGGATAGATGGATGTATAGGATAGAATAGAATTAAATAGGATAGTTGAAGTCCACAAGTCTTAAAGTTGCCAAGTTTGAAGACTCCTGCCCCAAACGAACAGTTAAAGGAAAGATATTACCCGTTCAATTTACCATTTTCCCTTTTACGGATGAATCACAGGTATTTGTAATTATTCACACACACACACACACACAGACACACACACAAAGACCACCTGGTCGCTCTTTTTTAAAACCACGTCGCCGATTTAAAAATAACCGACCGCTGCAGAAAAGGTAAGTCATTCTGTTCAAACAGTCTCGCCTCCAGACGGCTCCAATTGCGCGAAGCTTCTCGGCAAACCTGTTCTTTGCCTTGTGCTAATTAATCAAACCGTTCTCGTTAAATCCTTAGATTAGAGCCATCTTCATCTCAGCACCCGTCCTTGCAAAACCGACTTGAAGGCCTGCAAGATCTGGAATGCTCCTTTACAGGCTGCGGCTGCGATGACAACCACCCTATCATTTTCCTGCGCCCTCCTAGTGTTTTATCTCAAAAGTAAATGCCACACATTTGTTGACTCACACTTGGTTTTTAACCCAGCCAAGAAAATGATGCTCACCGGATTATTCATCCCCATCCTTCATCTCAACTCATCTGCCTGCATTCAGCTGCAACCACGCCAATGTAGACAAGGCTGTGAAATCTTCCACCACCACCCCCGTCATTGCCAGCTTAGATTATTATTTGATTGATTGATTGATTGATTTGTAGCCCTTTTATTATTTCTACAAATAAACCAAGGCGGGGAAGAACACATCTCTCTCCCCCTATTTTCTCCACAACAACAATCCTGTGGACTGGATTGGGTTGAGAGACAAGGATTGGCCCAAGGTCACCCAGTTGGCTTTCATGTCTAAGGCAGGACTAGAACTCACCGTCTCCTGGTGATTGGTCCAAAGCCACCCAGCTGGCTTTCATGACTAAGGCAGGACTAGAACTCACCGTCTCCTGGGGATTGGTCCAAAGTCACGCAGCTGGCTTTCATGTCTAAGGCAGGACTAGAACTCACCGTCTCCTGGGGATTGGTCCAAAGTCACGCAGCTGGCTTTCATGTCTAAGGCAGGACTAGAACTCACCGTCTCCTGGGGATTGGTCCAAAGTCACGCAGCTGGCTTTCATGTCTAAGGCAGGACTAGAACTCACCGTCTCCTGGTGATTGGTCCAAAGCCACCCAGCTGGCTTTCATGACTAAGGCAGGACTAGAACACACCGTCTCCTGGTGATTGGTCCAAAGCCACCCAGCTGGCTTTCATGCCTAAGGCGGGACTAGAACTCACCGTCTCCTGGTGATTGGCCCAAAGCCACCCAGCTGGCTTTCATGTCTAAGGCAGGAGTAGAACTCACCGTCTCCTGGTGATTTCAGAGCTAAGGCAGGACTAGATAGAACTCACCTTACTGGCTGGAGAATTCCGGGAATCGAAGTCTACAAGTTTTAAAGTTGCCACGTTTGGAATCAAAGTCTACAAGTTTTAAAGTTGCCACGTTTGGAGACCCCTGAATTAACCTAAAAATTACCAGCAAAGAGAATTTCGGAGGAGTTTCACGTCACACAGAATCAAAAGCCATTCGTCTGATTTCCATCCTTTGCGCACCTTTGAGAAAGAGCTTGCCGGCAGGTCCTTCTTGTCCATGGCCTTCTAGTCCAGGGCTTTTCAACCAGTGGTACGGGTACCCCCTGTGGTACTTTGGCACCTGGCAGGTGGTACGCGACCATCCTAGAAAAGTGGTAGCAGGGGGAGGGGAACGGGCTGAAGCGGTGTCAGCACCGCACAAGCCTGAGCGAGAGACGGCTGGAGCTGCAGGGCTGTTATCAAGCAGCAAAGCAGGCAACAGGAAGTCACAGCGTCCTCGGGCCTTTTGACTTCTTCAGCCTGGTCTCCGCATCTGCCCAGCCACAGGTCCATCAGAACCCCAGGTGGATTGTGGGAAAGGAAGAGCAATCCACGCGCAGCTGGATACCTGCTTGAGGACCAGCTGGTAAGAGCTTCCCAGATGCTTGTACCGGGGAAGCAAACAGACTCCGCTCTGCCTTTGTTTGGGGTAACGAGGGTTGACTCTGCTCTGAGCAGGACCAAGGCAGTTTCACCAGCTTCACCCGGCTCTGGCAAATCCGGTCCCGCCATTACTACGCTCTCAGCTGAATCCTCCACCTGATGAGATTCACTGTGAAACCTTCACTGGTCAATCGACATTGCAACATTTATTGACGAGCCCGATTTCGCCTCTGAACACCGGCCCAGACTGATGTGTCTCTATTTTATAAAAAAAAAAAAATTTAAAGACTGCAGACTGGGCAAAAAAAAAAAGTGCTTCTTGGCAGACTTCTCGCCTTGTAATCCCAGATCTTCTGGGAAAGCAGCCACACACGGTAATGGAGCCTAATGAATAGGGGTGCCAGCCTCTCCGTGGTGGTTCTTCCAAGCCTCACGTAGTCGGGGAAAATGAATTATACCAGCCAGGCTGACCTGGGCATCGCCAATGGCCCGGCTGAGGTTTAGTTATAAGAATTACCCAGGCAAAAAGAGCGGCATGGTGAGTTTTGCCCCACTGCCTTCCACCCATGGCCTTATATCCAGAGGTTTTTGCGATACAGGTCAAGAGCCTTGGTGGAGCAGTGGGCTAAGGCCTCCTTAAGTAACACCGGCTGCCTGCAATTAGTGCAGGTTCGAGTCCCACCAGGCTCAAGGTTGACTCAGCCTTCCATCCTTCCGAGGTAGGTAAAATGAGGACCCAGATTGTTGGGGGCAATTAAGCTGACTTTGTAATAATGCCGCTTGGGGGTGTGTGTGAAAGCCCTAATAAGCAGGCATATACATAGAATGAAGGCTACTGCTAAGCTTGTAAGCCGCCCTGAGTCTTCGGAGAAGGGCGGGATATAAATGGAATTAAAAATAAATAAATCAATAAAATAAATCAATAAAGGAGAATGTTTTGTAGCTCCAGGTTGAAAGGACGCTCTCTCTGAAATTGTTTTCTTACAGACGTTTCACGACCCAAACCAGGTAACAATATCAGTGCTAGTAAGGAGGGCGGTGTGGAGGGCGGCGTGACAGCAAACCACACTCCTTACTAGCACTGATGTTGTAACCTAGTTGGGTCATGAAACGTCTGCAAGGAAACAAGCAAGCTCAGGGAGCAACAAGGACCCCACGGTCCTCCTCCTCCTTGCAAACCGCACACCTTCTAGCACTGATGATGTTAGCTAGTTGGGTCATGAAACGTCTGCAAAAACACAAACAAGCTCGGAGAGCACCAAGGACCCCACAGTCCTCCTCCTCCCCCCAGCAAACCTTACTCCCTTCTAGCACTGATGATGTAACCCAGTTTGGATAATGAAACGTCTGCAAAAAAAACAAGCAGGCTCAGAGAGCACCCAGGACCCCCTCACACAGGTAATCCTCGAATTACAACAGCTCATTTAGTGGCCATTCAAAGTTGCAATAGCCCTGGAAGAAGTGACTGGCGACCGTTTTTCACCCTTAAGACCGCGGCAGCCTCGCCGTGGTCACGAGAGCAAAATTCAGGGGTTTTGGCAACTGACTCGTATTTATGACGGTTGCAGTGTCCCGGAGTCACGTGATCGCTTCTGCAACCGTCTTACGAGCAAAGTCCACGGGGGGAAGCCAGATTCACTTAACAACCATGCGGTTACTCCCTCAATAACTTAACCGTGGCTTAAGTAACACCAGCTGCCTGCAGTTAGTGCAGGTTCGCGTCCCACCAGGCTCAAGGTTGACTTAGCCTTCCATCCTTCCCAGGTAGGTAAAATGAGGACCCAGATTGTTGGGGGCAATTAAGCTGACTTTGTAATAATGCCGCTTGGGGTGTGTGTGTGAAAGCCCTAATAAGCAGGCATATACATAGAATGAAGGCTACTGCTAAGCTTGTAAGCCGCCCTGAGTCTTCAGAGAAGGGTGGGATATAAATGGAATAAAAATTAAAAATTAAATTTAACATTCACTTTACAAAGAGAGAGAAATTGGGGGGGGGCACAATTGCGGTCGTACGTTGAGGGCTGCCTGTACGGAATTGACCCTTTTAAGGCAGACATGTCAAACACAAGGCCCGGGGGCCGGATCCGGCCCGCAAAGTGGTTTCATGCGGCCCGCGAAGCCATCCTGGAAAGAGTGAGGGAACGGCCCCCACTTCCTTGGCCCTGGCCCAGAGACCCTCCTTCCGCCAGAGACCCTCAGATCTCTCCCACTCCTGCCCAGGTCCCCATAGGCACCCTTGATGCCAACGATGTAGAGCTGGCCACGCCCACCCAATAGGCCATACGCACTCTAGCCACGCCCACCCAGTAGGCCACGCCCACCCTGGCCATACCCACCAGGCCCCCTGAGGGCAACCGCAATGCTGATGCGGCCCTCAATGAAATTGAGTTTGACATCCCTGCTTTTAAGGGAAGATCAAAATTATCCAGATCTCCAAGAGGGGAACTAGGGGGGGGACAAGACCCTTCTGATCACTGGAGAGTCAAGCTCCGTCTTCATGCAACATATACACTGGGTAGGACCTGCCCCCCACCCACAATTCTGTAAGAGACTGAAGACCTGGCTCTGCCAATTGGGCTGCAGACCCAGTGGGAGAGGTTGACTCTGGAGGGGGGCTGCTAGATTGACAGCAGACGCCACCTTCGCACACACCCCAACTCGCCCAGCTTTTTTCATCGCCATATCCATGTATTTCCTGTTTCCTTGTTTATTTTATTTTCTATTATTTTACTTTCGCTTTGTTCCAACTTGTTTTTCTTTTTTTTATGGTTGTGAGCCACCTAGAGTTGTCCAATAATCAGAGCGATGGCAAATAAAGGTTAAGAACTCGAACAGGCAGGCAATAATCCCAAATGCGCTCTGAACATCTGTCTGACTGTGCGACGAACCGTAAATAATAAAACCTCTAGCATCCTCAAACACCAACCTCCTCCTATTCCAGGTCCTTGGAAAGGACTTGATAGGTAGACAAAAAAATGTCAAATCAAGTCTGCACGGTGGCTAATCGTGCGATGAATAATAATAATGATAGAATAGAATAACAGCTGGAAGGGACCTTAGAGGTCTTCTAGTCCAGCCCCCTGCTCAAGCAGGAGAACCTATACCATTTCAGACAAATGACTGTCTAGTCTCTTCTTAAAAATCTCCAGTGATGGGAGCTCCCACAATTTCTGAAGGCAAAGCTGTTCAACAACAATAACAACAATAATAATAATGAGGAGGAGAAGTCTGGTTCATTGATATTGCAATAGCAATTGACCCATGAATTGAGGAGAAACAGCTAGAAAAAATAACAAAGTATTGCGATCCCCAAATTGAAGTTGAGTGATTGTGGAGGAAGAAATCAGTGGTTGCACCAATAATAACAGGAGCCCTTGGAGCAACACCCAAAGGACTGTCTAGAATACATGGAAATTTTGAACTTAGTAATAGACCTGACTATTCTGACTTTGCAAAAAAAACCAAAAAAAAAAACCCGACCTTACTCGGAACTGCATATACACTCAGATGTTACATCCTTGGTTAGGACTTGAACTGTTTTTACCAATCAATTTGATTTAATAATAAAAATAATAATAATAATAATAATAATAATAATAATAATAATAATAATAATAACAACAACAACAACAACAACATTGGGCTATCCCAGGTCCTTGGCAAGGACTGGATAGGTAGACAAGATTGTGAAACCCAGTCTGAACATCTGGCTGACTTCGAAGATCAATATACATATATATATATATATATACATATGTGTGTGTGTATATATATATATACATACACACACACACACACACACACACACACATGTTTTCTGAGGTTTTCGCGGGTGTTTGTATGTTGATCTTTGGTCATTCGGGTTTTTTCCCACGTAGAATTGGAGGTATCAGGGCAACGTTTTGACGAAGGATGACGGATGAGATTTCGTCAAAATGTTGCCCTGATACCTCCAATTCTATGTGGGGAAAAACCCAAAAAACCCAAATGACCAAAGATATATATAGATATATATATATATAGATATAGATATATTATACACACACACACACACACACATAATGTATATAATGTTTTCTGAGGTTCTTGCGGGTGTTTGTATGTAGATCTTTGGTCATTCGGGTTTTTTCCCCACATAGAATTGAAGGTATAAGAGCAACGTTTCAACGAAATCTCATCCGTCATCCTCAGGCTGGTGGCTTCAGCTTCGTTCTTCTGGGAGAAGTGTGTGGTAGTGGCTGTTTGTTCCATATATATATACATATACATACATACATACATACACACACACACACACACACACACACATATATCTTAAGTGTTTCATTTAATCCAAATGATTGACAGACACACAGACAAATTATACACACACACACACACAGAGACACACAGACACACACATAGACCTAACAGCTACCTAACATCTCACAGGTCCTTCTTTAGGACTTGGAACTGTGACGTTTCTCCCATCCCAGCCGGTGAATCGAACTGAAGATGAAATACCAAGAAGCCCCGGATAGGTAAGTAAGACGAAACTGCCAAGCCCCAGGCCGAGGACCTGGCTGCCTGGGCCACGACTATTAACAACAACCACAACCACAACAACCACAACAAGACCGTCCCGCCTCCCCTCCCCCCTCCCGCAGCTCAGCTCCTCCCCGGCCAGTTTCCAAAGCGGGGCGCCAACGGCGCACCCCAGCCCCTCCCCCAGCAGGGAGGGAGGGAGGGAAGGAAGGAAGAGGGGGCGGCGACCCCAAACCCGCTCGCCCTGGGCTCCCCCCACCCTAACCCTAACCCTAACCCCCCCCAGCCTCCCCCTCCCCCCGCGGTGCCCCCTTCCGCCGCCTTCCGCCGCCGCCTCACCCACCGGAAGCGCCCCCCGCAGTGCTGGCACTGGTCGCCCACCCAGCCGGGCTGGCACTCGCACTGGCCGGTGCTGGGCTGGCAGCGTCCTCCGTTGGCGCAGGCCTTCTCGCACGCCTTGCCTTCCGCCGACTCGGCGCCCCGCGCCGTCAGCAGCGGCACCAGCAGCGGCGCCAGCAGCAGCAGCAGCCGCCGCCGGCGCCGCGGCGGCGAAGAGGACGGCAGCCCTTCCGGCAGCCCGGCCGCCGCCCGCCGCCGCCGCCGCCGGTCCCACCGCTCCATGGCCGGCGCCGGGGGTCGTCGAGGGTCGCTCTTCGCTCGACGACGAGCCGCTGTTCCCCCCTCGCTCGCTCGCTGCCCGGGACTCTCCGCAGGAAGAAGCGGCCCTCAGCAGACCAGGCGCCACCACGCACGCGCGCGCGCGCCGCGCGTCCCCTCCCGATGACGTCAGCCGGCCCCGGACCAGCGCCTCAGGGGGCGAACGAGGGACCGTCGTCCCGTCGGCGGGAGGGCTAGAGCGGCGCCGGCCGCTCTGACCGCCCCAGAAGGCCATGGAGAGGAAGGAAAGAAGGAAGGAAAGGAGTGTCGGTCTCCCGGCAACGGGCTAAAGCTGGGAGAAGGGGGCGTGGCGCCAGCGTCGCTCTGCCTTCGCCCGGCAGGCGGAAATCCAACTGGTGAAGTCAGGAGGTTTAAGGATTCAGTGAATACAATAGTCCTCAACTGAAGAGAAGTGAAGAGAAGAGAAAAGAAGAATAGAATAGAACAGAACAGAATAGAATAGAATAATGATAAGAATAGAATAAAATAATAGAATAGAATAGAGAATAGGAAAGAATAAGGAATAGAATAGAATAATAAGAATAGAACAGAATAGAATAATGATAATAGAATAATAATAAGAATAGTATAGAATGATAAGAATAGAACAATAGAATAGAATAATGATTAGAATAGAATAGAGAATGGAATGGATAGAGAATAGAATAGAATTAGAATAGAATAGAATAGAGAATAAGAAGAATGGAATGGAATAGAATAGAATAGAATAGAAATAAGGGATAGGATAGGATAGAAGAGAATAGGATAATGGAATGGAATAGAATAGAATATTATTATTATTATTTATTAAATTTATATACCGCCCTTCTCCCGAGGGACTCAGGGCGGTGAACAGGGCACATATAAATAACAAATACAAAAATTGAAAAGAGAATTAAATAATCGCCCAATAAAACAATACAGTATAAAAACCCATTAAAAACCCTAAAATCCCCCCATCAGGCCAGGCCAGCTTGTTCAAATAAGTGGGTCTTCAGACCGCGTCGGAAGGAGCGAAGGTCCGGTGCCGTCCGGAGCTCGACCAGCAGCTGGTTCCATAAAGCCAGAGCGCCCACAGAGAAGGCCCTCCCCCTGGGGGCCGCCAGCTGACATTCTCTGACCGGAGGCACCCTGAGGAGGCCCTCTCTGTGGGAACGCACAGGGCGGAGGGAAGTTGACGCCGGCAGCAGGTGGTCCCCGAGGTACTCCGGACCCATGCCATGTAGGGACTTAAAGACCATAACTAGAACCTTGAACATAATAGAATAGAATAGAATAGAATAGAATAGAATAGAATAGAATAGAATAGAATAGAATAGAATAGAATAGAATAGAATAGAATATATGGAATGGAGTGGAAAAGTATAGTGTAAGGTTTTCCACTTAGCCTCACAATTGTCCCAGCATTACTCAGGAAAGAAACTCCTGAGCCAAGGTTTCAGCAAGCAAACAACTTTTATTTTGATCAAAATACAGTTCGGTGTCCCCATCTCTCTTTGTGGCTGGTAGAGAGATGAAGGCAACAACCAGGAAAGATGTCCTCCACCTTTTATACCTTTCCAGAACAAAAAGTTCAGGTCCTGGTACCAGGCACAAGATAGCATCCTCTTCCAAGTCTTGGAAATAACACAGAACAACACAGACATATATAAAGTAAAGGTAAAGGTTCCCCCGCACATGCGTGCTAGTCGTTTCTGACTCTAGAGGCCGGTGCTCATCTCCGTTTCAAAGCCGAAGAGCCAGCGCTTGTTCGAGGACGTCTCCGTGGTCATGTGGCCGGCATGACTAGATGCCAAAGGCACACGGAACACTGTTATCTTCCCACTGTAGTGGTCCCTATTTTTCTACTTGCATTTTTACGTGCTTTTGAACTGCTAGGTTGGCAGAAGCTGGGATGAGTAACAGGTGCTCTGCTACGCGGCACTCGGGATTCGACCCGCCAAACTGCTGACCATCTGATCGACAAGCTCAGCATCCTAATCCACTGAGCCACCACGTCCCTATATATACACGTACACACACACACACACACACACATATATATACATACATTATATATATACATATATATACATATATACACAGATACTATTAAAACAACATCTATTTAGAGATATGGCTTGTCCTGCAAGAAGCAAGAAAAATCATGAGGTGATTCCAGCCAGACGTGTTTTTTATAGGGCCCTTTAACTATCTCTTATATAAATAAAAAAACAAAACACATCAATTTGGGGTTTGAGGCTAAAACAGGCATCCCCCTTTCATTAAAAGGGAAGGGAACATTTATGGTTGCTTCCAATTTTTCCCCCAACAACTTCAAAAGACAGTGGGGAAAGAATAAAAGGAATGTTGAACCTGGGACATTTTGCAGGTGTGAAGGGGTAGGGGAAAGCTAGCAGCCTCCTCTCCTCACCTCTGACAAAGGGGAATTGAATAGTCCAAAGAGCCAGATTAAAGGAAAAAGAGGGGGGGACTTGCATTCAGAGCTTTTAATTTTCCTTTTCTTTTCTTCCGTGGTTTTAGTTGTTATCAGATAAAATAGAGCCTTGGTGGAGCAGTGGGCTAATGCCTCCTTAAGTAACACCAGCTGCCTGCAATTAGTGCAGGTTCGCATCCCACCAGGCTCAAGGTTGACTCAGCCTTCCATCCTTCCGAGGTAGGTAAAATGAGGACCCAGATTGTTGGGGGCAATTAAGCTGACTTTGTAATAATGCCGCTTGGGTGTGTGTGTGTGAAAGCCCTAATAAGCAGGCATATACATAGAATGAAGGCTACTGCTAAGCTTGTAAGCCGCCCTGAGTCTTCGGAGAAGGGCGGGATATAAATGGAATAAAAATAAAAATAAAATAAATAAATAAATAAATAAACTAGCCAATCGGAGGTTTACAAAGTTTTTTCAACATTGCCTTCTTGAAGATTATTTTTTACTACCGCACATCAACACAAAGCACCACCAGACATTGTCTGACAGAATTAAACTTAACAGCCACCTGAGGTTTCAAAACATTCCAATTGTACAAGACACATTGCAGAGGAGTACATTTTGATTGAATTTGTTTTGACAATTCCCCCTATTTTATTTATTTATTTATTTCAAGATAGTTTCTCGGCTTCCTCCCTTTTCACTTAATTCATTTGCAATTTTGTAATTCATTTTTTTTCCCCTTTGGAGGACTAGTCAGGGAGATCCGCCCCCTATCTTACTCCAAAATTACCAAAACCTCTGCAAAAAAAATTACATTCCAATTTAATTACTTTCCTTAAACCACTCTATCCTGTATTAGAAGACAGTTGCTCGGCTTCCCTCTTTTCTTACATGTATTCCTTTATTTTTATGTGCTTATCCATAGAGGACTAGTCAGAAAGATCAACCTCCTGCCTTATTCCAGGACTACTAAAGCTTTTTTTTTTCTCTTTTACTCACCAAGGCGCCTGTTGCAATTTCTCCCATCAGTGGGGAAGCATGAAACCTCATTGAATTCAGGCGTTCAGGTTCCTCCGACACGGATCCCACCGGCTACGATGAAGCACAGGAGTCTTCCAGGTCAAACACCTAGGAGCTCTCTAAGACTCACGCTTCGGTCGCTCTGAGTTTCGTCCTGCTGAGAATTGAAGGCTCGCCAGGACCTCAACAGGGGTCTCCGGATGTGGGGGAAGAGCCACTGTGGCTGCCCCACGTTGGGGGCCAGTTTGTAAGCTTTTTTTTCCACTTAGCCTCACAATTGTCCCAGCGTTACTCAGGAATATTAAAAGAGCCAAGGAAACTCCTGAGCCGAGCTTTTAGCAAGCAAACAACTTTTATTTTGATCAGAATAGAGCTGGGTGACCCCATCTCTCTTCGTGGCTGGTAGAGAGATGAAGGCAACAACCCGAAAAGGTGTCTTCCACATTTTATACCTTTCCAGAACAAAAAAGGTCAGGTCCCGGTACCAGGCACAAGATAGCACAAAAGAATACCTAGATGATGACTCATACACAGCAACCCAGGCTCTTTCCGTAACTCCTTTCCCCCCTCCCCTCTTTTCATGTAAGCAATCACCTGTACCTAAAGCATGAAACATTTCCTTTTATATAACTAATTTCCTACAAAGCTGCTTGCACATAAACATATATATAATGATTACAAAGTATCACTACTAATATCAATATTACTAATATCAAACTTAAGCATAATAAACGCCCTTCAGTAGAATAGAATAGAATAGAATAGAATAGAATAGAATAGAATAGAATAGAATAGAATAGAATAGAATAGAATAGAATAGAATAATGATAAGACTGAAATAATGGAAATAGAATAGAATAGAATAGAATAGAATAGAATAGAATAGAATAGAATAGAATAGAATAGAATAGAATAGAATAGAATACCATTTCAGACTGTCTAGTCTTATGACTCCAATTGAGCCGAAAATTTATGTTGCTAAATGAAACATTTGTTAAGTGAGTTTTGCCCCATTGCCACAGTGGTTATGTGAATTAGTGCAGTTGTTAAATTAGTCACATGGTTGTTAAGTGAATCTGGCTTCCCCATGGACTTTGCTTGTCAGAAGGTCGCAAAAGGGGATCGTGGCACATTGCAGCCGACAGAAATACGAACCAGTTGCCAGGCATCTGAGTTTTGATCACGAGGGGATGCTTCAAAGGCGGTAACGGTGAAAAAAAAATCCCAAGTCGCGTTTTGCAGTGTCGTTGTAACTTCGGAACAGTCACTAAATGAATTGTTAAGTCGAGGACTGCCTGCACTAACCACTCAGTTCCAATTCTACAGTCACAGGACCAAACGCCGGGCTCTCGGCCACACGGCTGCGTTTATGACCGTTTGGAGCAAGCACCCCTCTGGTCCCGGGACCGCGTTTTTCTGACAGTTTTTTCCACAACCAACACTACTTGTTTTCGGCAAAATAGGCTCCATGGAGAACCATGGATTTGTTTTAACAACTGTGTCATTCGCTTAACGACTGTCGCAAAAAAGGCTTGTAAAATGGTGAAGAGTTACAATGGGTAGGCTCCATTACGGTCGTACGTCGAGGACGGCCTATAACGTATGAATTACTCTACTGGAAGTCTATTATTCAAAGGTATAATAAGAGGATAAGCTGTAGCGAATCAAGGTAGGGTATTGTGACTCTTTTCCTGGCCCTTTCCTGTCTAGATGGCCTAAACTGGTGTTTTTTGTTGTTCTTAGCTGCGAAGTCGTGTCTGACCCCTCGCGACCCCATGGACAACGTTCCTCCAGGCCTTCCTGTTCTCCACCATCTTCTGGAGTCCATTTAAGCTCACGGCTCCTGCTTCAGTGACTCCATCCAGCCACCTCATTCTCTGTCGTCCCCTTCTTCTCTTGCCCTCAATCTTTCCCAGCATTAGGCTCTTCTCCAGTGAGTCCTTCCTTCTCATTAGGTGGCCAAAGCATTTGAGTTTTAGCTTCAGGATCTGGCCTTCTAAAGAGCAGTCAGGGTTGATCTTCTCTAGGACTGACCGGTTTGATCGCCTTGCACTCCAAGGGACTCGCAGGAGTCTTCTCCAGCACCAGAGTTCAAAGGCTTCAATTCTTTGGCGCTCGGCCTTTTTTATGGTCCAACTTTCACTGCCATACATTGCAACTGGGAAAACCATAGCCTTGACTATACGCATTTTTGTTGGCAGGGTGATGTCTCTGCTTTTTAGTGTGCTGTCTAGATTTGCCATGGCTTTCCTCCCCAGGAGCAAGCGTCTTTTAATTTCTTGGCTGCAGTCCCTGTCTGCGGTGATCTTGGAGCCCAGGAAAATAAAATCTGTCACTACCTTCATTTCTTCCCCATCTATTTGCCAGGAATTGAGAGGGCCGGATGCCATGATCTTGGTTTTCTTGGTTTTTTGATTAACAAAACCAAGATTTAAAAACTGGTGTTTACGCAACTTTAATTATATATTTTTTTTTCTTCAAGGCAATCTCCTTCCTGCTCCAGAGCATTGAGCTGTGCCAAATCACAATGAAACATCAATCTTGTGCACTGGATACAAACCTGTGAGGAAGAAAATTACATAAAATGAGTTTATGCAAAACGTAGTGACAATCAGATAAAACAGGTAGTAGCGAGAACACTTAGACTTTTTTTTTAAAAAAAAGTTTTATTGATTTTTTAATTTTACATTTAAATATTTAAAAAGCAACGTGGCGGCTGAGTTAACCGATAATTCAATGACATACAAGTAATTTAGTACAAGTCTCAAACTACTACATTAAATATTTCCTCTCTTTTTTCCCCCTTAGAATTTACTTTCTAATACAATTCTTATTATATCAATTAAATAAAAGTAGCTTTCTTACATTTATCAATAATGTTTAGTTTATACATATCCTGGTTATTTTAACATTCAATCTTTGTAGACAATCAATGTCCTAATTAGTTTTTCCCAGTTTTTAGTTTCCCATTAATATTTAAATTTAACATTTAATATTTATAATTTCCAAGTTTTAAAGAACCAAAGTTCCCCTTATCACAATTCATCACAAAATCTAATGTTCGGGACACACGTCTTATCTATTTGAATATATTCTATTTCTCACCATCTTATATCGACTAATTAATAATACAGTATAACATTCTTTTTTTTTTTAGGATTCAAGCTGTATTTTATTTATTTTTTGTATTTAAGAAAAAGAGACAAACAAATAAAGTGTTAGCATATTCTGGATGAGAAAGTACTTGTCTCTGGTCAGGCTCTGGAAGTCCTTGGTTTTCGTTTCCCGTTGTGATTATTGGCGGTGTGATGCGGTGGGGGTTGTCCTTTGCAGGGTTTGGTGCTGGAAGTGACTCGCTGTTCCCTTCAGCTATGTTCTGTGTGCTGCGCTTCCGTAGTTGGTCAATATGCCGACGTATGTGGGAGGCATTGCCAGTGTCAATGATGTATGATAAGGGTCCTGTTTGCTCAATTACAACCCCCTGAATCCATTTGCTCCCTCCCCCGTAGTTTCTGGCCCAAACGTTCTGCCCGTTTTCCAAGGTTCTGTCCGGAAGGGGTTGTTCTGGTTCTGCCGTTGCTCTGTCGGGGTGCAATCTGTCTAGTCTGGTTATAAGGCATCGCCAACGCAGTTCCGCCGGTGACTTCCCTGTAACCGTGCAGGGGGTGGTGTGGTGGGCTAGCAGGAATTGGGCTAATCTGCGGTGCCAGTTTCCCCTGATGATCTTCCGTAGTGCGTCTTTTGTGGATTTCACCATAACCTCAGCCAAGCCATTAGACGAGGGGTGGAACGGAGCCGACGTGACATGCCTAATAGAGTTCTCCATGGTGAAAATCTGGAATTCACGGGAAGTAAATTGGGGGCCGTTATCTGAGACCAAGGCGTCATGTGTGGCAAAAAGCCCCCTAAGTACCTGCACGGTGGCAGCTGTAGTGGTGCTGCTAACGGGAACGACCTCTAGCCACCTGGAATAGCTGTCAACTACGATTAGGAATACCTGTCCCTGGAAGGGCCCCGCGAAATCTAAGTGTACCCGGGACCACGGATTTCTGGTTGCTTCCCACTTATGGACTGGGGCGTGCGGTTGTGCTGGCCTAGCCTGCTGACAGGGGTAGCATCCGGCCACATGTGCCTCGATGTCTTTATCAATGCCTGGCCACCAAACGTAGCTCCTAGCCAATGCCTTCATCTTTACTGTCCCCGGGTGTCCCTCATGCAGTGTGCGCAAAGCTTTGGGTCTGTGTTTGTCTGGGACAATAACTCTCATTACCCCATAGTACGCACCCCAGATGGGATGACAGTTCCTGTCTCCTGGAGAAGTACGCCTGGAACTCAGGTCCCGGGCATTTGGCTTGCCACCTGGAGGCCACCCAGTTTAGTACTCTGCTAATGGTCCTATCTGTAGCCGTGGCGGTTGCTATATCTTTAGCGGATAATGGGCATTCCGGTAACTCTAAAATTGCCAGGATGTTCCCAGCTGGGTCGGGGTCGGGGTCATTGTGAGGCAGGGGCAGTCTGCTTAGTCCGTCGGCATGACCCATTTCTTTCCCTGGCTTGTGGATCAATTTGAACGAATAAGCAGATAAAAACGTAGGCCACCTTAAGATTCGAGGAGACAGAATTTGGGGCGTCTGCTTCTCCCATGTGAATATTCCTAACAGAGGTTTGTGGTCCGTGAAGATTGTTATGCATTAAATGTTATACTGTTATGTATTAAGATAAAGTGTAAATAGTTATGAGGTAAAAGAAGGACAAAAGCTGCCAGGAGTTAATACGCAGGCACGGCGGCTTGACAGCTCTCAGCTGCGCAAGCGCGGCAACCCATTGACAGCTCCAGGCTGTCAAAACCAGCTGCCGCCGATTGGTCCTAGCTCAGCAGCAGGAAACAGGCACTGTACGGATTGGCTACCAGCCCGCCAGCTGGGGTATAAAAGTAAGGTGCCTCTACTCTGTCAGCTGCCCGGTTCCTCACCAATAAAGGTTGTCAACTTCAGCCAGCTGTCTCAGCGTGGTCCTTCCTGAAGTCACTTCACTGGCGACGAGGGTGGGATCCTCTGCTTCGCAAAGCTGAAGTTACTAGCCACGGGAAGAGAACCTCTTCCACCGGCCAAGAGCTAGTCACCGCTGAAGTCACAGGGCGGGAAGTACAACTTCCTTAAAAACGCTCGCGAAGCAGTATTCCGGACCGGGACACCATGGCCAACCTCGGGCATATCCGTGAGTTCGACATTCATCATCCAGAGTGTTGGGAGTCGCACTGGGGAGAGGTCGAGGGCTTCCTGCTAGTCAACAAAATCATGGACGACCGGTCCAAGGCAACGGCACTCCTATGCCTCAGCGGGCCGGCTGTGTATGATGTGGCCGTTGGACTCTTCAGCCCTGAACCAGTCCTATTCTATTCTATTCTATTCTATTCTATTCTATTCTATTCTATTCTATTCTATTCTATTCTATTCCATTCTATTCCATTCCATTTATTCTATTCTATTCCATTCCATTCCACTCCACTCCATTCCATTCCATTCTAAAACCTATGGAGATACAAGGAAATCCTTATAAAAACCAATTCCTTGGTCCTTTCTTTTCCCCAGGAAAGCTTGCAACACATCGTCTTTCTGAAAGGAAGTTTGTGCATCTTTCTAGCTCATTCCTGGCACTCTGGGGCTGGCAGAATTCCTGGGCGCCATCCACCACCGTTGCCCAGAGCACAGCCCACAGCACCCTCAGAAGCTCCATGTCTGCAAACATCCTTGATCAAATCAGATCAAAACCGGTGCCTGCATTGGCACGCGATGCTCAGCCTGGGTCTCCCCACCTGCGGGGTTCACAGTTCGGTTATCGTGCAGGGCGCAGAGCAAGACAATGGCTGAATTGTCAGTTTAAGGCGTGAGCAGCTGAATGGATCACTCAGACAGGTTTGTAAGAGAGCTGCACGTTTTAAGGCACAATCACATCTCCAATGGGGGCCATAGATCAAGAGGATGATAGCTAACAGCCTGTGCCCACTTTGATCTCTGCGGCAAGAGGCTGCTGCATTTAACCAAACCGGGCACAAGCCGGCCGTGTGCGGCAGCTGCCCAAAAAGCCACCGCAATCCTAGGCTGCATTAACGGAGGGATAGAATCGAGGTCACATGAAGTGCTAACAGCTCTTTATACTAAGTCAAAGGTGGAATGCAGCATCCAGTTTTGGTCACCACGATATAAAAAAGATGTTGAGATTCTAGAAAGAGTGCAGAGAAGAGCAACAAGGATGATTACGGGCCTGTAAAGTAAAAGATACGTAGAACACTTGCAGGAATTGGGTAGGTCTAATTTGGTAAAAAAAAAAAGGGACGCGGTGGCTCAGTGGGTTAGGACGCTGAGTTTGTCGATCAGAAGGTCGGCAGTTTGGCGGGTCGAATCCCGAGTGCCGCGTAGCAGAGTGAGCGCCTGTTACTCGTCCCAGCTTCTGCCAACCTAGCAGTTCGAAAGCACGTCAAAATGCAAGTAGAAAAATAGGGACCACTCCGGTGGGAAGGGAACAGCGTTCCGTGCGCCTTTGGCGTCTAGTCATGCCGGCCACATGACCGCGGAGACGTCCTCGGACAAGCGCTGGCTCTTTGGCTTTGAAACGGAGATGAGCCCCGGCCCTTAGAGTCGGAAACGACTAGCACACATGTGCGGGGGAACCTTTACCTTTACCTTAGTTTGGTAAAAAGGACTAATGGGGGCACAAGATAGAAGTCTTCCAATATTTGAGGGGCTGCCCCAAAGAAGAGGGGGGGGGTCAACCTCTTCTCCAAAGCCCCTGAAGGCAGGAAAGAAGCATCGTACAGAAACGAATCAAGCAGAGAAGCAACCTGGAATTAAGGAGGAATTTCCTGACATAACAAAATAATCAATGGAATGATTTGCCTTCAGAAGTTATGGAGGTTTTTAGGAAGAGACTGGACAACCGTTTGTCCGAAATGGTACTATAGGGTTTCCTGCCTGAACGGGGTTGGGCTAGAAGACCTCCAAGGTCCCTCCCAACTCTTGTCATTCTGTTATTAAGCCAGATGGAGCATCGGCAAAGCTCTCCAAGAGGCAGTTTTCCAAATGGCGTGGGAGACAGAAGGCTGTTAACACGTCCAGCTTGCTTTGCCGTATGTTGACCTTGAGAGGAGCAGCCATCTCCAAAGCTGAAGCAACGCTCTGATGCCGTTGGCAGGGTTGACACATTGCACTGCTTCACGCTGACGGCTCGGCGCATGGTGTGACCCGGGCGATTACGCCGGACTCAACGGACCAGGGATAAAGAAGGCATGGCTCAGCCTAAGAGGGCAACGCCTTTTTTTCGTGGCGATTTGACGACTCCGGAAACTGCAGGGTATCTGGCTGTGACCGTATCCATAGACACGGGAGAGGAAGGCAAGGGTGACGACTCTTTCTGGAATAAATGGTGTAACGGACAACAGGTTTCCCTTTTTCAAAATTTTAATCTCCTGTTTAGTCCTTATTTCTGGAGGTGAAGATACGCCAAACGCCAGTGATTTGCTATTCCGATTTCGGGAGCTGCCAGGATTTCAAGAAGGGAGGGAGGAAGGGGAGGGCTACCCATGGGTTGCTCACACCTCCTACGTACAATAATCCGTGAAACCAGCTAGGGCAGTGATGGCAAACCTTTTAGAGACCGAGTGCCCAAACTGCAACCCAAAACCCACTTATGTATGGTCGGGTGCCGGGTGGCCCTTTGGGTGGGCGTGGCTGCAGTGGTAACGGCAGACTGGGTGGGACTAAAAAGTTCAATCAATCAATTCCAACTTTGCGAGGACTTTTTTTTTTCCCCGCGAGACGTTGAAATTGATTGATTGAAGCTTTTTTTTTTTTGGTACATGGCGGCGGAGGCCTAAAGCGAAAAGGTTTTATAAAGCCCAGCTGAAGGCCTAGGAGTGGGATGACGGCGCGCGTGCCCACAGAGGTGCCCGTAGGTTCACCACCATGGAGCAGGGGTGTCAAACTCAATTTCATTGAGGGCCACATCAGCATGGCAGTTGCCCTCAGGGGGCCAGGTGGGTATGGCCAGCGTGGGCATGGACTACTGGGTGGGCGTGGCTAGAGTGCGTATGGCCTACTGGGTGGGCGTGGCCAACTCTACATCATTCGCATCAAGGGTGCCTATGGGGCTTGGGCAGGAGTGGGACAGATCTGAGGGTCTCTGGCAGAAGGAGGGTCTCTGGGCCAGGGCCAAGGCAGCGGGGGCCGTTCCCTCACTGTTTCCAGGATGGCTTCGCGGGCCACATGAAACCACTTCGCGGGCCGGATCCGGCCCCCGGGCCTTGTGTTTGACATGTCTGCCATGGAGCTAGGGAATCCATTACATCAATTTACATTCTGAGGCTGGGGGGGCTGACTCCTATTTACGACGGTGGCAATGTCCCGGGCTCACACTGCAAGCGGACCAGCAAAGCCAACAGGAAGACAAAGTCGCTTCACAACCCTGTTCCTATCGCAACGACCGCAGGAAAGGTCGTAAAATGGGGCCAAAACTCCCCGAACAACTGCCTCGCTCGACAATAGAAATGTTGGGCTCAGTTGTGTAACGAGGTGGGTGAGGAAACGTCCTGGGGGGGGAGGGAAGCAGTTCAGGAGGATTGCAAACTTGTGTGTACACGGATCTCCTGACTTCAAATTTCGTTTGGCCCGTTAACCAACTTCCCCAGCTTCCCAACGGCCAGAACAGGAAACAGAGCTGCCCAAAGGAATGATAAGCAGGCTCCGGAAACCCCCCACCCCCACCCCAAGAAATAGACATTTTGATACTTCCAAATGGATCTCTTTATGGTTCCCCGCCTATCATCGGAATCTTGCCACGCTCGAGCGTGCTAACACACTGGGAACTATTGAGGAGAAGCCGTCTTCACCCTCACTCTCCCACACCAACTATCAAAACAGAGTTGACTCTCTTGCTCCTCTGGAACGCAGCCCCTCCCTCTGGGGAATCCAGACCACGTTCAACCCCAGATGTGGAGAATCAGATTAACGCTTCAATTAAACTGGATTAAAGAGGGCTTGCAAGCCCCAAACGGCCTTCCTTTTTAGCCATTTGAGCCCTTTCTGCTTCATTTAGATTAGGGGTGTCCAGCCTTGGCGGCTTGAAGACCTGCGGACTTCAACTCCCAGAATTCCCCAGCCAGCTGGCTGGGGAATTCTGGGAGTTGAATTCCGCAGGTCTTCAAGCCGCCAAGGCTGGACACCCCTGATTTAAATCCTTCTGAAGTGGGGAGCCTTTGTCTTGAAATACCCGAAGTGATGTTTTCCCATTCCTAAACAAGGCACAAATCTGAGGGTTTTGCCACTTCCTCACGCCTTAAGCTGGGGGCTTATATTGCAGACCTGCAAAAAAAAAAACACCAACCCTTGAAGAAAAGCAAACAAAATCGAACATGGCTGCCTCGAACAAGGAAACTCAATTAGCAGATATTGCTTTTTCCATCTCCGAGAAGGTGTGTATTTACAAGTCGCTTGCCCTGCTTAACTCCTTATTAAGTTTGTATTATGGATTGTCGCCGGGCTTGTAGGTTGGATAGCTTTTTGTCAGATCAAGTAAAGGTCGACAAATGTAGAATGACTTTGAACAAAGCAATTAATAGTGGTGGTTTGCAGAAAGGAAGCAAGCCGTAACCCAAGGGCACACCTGGTGTGCAAGCCCTAACTCACCAATAGTGTACCTAATATGCAAGCCCTAACTCACCAATGGTGCACCTGGTGTGCAAGCCCTAACTGGCCGACAGTGCACCTGGTCTGGCCGACAGTGCACCTGGTGTGCAAGCCCTAACTTGGCCAACGGTGCACCTGGTGTGCAAGCCCTAACTTGGCCAACGGTGCACCTGGTGTGCAAGCCCTAACTGGCCGACGGTGCACCTGGTGTGCAAGCCCTAACTCACCAATGGTGTACCTAATATGCAAGCCCTAACTCACCAATGGTGCACCTGGTGTGCAAGCCCTAACTGGCCGACAGTGCACCTGGTCTGGCTGACAGTGCACCTGGTGTGCAAGCCCTAACTTGGCCGACGGTGCACCTGGTGTGCAAGCCCTAACTCGCAGACGGTGCACCTGGTGTGCAAGCCCTAACTCGCAGACGGTGCACCTGGTGTGCAAGCCCTAACTCGCAGACGGTGCACCTGGTTTGCATGTAAACAGCGTCAGATCCTTCTCCTAATCTTTTGGGATTAAAATTTTGGATTAGAAGGTTAACACTGGCCTCTACGTTAAATTGGAAGACAGTAAACCCAGAGAACATACTACATGTAGTCCTCGACTTACAACCTTGATTCAGTCCAAAATTTCCACTGCTAAGCAAGACAGTTGTTAACTGAGATTTGCCCCACATTACAGCCTTCCTTGCCCCAGTTGTTAAGCGAATCACTGCAAGTTGTTAAATTAGTAAAAGGGTCATTAAACGAATCCATCTTGCTCATTGACTTTGCTTGTCAGGTCACAAAAGGGGATCGCGTGACCCCCCCGGGACACTGCGACCGTCGTAAATACGAGTCAGGTGCCAAGTGTCTGGATTTTGATCACATGACCCACGAGGATGCTGCAACGGTCGTAAGTGTGAAAAGTGGTCATGTCACTTTTTTTCAGCGCTGGCAGAACTTCAGTCATTAAATGAACCATTGTAATTTGAGGGCCCACCTGGGCCCTCCTGGCATTAACATTGCAGAGATATTCACAACTGTGAGCCACAACTTTGGGGAATGAGATGCAATTGTTGGGAAAGACCTGCTCTAATTTGAAGGAAAAGCGTGAAAAAGCGGTCATCAGCCCTTTTTTCTTCAGGGCCGGCGGCACTTTGAACGGTCACTAAACGAAGCGTTGTAAGTCGAGGCCTAACTTGTACATCCCTGGCATGGCTCCCTTCACTTCCATGAAGACAGGTCGGAGTTTCTGGCCACCTTTAGCCCCCTAGAAGCCAAAAGGGAACAGGGACGCCGTTATTCTCCTCAAGAGTCCTGAAACAAAAATGAAGAAAAAAAATGAAGAAAAGTGAACGTGGAGAGAAAAAAAACGGACCTCCTCAGGCATAATAAATTCCCTTTTAAAAGCATCGCCGCCGTTAAAGCCGTTTGGGAGCCTCTGACTCGGGTCAGGCGCGTCGTGCGAAGGCGGCGGCCGACCCGGGTTGGCTCACCTGGCGGCGGGCCGGGCGCCCCCTCGGGCCTTGGAGCGCCCCCTGGCGGCCGGGGGCGGCAGCAGCGCCAGCGGGCTCCGCGCGGGGAGCAGCGCCATTGTCCGTCCGCCGGGCCTGCCGAGCGCTCTGACGGGAGGGAGGGAGGGAGGGGCGGGCCGTACCAAGGGGCCAGCAGCTGGAGGGAGGGACGCGGGAGGGAGGAGCCAACCACGCCGCCCCCTCAGGGCGGGTCCTCCCGTCTCCCTCCTCCCTCGCACGACGGACACCCCCGCCCGCCGCCCGGATGGTACGGCCCGTACAGCTGCTGTTTTGCAGGGGGAAAAAGAAAGAATGGGAGAGGGAGAAGGCCGTTGCCTCGGCAACCGCGGAGCAGCCCGCCCCGCCCCTAGCGACCGCCCTGCCGGACGCGGGGAGAGCAAGCGCGCCTTAGCAACGCCTCTCTTTCCCCAACCGGCGCCCTCCGGCTCTTGGGGACTCCCAGGCCCATCCTCCCCTGCCCGGCTTTGCCGGACTACAATTTCCATGATTCCCGGCCAGTAGGAATTTTCAGACATCGAAGATGTTGAAAGGCCGGAACAGCCACTGAGGACGGCGAGGAAGAAGAGGCCGAGGACCCGGGTGCGAAGTCTGTAGAAAGGGACCGAGATTGACAGCTGCCTCTCGGGAATGACATAACTCAGCATTTTGCAAGCTTGGCAACCTTAAAGGTGGCTGGACTTCAATTCCCAGAATTCCCCAGCCAGCATGGCTGTTTGGGGGATTCTGGGAGTTGAAGGCCAGCCATCTTCCGGTTGCTGAGACGGAGAAACATTGTTTTAACCATAATTTGGTTTTAATCTCTCCTGCCTTTTATCTTTCTCGTTAACGGACCTTTTAATTATTGGACTGTTTTAATTCTAATTTATATGTCATATAGGCAAGATGGGCTGCTATATAAACCATTTCCCCCCCTCTTTCTCCCTTTTCAGTTACAATCTTTCCCATTTCTGCCTGAGACACCAAAGGACATTTAATGCTCTTTTTTAAGAGGTGTTTCAAGGAACGCCTGGATATTCTCCCACACATGCAAATACACCCTCAATCTTAATCTGACTGGGTGAACCACATTCTAGCAAAGATTGCTCTCAGTCCGTTTCCCCCCCTTGAAACAAAGAAACAAACCTTGTAATTTTCCGGGGCTGAATCCCGATAAACCATTTAAGGCTTGAAAAATGATCGCCCAGGATCTATTTCCAAGGCTGACCCAGAGGCCAGCTGGCAATTTCTTGCCAGGGAGAGAGAGTGTGGGCAGAAAACCACCTACTGTTTTCTGCCTGATAGAAATTCTTTGATAAAATCGGAAATAGCCACATAAATCACATTTTCTCCTGCAGCGGAAAACTCTGGAAAATCACCTGGCTAAGCTCTGTCCCAGGAAAGGAAGCCCCAAACATCCATATTCAGATGACATCTTGAGGCATAAACTATAAAGCACTTTTTTGAGGCTTGAATATCATGCAGATCCCGGCCAGATGCTTCAGAGAGTTTTGCAAACTCAGAAACTGGGGTTTATTATTCATGAAGTGAGGCGTATTCGGGTGCTTTTCCCCCTAAAAAAAAAGGTATATCAAATGTTCCTGATATGTTGAGAGAACAGAACCAATTTTATGAAATTTAAAAAATGCAAAATTTTAAATTTGGGATTTATCTGGAACTGGTAACTAGTAGATATAATGTGGTGTGACTGTTGTAATTTGAGGCATGCAAATTATATATTTTACACTTGTCAGATGATGTCAGAAGGGCTGCGTGCCATCATCCTGGCACCATTAAAAATTCCCAGAAGGCAACATCCATGAATTATGGCTTAGTGCCATATTTGAGCCTGACAAACTGTGCCTTCTAATTTCTGTTGCTATGTGAGATGTTTCTTAAATGAGTTTTGTCCCCATTTTACGACCTTCCTTGCCACAGATGTGATGGGAATCACTGCAGTTGTTAAATTAATAACACGGTTTTCAAGCGAATCTGGCTTCCTCCATTGACTTTGCTTGTCAGGTCGCAAAAGTGGATCATGTGACCTCCGGGACGCTGCAACCGTCAAAAATACAAGTCAGTCACCAAGCTCATTTAAGCCGCAGATTTTGTCTCACTTCTTCAGGCTGGATCATTTAGAATAAAATGGAATGGAATGGAATGGAATAGAAATAAGAATGGAATAGAAATAAGGATAGGATAGGATAGGATAGGATAGGATAGAATAGAATTTAGAATAGAATAGAATAGAATAGAATAGAATAGAATAGAATAGAATAGAATAGAATAGAATAGAATAGAATAATAGAATAGAATAGAAATAAGGAAGGGAACGGAACAGAACAGAACAGAATAGATAATATGGAGTGGAGTGGAGTGGAGTGGAGTGGAGTGGAGTGGAGTAGAGTAGAGTAGAGTAGAGTAGAGTAGAGTAGAGTAGAGTAGAGAATAGAATAGAATAGAATAGAATAGAATAGAACAGAACAGAACAGAACAGAATAGAATAGAAATAAGGAAGGGAACGGAACAGAACAGAACACAATAGATACTATGGAGTGGAGTGGAGTGGAGTGGAGTGGAGTAGAGAATAGAATAGAATAGAATAGAATAGAATAGAATAGGGCTGGAAGGGACCCCGGAGGTCTTCTAGTCCAGCCCCCTGCTCGAGCTGGGCCCTCAACCATCGCCCGAATAACTCCGCTTTCTCCAGAAGAACAAGAGGGAGAGCCAGGCCTCCTTCGGCCCGGCCCAAAACCTCTTCCTCTTTTCCCAGGGCAGACGATCCTCCAAGGAGCTTAAACAAGCTGCTCAAAAGCCGTTCTTGTCCTAGAGACGAACCTTCATCAAAAAGAGAGAAAGGAAGGCCGAGAAATATGCTTTTTCTGCAAAGACAGCTGGACACTCAAAACAGGGAGGTCAAGCGATTCTCTTCCCGCCCAGGGAAGCTCGGCCGGGAACGGGGCTGAGGTAATGGATAAAAACGGCCGCCTTGTCCCCCGAAATAAGAAATCATACATCATTTGTCATCCGGCTTTCGGGAGATAATCTCTGCGGAAGAGCTGGGGATCCTTGGAGAGAAGCCCTTTCGGGAGCTGGACCGGGCTGGGAAGGCGGGAAACGTTGTGCGGAATTTGAGGGAAAGGAAAGCAGCCTCCTCGCTTAGTGACGGAATTTCTGCTCCCTCCTGAGGTCGTAAGTCAAGGACTGCCTGCAAAATGTTCTCCGGGAGTTAGCTGAGGGATGAAAGCTTCGGGTTTTTTTTTCTTTTTTCTTTCTGATAAATGCTTGAGTAAGCATTTTGTGTTGCTTTTGACAAAGCAAGGGGGGAAAGAGGCATGTGTGTGTGCTGGTTGGGTTGCAGTTTTGCACAGCTTGGTCTGCGCCAAAGTCCTTTCGGCACAACATTCCCTCAAGGTGGCATTTGCGGGGGGCTTGATCTGGCCCACAAGCGTCCGCAGCCGGGGCCTTGGCAGAAGGGGCGGTTTGTTCTCTCAACACAAGGAGGCAGTGGATGCACAAGAAACCCACAATTGCCAAAGACACAACTGGGACAGTCCTGGCCAAGAGGGACCAGGGATTGGAACAAACCCGAGGGTGCGAGAGACGGGGAAGGCAGAGTACCACATAAAGTATTCGATTTTACAGTCGTTACAACATACTGCCATAATTTGCAGCCTCTGTAAGGTCATATCTGGAGGACCACCTGTTTTGTGTGAGCATCTTGAGGATTAATAAAGGAGAATATTTGTAGCTCAGAGTTGATATGAGGGATCCCTGGTGCTCTCTGAGCTTGGTGGGTTTCTTGGAGACGTTTCATCACCCAACTAGGTAATGTCATCAGTGCTAGAAGGAAGAGGGTTGGAGGAGGAGGAGGAGGAGGAGGAAGAGAAAGAGGAGGACTGCGGGGTCCTCGGTGCCTTTTGAACTTATTTATTTATTTATTTATTTATTTATTTATTTATTTATTTATTTATTTATTTATTTATTTGATTTATATACCGCCCTACTCCTAGAGGACTCAGGGCGGTGTACAGGGCAGTAAAATAAGAATACATTAGATAAATAATTTTAAAACCCAAATCCATCAGGCCAGGCCGGCTTGTTCGAATAGATAAGTTTTTAGATCACGCCAGAAGGAGCGAAGGTCGGGGGCCATCCGGAGTTCAGCTGGTAAGCGGTTCCAAAAGATTGGAGCACCCACCGAGAATGCTCTCCCCCTGGGGGTCACCAGCCGACATTCTCTGACCGGTGGTACCCTGAGGAGGCCCTCTCTGTGGGAACGTATAGGACGGAGGGACGATGACGCCGGCAGTAGGTGCTCCCGTAGGTAATCCAGACCCATGCCATGTAGGGCTTTGTATGTCATCACCAGCACCTTGAAATTCACCCGGAAGGCAACTGGAAGCCAGTGCAGCTCACGGAGCAGAGGTGTAATATGAGAGTATCGGGAGACCCCCAAAAGAACTCGTGCAGCTGCACTCTGTACCAGCTGAAGCTTCCGAGTGGTTCTCAAGGGCAGCCCCATGTAAAGAGCGTTGCAGTAGTCTAGACGAGAGGTCACAAGTGCATGGGTGACTGTACGTAAGGCATAGTGGTTTCCTTGCAAATGCTTCATCACCCAACTAGGTAACATCATCAGTGCTGGAAGGGAGTGGGGTTTGCAGGGAGGAGGAGGAGGATGGTGGGGTCCTTGGTGCTCTCTGAGACGGGTGGTCTTCTTGCAGATGCTTCAACACCCAACTAGGGAACAACAGAAATTTTGGGCTCCCTTTTAGACAAAAGTCAAGGACACCTGTAATCAAAATTTGCACCCAAAATTTACCATCTCAGCCTGGACAGTCTCTGAGTCACATTGCGTGCAATAAATGCTTGGGTTTTGTTTTTTGTTTTTGGCACTTTTTGGCTACTTCTGCTTAACAACCATTGTACACCCCCAGCCCGTGAAAGAAAACTTGTTACCTTGTTACCTGCCATCCACCTTGGGAACAAACCTCGGTTCCCAATCGCGGATTCTAAATTCTGCCCGTTTCAGATTCCATCCTGTGGTGCTCTGACGCCCAGCTGTTCCTGATGGGGGACTAACAGAATAACAGAGCGGGAAGGGACCTTGGAGGTCATCTAGTCCAACCCTCTGCTCAGGCAGGAAACCCTATACCATTTCAGACAAATGGCTGTCCAGTCTCTTCTTAAAAACTTCCAGTGTTGGAGCATTCACAGCTTCTGGAGGCAGGTTGTTCCACTGGTTAATTGTTCTCACTGTCAGGAAGTTTCTCCTTAGTTCTAGGTTGCTTCTCTCCTTGATGAGTTTCCATCTGTTGCTTCTTGTCCTGCTTTCAGGTGCTTTGGAGAAGAGCTTGACTCCCTCTTCTTTGGGGCAGCCCCTGAGATGTTGGAACACGGCTATCATGTCCCCCCTCGTCCTTCTCTTCATTAAACTGGACATGCCCAATTCCTGCAAGCGTTCCCTATATGTTTTAGCCTCCAGTCCCCCGATCATCTTTGTTGCTCTTCTCTGCACTCTTTCTAGAGTCTCGACATCTTTTTTACATCGTGGTGACCAAAACTGGATGCCGTATTCCAAGTGTGGTCTTACCAAGGCCTTGCAAAGCGGTATTAACACTTCACCTGATCTTTATTTTATACATCCCTTAATGAAGGCTAAGACTATGTTGGCTTTTTTGGCTGCTGCAGCACACGGCTGGCTCATATTTAAGCGATTGTCCACTAGGACGCCGAGTTCCCTCTCGCAGTTACTGTTCTTGAACCAGGTTAACCTGCTGGTTAAACCATATCCCCGCATTTCGCGTGTCATGGGAACAGAAGCAGGGAGTGAAAAATGAAGGGCGAACTTTCAAATCCACGTGTGATTCCCCCCCCCCTTCCCCTTTTCTTGGCAGTGAAAAACGAGTTCCTTTATTCTTTGATTCAAAATGCCAATAAAGAGCGTGGGATCCGTATACGTATGGGAGAAAATGTCCCCAGTATAAGTGAGATTCAGAAGGAATAATAAATATGTGTAGTAATGGATAATAGAAATGGACTAATATTGGTTGTAGGAGGAATAAGTCAAAACGAAGCTTTGGGCTGCAGAAGTGAGCGTATAATAGAATATGATTTATTATGTTATTACAGATAAAGTGGACTTCGAAGGCCGATGTCTGTTTGTGTAGAAATCTGCAGCTAATTGTATTTCTGCCTTTATTCATTTCTTTTACTACGGTTAGGCTGTTTTTGCTACCGCTGGCTCCACGGAGTGCCGTTTTTGGCAAAAACGCAGGAATCTGACTCATTTCCGATGCACGACCTCAGCACAGGAGAGGCCTGACTTCTCCAGAATGAGATCATGCAAACCCGTCGCGCATCTGGACTCAAAGTGTGCCAAAAAGTAATTTGAAAATTTGAAAAAAAAAAAATTGGTAGCTAACGTCTGGACCCAAAAAACAGGGAAGAACAATTATGCAATACAAAAGGCAGCTCAATGGGGAAAACCAACTTTGCAGAAAGGAAGTGTGGGCTTAGCTACTTTGTGACTCCGTGTTAAGGAGCAAAGAGGATAACGGAATAACAGAGTTGGAAGGGACCTTAGAGGTCTTCTAGTCCAACCCTCTGCTCAGGAAGTTAACCCTAGACCATTTCAGACAAATTGTTGTCCAATCTCTTCTTAAAAACCTCCAGTGTTGGAGCATTCACCGCATCTGGTGGCAGGTTGTTCCACTGGTTAATTGTTCTCACTGTCAGAAAAATTCCTCCTTAGTTCCAGGTTGCTTCTCTCCTTGATGAGTTTCCATCCGTTGCTCCTTGTCCTGCCTTCAGGCGCTTTGGAGAATCGACAGACCTGCTCTTTTCTCTTAGCATCCCTCAAATACTGGAAGACTGCTATCATGTCACTCCTGCGATAATCAAGTTCGCAGATGATACAACCGTGGTGGGTCTTATTACAGGTGGGGATGAGACAGCATACAGGGCGGAGGTACAAAAACTATCCGTATGGTGTAGTAACAACAACTTGCACCTAAACATCGGCAAGACGAAAGAGATGGTGTTAGAATTCCGGAGAAAAAAGGAGGAACCTGCCCCACTTTACATCGGGGAGGACTGTGTAGAGAGAGTTCCCTCCTTTAAATTTCTGGGAGTCTACCTCTGCGAAGATCTGACCTGGAAAGTTAACACAACTCAGGTGGCTAGAAAGGCCTAACAGAGGACTCACTTTCTTAGGGTCTTGCGGAAGAACAGGGTAGAACAACAGCTAATGACCCTCTTTTACCAGTCTACTATAGAGAGCGTCCTCTCGTACGGTATTGTGGTTTGGTATGCTGGTCTGACAGCCGCGGACAGGAAAGCATTACAGAGGGTAGTGAGCACAGCACAAGACATCGTGGGCTGTCCCCTGACACCACTGGATGACCTCGCCAGGGCTCCTTGCCTTGGAAGAGTGAGGAAGATTCTCAGGGATGACTCACACCCTGGACGGTATCTCTTTACTCTCCCACCATCGAGTAGGAGATATAGGAGTATAGCCAGCTGTACCAACAGGCTGAAAAACAGCTTTTATCTGTGGGCTGTTAGGCTTTTAAATGGGACATAATCTTATGCAGAATTGACTTGGAGGGCCGGTGTGTGGTGTAGTTGGTTCACATGGTGTGGTGGGATGGAGGGTTTGTTGTCACTGTGTGTTGGGGGGAGAGAGCACAGGGGGAGGCTCAGCTAATCTCAATGTACACATGTTGTACTTTGACAATAAAGGTTTATTATTTATTTAGAAAATGGAGTAAGGGGCTTATTATGGTATATGACGGGATAAAAATCAGGTCCCATTCTTTGCAAATTGATCGATTTGATTTGATTTCTATAGCCACCCATCATAGCAAAGGACTCTTGCTGGCTGACAATTCTGCCATCATCATCATCATTACAGTTGGAAAAGTCCTTGGAGGTCATCTCTGTTAGGGGTCCCCGACCCCTGGTCTGTGGACCGGTACCAGGCCGCGGCCTGCCAGCAACCGATCCACACAAACAAGCAAAGCCCCATCCGCGGGATGCAGGCAGCAGACAAAAACACGCACCCTCCCGTCCGCGGAAAAACCTCTCTCCACGGAACCGGTCCCTGGTGCCCAAAAGGTTGGGGGCCTCTGTTCTATATATAGTCCAAGGGTCCCTAACCTCTGGTCTGTGGACCAGCACCGGTCCGCAACATACCAGAAACACAAACAAGAGTAGCCCAAATCGTGGGATGCAGACTGCACACGAAAGCACACCCATCCCCGGCCGCGGAAAGTCCTCTCTCCAAGGAACCGGTCCCGGGTACCCAAAAGCTTGGGGGCACCAACCCCAGGACACTGTGACCGTCATCAATAGGAGCCGATTGTCCAGCCTCTGAATTTTCATCGCATGAGCAAGTGAATGCTGCAACAGTCGTTAAGTGTGAAAATGGACCTCTAGCCACTTTCTTCAGTGGCAACTTTGAATGGTTGCTAAGCAAACCATTGTAAGTCGAGGACACCCAGTATAAATAGTCCTTGAGTTATGACTGTGATGGAGCGAGTACATCATGTTCATAAGTCGTGATGGTTGCAGATTGAGTCACCTACGTCCGGCGTCCCCAAGCCTCGGTTCGTCACCGGAAACTGGTCCACGCAAACGAGCAAAGCCCATCCGCGGGATGCAGGCAGCATGTGAAACCACGTTCTCTCCGGTCCGCAGAAAATCTTCTCTCTACGGAACCGGTCCCTGGTGCCCCAAAGGTTGGGGGGTGGGGAGACGCTGGTCTAATCCAGCCCCCTGCTCAAGCAGGACACTGTCTTCAATTTCAGACAAACGGGTGTCTGAATTCAAAAACACACGCTTCGACGAAAATCCTATAAAGGTTGCGTTGAAGGAAACGTCTTCATCGTGGTTCAGTCCAAGCTGGGAATAAACGACATGGCGACTGCTTTAGGAAGAAGGTTGCAGTTTATTGAAGAGGAGAGCCAGATAGAAAGATGGCTCTGGAAGAAAAGAAAGAGAGAGCACATGTAGGGAGTGGGTTTTTATACCCTCTGGAGCCTTTTGTTTGGAGGTTGTTTCCTATTCCTGTTTGAGGCTTTGTATTTCCTGTGTCATGTATTTTGACTTGTGTCCCTTTGGCCTCTGTGGGTTAATCCTATTACGCCCTGTCTTAGAGTTTGGGTGGGGTATGTAGATTTTAGGTGTCTTTGTCTTCTTAATCTTCTAGCTCCAACCTTCCTGAATGGATTATCACATCTGCATTTCTACAGAGCTGGTTTCTGCTTGTGGGGAGGGAGACTTGGGGATAGTAAGAAAAAAACTGGGCATGCTTTTCTGCCTCTTCAAGATCCTTTGAGGAAATGTATTTTTCTGCCCTTTTAATATTTCCTTCTCTGCGGCGGGCTGACTTCCCACAGTTGTAAAACAGTAAAAACAACAGGTTTTTTTTTAAAAAAAACAGCGAGTTGCACCTGGCTTCAGCCCAAAATGACAGCAATAATTCCCCCGAGCCGGAAGCTCTTTGGCACGTTGTTGCACTGACAAAATGACATTCCACAATCCTGGATTGAGCAAGAGTTTCGTCAGCCTCCGAGGACCACACCTTTGGCAGAGTCATCTCCCCAGCTGGTGGCAAACCAGGTGCAGCGAACAGGAGGAAGGTATCGCCGTGTCTCCGGCCTTAGCGCAAGAGTTGGGCTGTTTCGCTAGCAGCTGTTGTTGCGTTGTTGTTGTTTCTTTACAAAAATAAATAAATAAAACAAATTGAACGATCGGCAAGGCTCGTCCGAAATTTCCCCGCCCTAACGTGACTTAATCGCTGGCCCCAGAAGCAGCACAAATTTGGTGGGGTTTGTTAACATGGTAGGAGCTGCCGAACCAACCACGCAGCAGCTCAGCTAAATGTTTCCTTTGGTGCAAGGGGGATTGAATTCGGCAGGGTTTCCTGCGGCTCTGTTGATCTCAGCCTGAAATACAAGGTTAGGGTTAGATTTAAGGTTAGGGTTAGGCCAGGGTTAGGCAACCTTGGCTCTTTCATGACTCGTGGACTTCAACTCCCAGAATTCCTGAGCCAGCAAGGCTCAGCTTGGAAACCTCTCCATTTCTCCCCAGCATGGCTGGCTCAGGAATTCTGGGAGTTGAAGTCCACGAGTCATAAAGCGGCCTAGGCCTAGGCCAGGGGTAGGCAACCTTGGCTCTTTTATGACTCGTGGACTTCAACTCCCAGAATTCCTGAGCCAGCAAGGCTCAGCTTGGAAACCTCTCCATTTCTCCTCAGCATGGCTGGCTCAGGAATTCTGGGAGTTGAAGTCCATGAGTCATGAAGGGGCTATAATTCCCCATGCTGGCTCAGGAATTCTGGGAGTTGAAGTCTATTGCCCTAATTCAGGGGTAGGCAACCTTGGCTCTTTTATGACTTGCGGACTTCAACTCCCAGAATTCCTGAGCCAGCACGGCTCAGCTTGGAAACCTCTCCCTTTCCCCTCAGCATGGCTGGCTCAGGAATTTTGGGAGTTGAAGTCCACGAGTCATGAAGGGGGCCAAAGTTCCCCCATGCTGGCTCAGGAATTCTGGGAGTTGAAGTCCACGAGTCATAAAAGAGCCAGGGTTGCTTACCCCTAGGTTAGGTTTAGGGTAAGGTTTAAGGTTTAAGGTTAGGGTTAGGGTTAGGGTCAGGGTTACGACACCTGAGGATTGTGCATAACTTCAAATGGTTGCTAAACAACCTGTCCTAACTCAAGGACTAAATTTACATCGGGCATCTTTCCTTGGCTTGCCAGAATCGTCCCAAGCTGCCATCCCTGTCTCTCGCACCTGGAGCCGATCCCTCTTGGCCAGGACTGTCCCAGTTGTGTCTTTGGCAATTGTGGGTTTCTTGTGCATCCACTGCCTCCTTGTGTTGAGAGAACAAACCGCCCCTTCTGCCGAGGCCCCGGCTGCGGACGCTTGTGGGCCAGATCAAGCCCCCCGCAAATGCCACCTTGAGGGAATGTTGTGCCGAAAGGACTTTGGCGCAGACCAACCTGTGCAAAACTGCAACCCAACCAGCACACACAGATGCCTCTTTCCCCCCTTGCTTTGTCAAAAGCAACACAAAATGCTTACTCAAGCATTTATCAGAAAGAAAAAAGAAAAAAAACCCGAAGCTTTCATCTCTCAGCTAACTCCCGGAGAACATTTTGCAGGCAGTCCTTGACTTACGACCTCAGGAGGGAGCAGAAATTCCATCACTAAGCGAGGAGGCTGCTTTCCTTTCCCTCAAATTCCGCACAACGTTTCCCGCTTTCCCAGCCTGGTCCAGCTCCCGAAAGGGCTTATCTCCAAGGATCCCCGGCTCTTCCGCAGAGATTATCTCCCGAAAGCCGGATGACAAATGATGTATGATTTCTTATTTCGGGGGACAAGGCGGCCGTTTTTATCCATTACCTCAGCCCCGTTCCCGGCCGAGCTTCCCTGGGCGGGAAGAGAATCGCTTGACCTCCCTGTTTTGAGCGTCCGGCTTTCTTTGCAGAAAAAGCATATTTCTCGGCCTTCCTTTCTCTCTTTTTGACGAAGGTTCGTCTCTAGGACAAGAACGGCTTTTGAGCAGCTTGTTTAAGCTCCTTGGAGGATCGTCTGCCCTGGGAAAAGAGGAAGAGGTTTTGGGCCGGGCCGAAGGAGGCCTGGCTCTCCCTCTTGTTCTTCTGGAGAAAGCGGAGTTATTCGGGCGATGGTTGAGGGCCCAGCTCGAGCAGGGGGCTGGACTAGAAGACCTCCAGGGTCCCTTCCAGCCCTATTCTATTCTATTCTATTCTATTCTATTCTATTCTATTCTATTCTATTCTCTACTCTACTCTACTCTACTCTACTCTACTCCACTCCACTCCACTCCACTCCACTCCATAGTATCTATTGTGTTCTGTTCTGTTCCGTTCCCTTCCTTATTTCTATTCTATTCTATTCTATTCTATTCTATTCTTATTTCTATTTCATTCTATTCTTATTTCTATTCTATTCTATTCTCCAATATTAACTCTATTCCATTTTCTATTCTATTCTATTCTATTCTATTCTATTCTATTCTATTCTATTCTATTCTATTCTATTCTATTCCATTCCATTCTTATTTCTATTTCATTCTATTCTTATTTCTATTCTATTCTATTCTCCAATACTTATTCTATTCCATTTTCTATTCTATTCTATTCTATTCTATTCTATTCTATTCTATTCTATTCTATTCTATTCTATTCTATTCTATTCTATTCTATTCTATTCTATTCATTCTCTACTCCACTCCACTCCATTCCATATTATCTATTCTGTTATGTTCTGTTCCATTCCGTTCCCTTCCTTATTTCTATTCTATTCTATTCTATTCTATTCTATTCTATTCTATTCTATTCTATTCTATTCTATTCTATTCTATTCTATTTATTCTATTCTATTCTATTATTTCTATTTCATTCTATTCTTATTTCTATTCTATTCTATTCTCCAATATTAACTCTATTCCATTTTCTATTCTATTCTATTCTATTCTATTCTATTCTATTCTATTCTATTCTATTCTATTCTATTCAAATTCCATTCCATTCTTATTTCTATTCCATTCTATTCTTATTTCTATTCTATTCTATTCTCCAATATTTATTCTATTCCATATTCTATTCTATTCTATTCTATTCTATTCTATTCTATTCTATTCTATTCTTATTTCTATTTCATTCTATTCTTATTTCTATTCTATTCTATTCTCCAATATTAATTCTATTCCATATTCCTATTCTATTCTATTCTATTATTCTATTCTATTCTATTCTATTCTATTCTATTCTATTCTATTCTATTCTATTCTATTCTATTCTATTCTATTCTATTTTATTCCATTCCATTCTTATTTCTATTCTATTCTATTCTCCAATACTTATTCTATTCCATTTTCTATTCTATTCTATTCTATTCTATTCTATTCTATTCTATTCTATTCTATTCTATTCTATTCTATTCTATTCTATTCTATTCTATTCATTCTCTACTCCACTCCACTCCATTCCACATTATCTATTCTCTTATGTTCTGTTCCATTCCGTTCCCTTCCTTATTTCTATTCTATTCTATTCTATTCTATTCTATTCTATTCTATTCTATTCTATTCTATTCTATTCTATTCCTATTCTATTCTATTTATTCTATTCTATTATTTCTATTTCATTCTATTCTTATTTCTATTCTATTCTATTCTCCAATATTAATTCTATTCCATTTTCTATTCTATTCTATTCTATTCTATTCTATTCTATTCTATTCTATTCTATTATTTCTATTTCATTCTATTCTTATTTCTATTCTATTCTCCAATATTTATTCTATTCCATATTCTATTCTATTCTATTCTATTCTATTCTATTCTATTCTATTCTATTCTATTCTATTCTATTCTATTCTATTCTATTCTATTCCATTCCATTCCATTCTTATTTCTATTTCATTCTATTCTTATTTCTATTCTATTCTATTCTCCAATACTTATTCTATTCCATTTTCTATTCTATTCTATTCTATTCTATTCTATTCTATTCTATTCTATTCTATTCTATTCTATTCTATTCTATTCTATTCATTCTCTACTCCACTCCACTCCATTCCATATTATCTATTCTGTTATGTTTTGTTCCATTCCGTTCCCTTCCTTATTTCTATTCTATTCTATTCTATTCTATTCTATTCTATTCTATTCTATTCTATTCTATTCTATTCTATTCTATTCTATTCTATTCTATTCTATTCTATTTATTCTATTCTATTCTTATTTCTATTTCATTCTATTCTTATTTCTATTCTATTCTATTCTCCAATATTAATTCTATTCCATATTCTATTCTATTCTATTCTATTCTATTCTATTCTATTCTATTCTATTCTATTCTATTCTATTCTATTCTATTCTATTCCATTCCATTCCATTCCATTCCATTCTTATTTCTATTTCATTCTATTCTTATTTCTATTCTATTCTATTCTCCAATACTTATTCTATTCCATTTTCTATTCTATTCTATTCTATTCTATTCTATTCTATTCTATTCTATTCTATTCTATTCTTCTTATTTCTATTTCATTCTATTCTTATTTCTATTCTATTCTATCCTCCAATATTTATTCTATTCCATTTTCTATTCTATTCTATTCTATTCTATTCTATTCTATTCTATTCTATTCTATTCTATTCTATTCTATTTATTCTATTCTATTCTTATTTCTATTTCATTCTATTCTTATTTCTATTCTATTCTATTCTCCAATATTAATTCTATTCCATATTCTATTCTATTCTATTCTATTCTATTCTATTCTATTCTATTCTATTCTATTCTATTCTATTCTATTCCATTCCATTCCATTCCATTCCATTCTTATTTCTATTTCATTCTATTCTTATTTCTATTCTATTCTATTCTCCAATACTTATTCTATTCCATTTTCTATTCTATTCTATTCTATTCTATTCTATTCTATTCTATTCTATTCTATTCTTCTTATTTCTATTTCATTCTATTCTTATTTCTATTCTATTCTATCCTCCAATATTTATTCTATTCCATTTTCTATTCTATTCTATTCTATTCTATTCTATTCTACTCTACTCTATTCTATTCTATTCTATTATTTCTATTCTATTCTATTCTATTTATTCTATTCTATTCTATTCTTATTTCTATTTCATTCTATTCTTATTTCTATTCTATTCTATTCTCCAATATTAATTCTATTCCATTTCTATTCTATTCCTATTCTATTCTATTCTATTCTATTCTATTCTATTCTATTCTATTCTATTCCATTCCATTCTTATTTCTATTTCATTCTATTCTTATTTCTATTCTATTCTATTCTATTCTCCAATACTTATTCTATTCCATTTTCTATTCTATTCTATTCTATTCTATTCTATTCTATTCTATTCTATTCCATTCTTATTTCTATTTCATTCTATTCTTATTTCTATTCTATTCTATCCTCCAATATTTATTCTATTCCATTTTCTATTCTATTCTATTCTATTCTATTCTATTCTATTCTATTCTATTCTATATTCTATTCTATTCTATTTCATTCTATTCTTATTTCTATTCTATTCTATCCTCCAATATTTATTCTATTCTATTCTATTCTATTCTATTCTATTCTATTCTATTCTATTATTTCTATTCTATTCTATTCTATTTATTCTATTCTATTCTATTCTTATTTCTATTTCATTCTATTCTTATTTCTATTCTATTCTATTCTATTCTCCAATATTAATTCTATTCCATTTTCTATTCTATTCTATTCTATTCTATTCTATTCTATTCTATTCTATTCTATTCTATTCTATTCTATTCTATTCCATTCCATTCTTATTTCTATTTCATTCTATTCTTATTTCTATTCTATTCTATTCTATTCTATTCTATTCTCCAATACTTATTCTATTCCATTTTCTATTCTATTCTATTCTATTCCATTCTTATTTCTATTTCATTCTATTCTTATTTCTATTCTATTCTATCCTCCAATATTTATTCTATTCCATTTTCTATTCTATTCTATTCTATTCTATTCTATTCTATTCTATTCTATTCTATTCTATATGATACAGCCTGAAGAAGTGAGGCAAAATCTTCAGCTTAAAAGAACTCCAATGAAGCAATAATGCTTATACTGGACTCTGACAGAAGAATAACTTGAGGTTCCAACCTGAGCCGGGGCTGCGTAAAAATAAATGAAAATGAGATCCAGGCAGCTGTGAGGAAAGAAATATTTATTCCTATAAGCAAGGAGTTTGCCTTTAGGGGCAGCTTCAGAAAAATGGGGTACCGAGACACTGCTTTCCTAGGTGTGACCCCTGAGGGGCATGTGTGTGTGCCTGTCGGTATAGTTCAGGGGTAGGCAACCTTGGCTCTTTTATGACTCGTGGACTTCAACTCCCAGAATTCCTGAGCCAGCTGGCTCAGGAATTCTGGGAGTTGAAGTCCACGAGTCATAAAAGAGCCAAGGTTGCCTACCCCTGGTATAGTTAGTCTTGTGAACATGCAGTTCATCTGGGAGACCTTATTTAATTAACTCTTTGTGTTTGCAGACCTGTACTCTGAAGGTGCAGAAAAGAAATATTTGCTAGCAAATCGCCTTCCAAACTCAGCTTCTACTTTTGCGGCCATCTTCATCTCCAACTTCCGGCCTTGGTGGGCTGACCAAACCTCATTTTGGGGGGTATCCGTGGGGCATGGTCGAAAGAGACAAGATGGCGCCACCCCTCCAACTCTGCAATCAAACCTCCAGCAGCATGTGCAACCCACGTAAAAGTGGGGAGAGCGTCAACAGCCCTGCGGCAGTGATCGCCATCTTGACCTTTTTGGACCCCTTTGTGGATTACCGACATCCTGCATCCGTTGAAGGCCTGGAGACTTTCTTGGAGCTGCTGAGAAGGGGAAGGAGATTTACGGCTGGTTTAATCATTCAGCTTCCGCCTTGGCTCTCACAGTTGCAGGGACCGAAGAGGCTAAGTAAACAATGGTTGAAAGGTCCAAGGCCAGCTTGACATTAATCAACGTGATGAGAACGGCAACTGTGATAAGCAGACCGGAAGCACAAGGACAGCAGGACCGGGAAAAGAAAATGGAAAGAGAGCACAATTGCATCCTAACCGGAAGACCCTAAACCAGGAGTAGGCAACCTTGGCTCTTTTATGACTCGTGGACTTCAAATCCCAGAATTCCTGAGCCAGCCATGCTGAGGAGAAAGGGAGAGGTTTCCAAGCTGAGCCATGCTGGCTCAGGAATTCTGGGAGTTCAAGTCCACGAGTCATAAAAGAGCCAAGGCTGCCTACCTTTGCCCTAACCCAAACCAGAACATTTTGAAATGTTTCCAAAAAATTCCACAAAGATGGGGTCAGCTCCAGATTAGAAAGCAAGTCAATGGAGGAGACCCTTTCTCTCTCTCTTTCTCCTTCCTTCCTTCCTTCCTTCCTTCCTTTCCTCCCTCCCTCCGTTCCTTCCTTCCTTCCTTCCCCTCCCTCCATCGTTTTTCCCGTTTCTCCATTTTTCTCTTTGTCTCTCCTTCCTTATGTCTTCCAGCCTCCTTTTCTCTTTCTCCTTCCTTCCTCCTTTTCTCTTTCTCCTTCCTTCCTCCCTCCCTCCATTCTCTTTTTCCCCTTCCTTCCTTCCTCCCTCCCTTACCTTTCTTCCCAACTTCATCTTTTTCTTTCTTCCCTATCTTCCTCCCTCTCTTCTTGCTTTCCTTGGCTCCTTCTCTCTCCTTCCTTCCTTCTCCTCCCTCCATCCCTTTCTCTTTCCTATGTTTCTCCATCTTTCTTTGTCTCTCCTTCCTTACGTCTTCCATCCTCCCTTTTTTCTAGTTCCTCCCTTCCTCCCTCCCTCCCCTTAATCTTTCTTCCTCCCTCCCTTACCTTTCTTCACACCTTCATCTTTTTTTTCCTTTTTCCCCTTCTTCCTCCCTCCCTCCCTCCTTGCCTTCCTTCCCTTCCTTCCTTCCTTCCTCCCTCTCTCCCTTCTTGCATTCCTTCCCTCCTTCTCTTTCTCCTCCCTCCCTCCCTTATTCCCTTCCTTCCCTCCTTTGTCTTTCTTTCTCCTTCCCCCCTTCCTTCCTTCCTTCCTTCCTTCCTTCCTTCCTTCCTAATTCACGAGTTTCTGCACGGCCTTGTACCTCAGTGGAGATCTCAGCGTGAAGCACGTGCAATGGAAATATTTTTTTCCATTTCAAAATGGGGACTGGATTCACATATTGCTGAACCAAAGTTGGTGGGACAATCCACACTTTGTTGGGCTGAATTATGGTGCTAAGTCATAATTCGTGGATGTCGCTCTTTGGGAATGCTTGATGATGCCCTGATGATATCATGCATCCATTATGACATCATCATACAAGTGGAAGTTACATAATTTGCACAAGTGTTGCAAATTTCACCATTCAATCATATTGCACCTACTAATTCCAAGTCCTGGATGAATCCCAAAGAAAAAGATTTTTTAAAAAATTGTGTATTCTATAATTGCAGTTTCCAGCAATTACATTTTCTAGTCTTGGCAGCCAATGGTTCTGTTCCTACAATAAGTCCACCCCATCTTTTGCTTTGGGAGAAAGCAGCCTTATGCAAAGTGTATAATAAACCAAATTTTCTGAGTTTGCAAAACTCTCTGAAGCATCTGGCCGGGATCTGCATGATATTCGAGCCTCAAAAAAGTGCTTTATAGTTTATGCCTCAAGATGTCATCTGAATATGGATGTTTGAGGCTTCCTTTCCTGGGACAGAGCTTAGCCAGGTGATTTTCCAGGGTTTTCCGCTGCAGGAGAAAATGTGATTTATGTGGCTATTTCCGATTTTATCAAAGAATTTCTATCAGGCAGAAAACAGTAGGTGGTTTTCTGCCCACACTCTCTCTCCCTGGCAAGAAATTGCCAGCTGGCCTCTGGGTCAGCCTTGGAAATAGATCCTGGGCGATCATTTTTCAAGCCTTAAATGGTTTATCGGGATTCAGCCCCGGAAAATTACAAGGTTTGTTTCTTTGTTTCAAGGGGGGGAAACGGACTGAGAGCAATCTTTGCTAGAATGTGGTTCACCCAGTCAGATTAAGATTGAGGGTGTATTTGCATGTGTGTGAGAATATCCAGGCGTTCCTTGAAACACCTCTTAAAAAAGAGCATTAAATGTCCTTTGGTGTCTCAGGCAGAAATGGGAAAGATTGTAACTGAAAAGGGAGAAAGAGGGGGGGAAATGGTTTATATAGCAGCCCATCTTGCCTATATGACATATAAATTAGAATTAAAACAGTCCAATATTTAAAAGGTCAATTAACGAGAAAGATAAAAGGCAGGAGAGATTAAAACCAAATTATGGTTAAAACAATGTTTCTCCATCTCAGCAACCGGAAGATGGCTGGCCTTCAACTCCCAGAATCCCCCAAACAGCCATGCTGGCTGGGGAATTCTGGGAATTGAAGGCCAGCCACCTTTAAGGTTGCCAAGCTTGCAAAATGCTGAGTTATATCATTCCCGAGAGGCAGCTGTCAATCTCGGTCCCTTTCTACAGACTTCGCACCCGGGTCCTCGGCCTCTTCTTCCTCGCCGTCCTCAGTGGCTGTTCCGGCCTTTCAACATCTTCGATGTCTGAAAATTCCTACTGGCCGGGAATCATGGAAATTGTAGTCTGGCAAGGCCGGGCAGGGGAGGATGGGCCTGGGAGTCCCCAAGAGCCGGAGGGCGCCGGTTGGGGAAAGAGAGGCGTTGCTAAGGCGCGCTTGCTCTCCCCGCGTCCGGCAGGGCGGTCGCTAGGGGCGGGGCGGGCTGCTCCGCGGTTGCCGAGGCAACGGCCTTCTCCCTCTCCCATTCTTTCTTTTCCCCCCTGCAAAACAGCAGCTGTACGGGCCGTACCATCCGGGCGGCGGGCGGGGGTGTCCGTCGTGCGAGGGAGGAGGGAGACGGGAGGACCCGCCCTGAGGGGGCGGCGTGGTTGGCTCCTCCCTCCCGCGTCCCTCCCTCCAGCTGCTGGCCCCTTGGTACGGCCCGCCCCTCCCTCCCTCCCTCCCGTCAGAGCGCTCGGCAGGCCCGGCGGACGGACAATGGCGCTGCTCCCCGCGCGGAGCCCGCTGGCGCTGCTGCCGCCCCCGGCCGCCAGGGGGCGCTCCAAGGCCCGAGGGGGCGCCCGGCCCGCCGCCAGGTGAGCCAACCCGGGTCGGCCGCCGCCTTCGCACGACGCGCCTGACCCGAGTCAGGCGCTTCCGGGGCGGCCCCTCCCCGTTCGTGCCGGGTTGAAACAATCCCTGGCTGGGGAGCCGCCCCAAGGCGGCCGCGGGTGGGGCAGGGGGCGGGGCCTGGGGGCGGGGCAAGCGAGGGGGCCACGTGTGCAGGGGGGTTGTTATGTTGGGGGGAATGGGGGGGCACACTTTTGCGGGCAAATCCTGCAGGATGGCTAGAGCAGAGTGGGCCTGGTTGGGATGGGATGGGAAACCACCAGGAGATCCAGGTCGGTGGGGTGGGATAGTCATCCCAAAGAAGGCAGGGGCAAGCCGCCCCTCTGCCTGCTTCACCCTGCAGGGAGGCATCCCCGGGGTTGCCCAGTTGGTCCCCAAGAAGGGAGAACCGTTAGCAGACCTGGGCGACCTGGGGTCAGGGGTGGATAGGGCACCACCAGGAAACCCCACCTCTGCAGGCATGATGAGTGGGGTTCTCGGAAACATCTGCCAAGAAAAAGAGAAATCTAAATCCACGCCTGGATAGCTAGTCAACCAGGCTGCCCGGCTTAGCGCCCGGAGTTGTATTCAGCCGGGCCATTTGACAGATGGGAGTTGAAAGTGTGGCTATGTTCCCACAACCACATTTCAGCCGGAGCTGGTGCATTTGCAAAGCTGGGCTGGTTGGGTGTGTGGGGGTGTAGAGATTTCCAGCTCACCTTGTTGTCAGCGCCCTTGTGTTGGTGTAAGCTGCAAAACCAGGAAGCAAAGCTAGATCTGCTTTCGGGTTAGGCATGTTGTGCGGATGCGTCTTTTAAATAGATTGGTGAACTGGGAGCAACGCTGTAGATGGCTCGAAGCCAGTTGCTTGCCTTGTCCAACTCTTCCGCAGGGTGATGGTGACAAGAACGTACGGAGGTTTGCGGGGAGGAGGTGGCAGATAAAATACAGGTAGTCCTCGACTTACAACGGTTCATTTAGTAACCGTTCAAAGTTGCCACAGCAGTGAAAATAGTGACTTATGATGGTTTTCCACACGACCATTGCAGCATCCCCAGGGTCACGCGTTCAAAATTCAGACGCTTGGCAGCTGACTCATATTTACGACGGTCGCCGTGTGATCCCCTTTTGTGACCTTCTGACGAGCAAAGTCAATGGGGATGCTGGATTCACTTAACAACTGCGTTACTAACGTAACAACTGCAGTAATTCACAACTGGGACAAGAAAGCTCGTAAAACGGAGCCAAGGCCACTGTTGTCTTGCTTAGCAGCAGAAACTTTGGGCCCAGTTGTGGTCGTAAGTTGAGGACAAGCCATGCTCAATAAAATAAATAAATAAAAATAATAATAATAATAATAATAATAATAATAATAATAATAATAATAATAATAATAATAATAATTTTATTTATATACCGCCCTTCTCCCGGAGGACTCAGGGCGGTGAACAGGGCAGCCATATAAAAATACAAAAAATACAAAAGTTAAAAAGAATTAAACATATGCCCAAGCTACTTATTATATGTTTTGTTGTTAGCCGCCCTGAGTCCTTCGGGAGATAGGGCGGGATATAAATCCCATAAATAAATACATAAATAAATAAATAAATAAATAAATAAATAAATAAATAACAGTAAATACATATATTAAAATGACAATAAAAACCCAACCCATCCCCCATCAGGCCAAGCAATAAAATCCTGCCAAAAAATTTGGCAAAAGAGCTCCTTCTCTTGAGCCCTTGTAAAGAAAAGCTCTTTCTTTGCTGGCTGGGGAATTCTGGGAATTGATGTCCATAAATCTTAAAAAGATGGCAGAGTTGAGAAACGGGGCTGGTCTGCAGGAGAGATGGGAGCAGTTTCAGGAATCTAAACGAATACATGGAAAATCCCAATATTTTTCAGGCATGTCAAACTCACCATATCAAGTGGCCTTTTCCCCATTGCCGGCAATGGGGTGGGTGCAGTTTGACATGGCCGAGATAAAGGATTCATTAATCCTTGTCTTTCATCTATTTGTTTAGCAACCAAATAGTTCGAAATTAAAAAAAAAATCTGATCTTACTGATCTTCGTAGTTACAACATCCCTAAAGTCACGTAATTAAAATTTGGGACCTTGTTAAGAAATTTCTCACTTAGCCACATAAATTCTGGGATCGTTCGTGGTCAGGTAGTCCTCAACTTACGACGGAGGCCAGAATTTATGTGGCTAAGTGAGAAATTTGTTAAGTGAGTTTTGCCCCATTTGACGACTTTTCTTGCCACCTTTGTTAAGTGAATCACCGCGGTTGTTAAATTAGTCACGCGGTGATTAAGCCAGTCTGGTTTTCCCCATCGACTCCGCAAAAGGGGATCACCTGGCCCCGAGGCGTTGCCACCGTCGTAAGTACGAGTCAGTTGCCAAAGCGGCTGAATTTGGATGGCGTGACCGCGGGGATGCTGCGCACGGTCCTAAGTGTGAAAACTGGTCGTTAAGTCCCTTTTTCCAGTGCCGTTGTAACTTTTGGACGGTCACTAAACGAATTGCTGTAAGTTGAGGACTGCCTGCAGCTGATTTTTCGTCGTGGTGGGTGGCCTAAGGAAAAACCGCAGCACGAAATAACAAGCTTGAGAGAAGATTGGCGCTTTGAGGCTTAATGGCGGGTTACTTTGGAGAAGCAGGCTGGCATGGCGGGTTACTTTGGAGAAGCAGGCTGGCTGGGGGATTCTGGGAGTTGAAGTCCACCAATCCAAAAAAATGGCCACGGCTGGACACCCCTTGATTTACAGAGAAATCTGCAACCTATCTCTCCTCCTAAATGCCAAGTTGCATGTACAGCAATTATTGCTTGCCAAGGTGACGGGTAACTTAATACATCCTCAGCGGCTTAATGCATCCCAGTCATCAAAAGAGAAGAAAGGAATGGCGCGTAAAGCTGAGGAACGTGTGAAACTAAACCCAGCCAGTACCGTGGTTCACCGAAAATAAAAGCGGGTTTGATATTAATTTTTGCTCCCAAAGAAGCCGCCCTGAGTCTTCGGAGAAGGGCGGGATATAAATGGGATTAAAATAAAAATAAATAAATAAATATTCGGGGAAATACGGTACTAAATGCATCCAGCTGTCCGTCTTAACCGGGGCTTATTTTGCGGGTGGGGCTTATACTACGAGCATCCTGAAAAATCGTGCTGACTCAGGAATTCTGGGAGTTGAAGTCCAGGAGTCATAAAAGAGCCGAGGTTCCCCACCCCTGTGCTAGGGCTTATTTTATTTATTTATTTAATTAGTTAATTGATTTTATATACCACGCTATTCCCGAAGGACTCAGGGCGGTTTACAGGGCGGGTTAAAACAATACAAATAAGTACACTTTAAAATAGAATTAAATTAAGACTAGCCCACAATTAAACAAATTAAAATTAAACAAATTAAAATACTGCTAAGCTTGTAAGCCGCCCTGAGTCTTCGGAGAAGGGTGGGATATAAATGGAATTAAAAAGAAATTTAAAATTAAAATTAAATTAAAATTAAATTAAAATTAAATTAAATTAAATTAAAATTAAATTAAAATTAAGTTAAAATTAAATTAAAATTAAGTTAAAATTAAATTAAAATTAAATTAAAATTAAATTAAATTAAATTAAAATTAAATTAAAACCCGGTGGGTCTCATATTCGGGGAAATACGGTACTAAATGTGGTCCGTCCTGCTGACGATCTTAACTGGGGCTTATTTGTGGGGTGGGGCTTATATTAGGAGCGTCCGAAAAAAATCACGCTAGGGCTTATTTTTCTGCTGGGTCTTATTTTCGAGGAAATACGGTAATGTAAGGATTCTTTGGTTTCCAGAATGCACAAAGGATAAACAAGCTCACAATTCCTTGGGGGAGGGTGTTTTGTGTGTGTGTGTGCGTGCGTGTACGTGTGCACATCTCCCGCCACACGGCATAGAACAGCTTATTTGCATTACAGGTTGTCCTCGGTTTTACAACCGTTGGTTTAGCAGTGGTTCAAAGTTATAATCCGTCCTCATGCTTAACAACCGTTGCAGCGTCCCTACAATCAAATCACGGCAAGAAAATTCGGGCGCTTGGGTGTTTGTGACGGTTGCAACGTCCCAGGGTCGGGATCGCCGTTTCCCTGACCGGTTTCCAACAAAATCAATGTGGGGGCGGGGGAGCTAGGTTTGCTTAACGACCGCGCGATTCGCTTAACAGCTGCGGTGATTTGCTTAACAACTGTGGCTAGAATGGTCGTAAACTGGGGCCCCAAACTCGCTTAACTGCTTTGCTTAGCAACAGAAATCTTGGGCTCCACTTGTGTCGTAAGTCCAAAATGACCTGTGCTATTAAGCGAAGCTGAGGTCGTAAAACAGGGTGCAGCCCCCTTCACAAAGGCCCTGCTCAGTACAGTGGAAAATAGCCCCGATTGGGGTTGTAGGTCGAGGATTATCTGCATTGAGAAACCGCTGCTTGGTTTAGGAATCGGGAACCCTTCCGAGCATCCTGGCAACGGAGGCTTCAGCTTTCTCCCCCAGCTCCAAGAATTTGTGAAATTCCACCCTTTAGAAAAGCCGATTGTCTGCGGGGGAGGGGGGGCTTTGGGAGGATGGCTGGGGGCAGGCAAGGCTCCTCTTCCTAGTGTAGAAGGAAATTAACAGAGTGGAGAGAACGAGGAAGGAAGGAAGGAAAAGGAAAAGGAAAGAAAGAAAGAAAAAGGGAAGAGAGGAAGGAAGAAAGAGAAAGAAAGAAGAGAAAAAAGAGAAAGAGAGAAAAAAGAAAAAGGGAAGAGAAAGGAAGGTAGGAAGGAAAAGAAGAGAGGAAAGAAAGAGAAGAAAGAGAAAGGGAAGAGAAAGGAAGAAGGAAAAGAAAAGAAAGAAATGAAAGAGAAAAAAGAAAGAGAAAAAAGAAAGAAAAAGGAGGGAGGAGAAAGGAAGGTAGGAAGGAAAAGAAGAGAAAGGAAAGAAAGAAGAAAGAAAAAAGAAAGAGGGAAGAGAAAGGAAGAAGGAAAAGAAAGGAAAGAGAAAGAAAAAAGAGAAAGAAAAAAGAAAGAAAAAGGGAAGTGAAAGGAAGGTAGGAAGCAAAAGGAGAAAGGAAATAAAGAAGAAAGAAAAGAAAGAGGGAAGAGAAAGGAAGGGAGGAAAAGGAAAGAAAGAAAGAAAGAAAGAAAGAAAGAAAGAAAGAAAGAGAAAGGGAAGAGAAAGAAAAAAGAGAAAGGAAGAGGGAAGAGAAAGGAAGGAAAAGAAAAGAAAGATGAAAGAAAGAAAAAGAAAAAGGAGGGAAGAGAGAGGAAGGTAGGAAGGAAAAGAGAAAGGAAAGAAAGAAAAGAGAAGAAGAAAGAGGGAAGAGAAAGGAAGGGAAAAAAGAAAAGAAAGGAAAGAAAAGAGAGAAAAAAGAAAGAGAAAGGAAGGAATGATCAGGAACGGAATCGGGCGGGAGGAGGAGAAAACAGCCGTTGGGCGCCAACCTTGGCTGCCCTTCTTTCAAATGTCAAAAAAAAACACGAAACCAGCCGCGGCTTCTGCAACCGACTTAAACTGACCTCTAAGAACGCGGAAGCCTCTCCAGTCCTTTCCCTCCACATCGGCAGAGTCACTTTGGCTGTTTTCTACCCCTGTCCTCTACGCCAGGGGTCCCCAACCCCACCCCACCCCGTCCGTGGACCGGTACCGGGCCACGGCACGTCAGCAACCGGCCCGCACAAACAAGCAAAACCCCATCCGCGCGGGATGCAGGCAGCACACAAAACCACGCGGTCTCCGTCTGCGGGAGAAACCTCTCTCCGAGGAACCGGTCCCCGGTGGCGCCCAAACGGTTGGGGGCCTCTGCTCTACGCGGTTATAAAACACCCCAACCCCCAATTCTTTGTTTAATTTGATGGCGGAGGGAGAGGAAATGTAATAATTTCTGGCTGGCTAAAAGGGTAGGATAGGTTTGCGCTGATTTGGAAGGTGGCAAAATCTGGGAATGTCGTCGCTCTGCCGGCGCGGGAGAAAATGACCCCGAGACACTTTCCCCTGCGTCTGTCCGTGGGCCGGAATTTGGCACCCAAGCTATAAAAAGCCTCGGCCCTGGGTCAGAGCAGAAATAACGGGCTTCAACGCTCCGCAGCAAACACAGGAAGTCCTGGCTTAACGCCGCAATTCAGCCCGACCGTTTCTGTGGCTAAGCGAGAGTTTTTTGTTTTGTTTTTTAAAGACAGCTTTCGCCCCATTTGACGACTTTGCTTGCCACGGTTGTTAAGTGAATCGCTGCGGCTGTTAAAGCTAGTTAAGTGAATCTGGCTTCCCCATGGACTTGAGTTGTCGGAAGGTCGCAAAAGGGGATCACGTGAACTGGGGACACCGCGAACCGTCATAAATAGGAGCCCGTTGCCAAGGGTCTGGATTTTGATCGCCTGACCGCGGGGAAGCCGTGGCGGTCGTGTGAAAAAAACGTTTTCTTTTTCCAGTGCCGTTGTCACCTTGAACGGTCAATAAACAAACTGTCGTAAGTCGAGGACTATCGGGGTCTGTGGAAGTCTTCAATGCCTACCATGAAGGGCCTTGAGCAGTGTTAAAATGGTATTTTTGAGATGAATCCCAGGGGCAGGAGAAGGCAAATTAGAAAGTTATGACTGCACAGAAAGAGTGAAGGTAGTTCTCGGTTAACAACAATTCATTTAGTGACGGTTTGAAGTTACAACCGCACTGAAAAACATAATGGCCATGGAGACAGGAGTAGGAATAGGAATAGGAATAGGAATAGGAATAGAATGGGATAGGATAGGATAGGATAGGATAGGATAGGATAAATATTGGAGAATAGAATAGAATAGATAACAGAATAGAATGAGAATGAGAAAGAATAGAATAGAATAAAATAGATAAAATAATGACAATAGAATAGAATTAGAATTAGAAAGAATAGAATAAAATAGATAAAATAATGAGAATAGAATAGAATAGAATAGAATAGAATAGAATAGAATAGAATAGAATAGAATAGAATAGAAAATATGGAATGGAATGAAATAATAGAATAGAATAGAATAGAATAGAATAGAATAGAATAGAATAGAATAGAATAGAATAGAAGAATAGAATAGAATAGAATAAAATAGATAAAATAATGACAATAGAATAGAATTAGAATTAGAAAGAATAGAATAAAATAGATAAAATAATGAGAATAGAATAGAATAGAATAGAATAGAATAGAATAGAATAGAATAGGAATGGAATGGAATGGAATGGAATGGAATGGAATAGAATAAAATAGAATAGAATAGAATGAGAATGAATAGAATTAGATAAAATAATGAGAATAGAATAGAATTAGAATTAGAAAGAATAGAATATAGATAAAATAATGAATAGAATAGAATAAAACAGGAATGAATAGAATAGAGTAGAATAGGAACAGAATAGAATAGAACAGGAATGGAATGGAACAGAATAGAATAGAATAGAATAGAATAGAATAGAATAGAATAGAATAGAATAGAATAGAATAGAATAGAATAGAATAGAACAGAACAGAACAGAACAGAACAGAACAGAATAGAATAGAATAGAATAGAATAACAGAGCTGGAAGTGGCCTTGGAGGTCATCTAGTCCAACCCCCTGCTCAGGCCGGAAACCCTATCTATACCATTTCAGATGAATGGGTTGGATCGCGTTTTGCAAACTCTGCAGAAGGCCTTTTGCTTTAGCGGGGCTGGAAACCCGGGTCTCCTTCCCCAGCGCGGCCTCTTAACTCTCCTTCCCCGTTTTTCTCTTCCCAGCTGCAGCCGACTTCGACAAATTCAAAACATTCTGACGGAGAGCAGCAAATCCCAGCCAGATGGCATCCTCTGCATTTTGGGTAAACTCTTTTCCTCCTTAACGTGCATTGAGCTGGGTGTGTGTGTGTGTGTGTGTGAGAGAGAGAGAGAGAGAGAGAGAGGGGGGGGGGTGGAAACTGGGACTCCGTGCCCTGCGTGAGAAGCATTTGATCCGTAGTAAGCTTCTTTGGATGCAGAAAGTGGCTGCTTTTTGTAGATTTTCCTCTCTTGCCAAGAAGAGGATCCATGAATTTTTTAAAAATGGCCCTCATTCTCTTCTGCTGGGCGCTGGGAGAATTCGCCCTAACCCTCTCCAGCTTTTTTTCCCTGAACAAGCAGGCAGTGCGGGATAAAACAGGGCCTGCCTTGGCCTGACGCTTGGAAAGGACTCTGAAATTTGGTTAGAGGCACAAGACCCGGCACCTGTTCGTCTTCCTTGGCTCACGGTGGGATTTTCGCTAAGAGGAGGCAAAAGCCAGTTGACTTGGTCAAGCTAGAATCTGGGAGACTCTTGAGTTCTAGTCCCACCCGGCTGACTTTGGGCCAATCCCCAGGAGGCGGAGAGTTCTAGTCCCGCCTTAAGCCTGAAAGCCAATTGGGTGACTTTGGGCCAGTCACCAGGAGACGGTGAGCTCTAGTCCTGCCTTAGGCATGAAAACCAATTGGGTGACTTTTGGGCCAATCACCAGGAGACGGTGAATTCTAGTCCCGCCTTAGCCATGAAAGCTGGCTGGGTAACTTAGAGCCAATTACCAGGAGACGGTGAGTTCTAGTCCTACCATAGGCAGGAAAACCGGCTAGGTGACTTTGGGCCAATCCCCAGGAGATGGAGAGTTCTAGTCCTGCCTTAAGCCTGAAAGCTAATTGGGTGACTTTGGGCCAATCCCCAGGAGGCGGAGAGTTCTAGTCCCGCCTTAAGCCTGAAAGCCAATTGGGTGACTTTGGGCCAATCACCAGGAGACGGTGAGCTCTAGTGCCTCCTTAGACATGAAAGCCAATTGGGTGACTTTGAGCCAATCACCAGGAGATGAAGAGTTCTAGTCCCGCCTTAGGCATGAAAGCCAATTGGGTAACTTTGAGCCAATCCCCAGGAGATGGAGAGTTCTAGTCCCGCCTTAGCCATGAAAGCTGGCTGGGTAACTTAGAGCCAATTACCAGGGGATGGTGAGTTCTAGTCCTGCCATAGGCAGGAAAACCGGCTGGGTGACTTTGGGCCAATCACCAGGAGATGAAGAGTTTTAGTCCCGCCTTAGGCATGAAAGCCAATTGGGTGACTTTGGGCCAATCACCAGGAGACCTTTAAGTTCTAGTCCTGCCTTAGGCACGAAAGCTGGCTGGGAGAATTTGGGCCAGTCCCTGTCTCTCAGCCCAACCCACCTCACAGGGTTGTTGTTGTGGGGAAAATAAGAGTAAGAAGGAGTATTGTGTGTGTTTGCCACCTTAAATTATTTAAGGTAAAAAAAAATAAAAAGTGGGCTCTAAAGGAACGAAGGGAGGGAGGAAGGGAAGGGAAGGAAGATATAAGAGGAAGGGAAGGGGAAAGGAAAAGGGAAGAACGAGAAAGGGAAGGAAGAAAAAGTTAAAGCTCCCGCCTGATTTTTTCATCCCCAATTTAAGTCCTTCCACCTCTCCGACTGTTGCAAAAAGCGGCTTTTCCCTTCGCACAAACAAACACCCGGCACTCTCGCCTGTGTCCCACTACTCCCCTTGGTGTGGCAGCCTGGATTTCGACCTCCAGCCCTCCCCCCCAGCGGCTTGCCCCTTCCCGCGATCTGCACCCCCCCCCCGCTTCCCACGGTCCTCGGCAGCTGAAGCCATTTTGCCTTCGCCAGATTCCAAGTCGTCTTCTCTCCGTTGCCGAGGGGGCTGCTCTTTCGGTCTCTCTTTCTTTTTTGCACCGGTGGGGGGGGGGAAAAGGGGGATTTTTTTTTTCATTTATTTTTTAGCATTGGAAGAATGCAGGTAGTCCTCGACTTACTGGCACAGTTGAGCCCCAAATTTATGTCGCTAAGTGAGACATTTGCAGCTCTTTTACTCTTTCTTTCTTTCTTTCTTTCTTTCTTTCTTCTTTTTTTCTTTCTATTTCTTTCTCTGTTTTTTCTTTCTTTTCTCTTTTCTTTCTTTTTTCTTTTTCTCTTTTCTCTTTTTTCTCTTTCTTTTTCTGTTTCTTCATTCTTTCTCAATTTCTCTTTCTATTTTTCTTTCTATTTTTTCTTTTCTTTTTTTTCTTCATTCATTCTTTCATTTTCTCTTCTTTTCTCTCTTTTCTCTCTTCATTCATTCTTCCCTTCTTTCATTTTTCTTTCATCTTTCTTTCTTTCTTTCTTTCTTTCTTTCTGTTTTTCTTTCTCTCTTTTTCTTTCTTCAATCTTTCTCTTTCATTTTCTTTTCTCTTTCTCTTTCTTTTCTCTTTCTTACTTCATTCATTCTTCCCCTCTTTCATTTTCTCTCTCTCTCTCTCTCTCTCTCCCTCTTTTCTTTCAATTTTTGCCCCACTTTACAAATTTTCTCACCACATTTGTTAAGGAAATCGCCATAATTATTAACATGGTAATGTGGCTGTTAAGCGAATCTGGCTTCCCCCATTGAGTTTCCTTGTCAGGCGGTCGCAAAAGCAGATCATGTGACCCTAGGAACACTACGACCGTCATAAGTACGAGTCAGTTGCCAAGCGTCCGAATTTTGATCACTTGGCCATGGGGATGCTGCAACGGTCCTAAGTGTGAAAAACGGTCCTAAGTCACTTCTTTTCCAGTGCTGCTGTAACGTCGGTCACTAAGTGAACTGTCGTAAGTCGAGGACTACCTGTTTTGTCTCCTTCGCCATCCCCGGGAGCTCTCACTTTAAATCTGGAGGCTGCTTGGAAAATCCTTAGTTTAAACAATTTCGCCATTCTTCCTGAAGGCTCAGAGCAAATCCTGTGGGCGAAATCGGCAACCTGGTAGAAGACAGATTTGGATTTGGATTTCGCCCTGTGAAAGGAAGGCTTGCTTCGCTTTGGTTTTTGTTTGGCTTTTATTCACCGCCTTGGGGGTGACAGGTAGCAGCGGTTTTATGTCTCCTTGAATCAGAAACGCTTGCTGAGGAAAGGTCAAATTAAAAAACAAGAAAGGCAAAGGTTAAATGAGTTGCAGCTTGGGAAGAAAACGCCTGGTTTTTGTTTTTTGTTATATTTTAATCAGAAGAGCCGGTTATTAAGATATCGGTAAGAGGATATAGCTGCTAGAAATCTCTGTGCCCGTTTCTAAACCTGGGCGACTGGAAGACAGGTGGACTTCAACTCCCAGAATTCCCCAGCCAGCATGGTTGAGAAAGATTGCACTACGCCAGGGGTAGGCCACCTTGGCTCTTTTATGACTCATGGACTTCAACTCCCAGAATTCCTGAGCCAGCATGGGGGAACTCTGGCTCAGGAATTGATCACGTGATCCCCAGCTGGCTTTGATGCCTAAGGCAGGATTAGAACTCACTGTCTCCTGGTGATTGGCCCAAAGTCACCCAGCCAGCTTTCATTCCTAAGGCAGGACTAGAATTGACAGACTCCTGGTGATTGGTCCAAAGCCACCCAGCTGGCTTTCATGTCTAAGGCAGGACTAGAACTCACAGCCTCCTGGTGATTGGCCCAAAGTCACCCAGCTGGTTTTCCTGGCTAAGGAGGAACTAGAACTCACCGTCTCCTGGTGATGGGCCCAAAGTCACCCAGCTGGCTTCCATGCCTAAGACAGGACTAGAACTCACCGTCTCCTGGTGATGGGCCCAAAGTCACCCAGCCGGCTTCCATGCCTAAGGCGGGACTAGAACTCACCGTCTCCTGGTGATGGGCCCAAAGTCACCCAGCTGGCTTCCATGCCTAAGGCGGGACTAGAACTCACCGTCTCCTGGTGATGGGCCCAAAGTCACCCAGCCGGCTTCCATGCCTAAGGCGGGACTAGAACTCACCGTCTCCTGGTGATGGGCCCAAAGTCACCCAGCCGGCTTCCATGCCTAAGGCGGGACTAGAACTCACCGTCTCCTGGTGATGGGCCCAAAGTCACCCAGCCGGCTTCCTTGCCTAAGGCGGGACTAGAACTCACCGTCTCCTGGTGATGGGCCCAAAGTCACCCAGCCGGCTTCCATGCCTAAGGCGGGACTAGAACTCACCGTCTCCTGGTGATGGGCCCAAAGTCACCCAGCCGGCTTCCATGCCTAAGGCGGGACTAGAACTCACCGTCTCCTGGTGATGGGCCCAAAGTCACCTAGCCGGCTTCCATGCCTAAGGCCTATTCTAGCCTGGTGCCTTAACCGCTAGACCGAACTGTCTCCAGTTGATGGGAATGAAATGTAGGCAGGGCTTGTGCTGAGGTCCTGGCCAAGAACGTTTGCCAGATGGACGTGGGAAGATTTATTGCTAAACGCTGACAGCCCTTGAGGCTGTTCTGACTCGGATCAAAATGAGCCGGGCCTCGTGTGCCAAAACACCCAAACCCGTCTGTTGAACTCTTGAACTTGGAAAGCAACCCGCACGGCCTAATTTGCTTGCCCTAGTTTCCGCAGACGGGGCTCTGATCCTGGCTTGTCTATCTTGGCAACCCCCGGGGCCTTTATCCCTGCGTAACCCCACGGAGGAGGAGGAGGAGGCGGCCTGCGGTTGCCCTCTCCGCCCCCCCCCCCAGATGTTCCCCGAGGCTTAATCCCTTCAGCCTGGTCCCCGTACTAAGAGGCTTTGCCTGGCCCTGGGAGGGTTGTGCAGTTGCACACAGCATTGTGGCTCTGGGGTTTCAGCTTGGCCGGCCCCACTGAAACTCACCTGGGGGGGGCTGGGGGGCTTTTCAAACCTCCTTCCTGCCGTTTCCGTTTAGCTTTGGCTGAAACGGGGTTAAACCAAGAAGCAGGAGAGAGAGAGATTGAGATTTATTAAATTTATATGCCGCCCTTCTCCCCAAGGACTCAGGGCGGCTCACAACAATAAAAAATTAAAAAAAACATCAAGTACAAAATTTAAAAAAAGGATTATTTTTTTTTAATCCCATTTATATCCCGCCCTTCTCCGAAGACTCAGGGCGGCTTACAATTTAAGCACAAACCAATGTGCTTAGCAATCCATTAAACAATGGATATAATAAATAAATGACAATTTAACCCAATAAAAGCCAAATTTAAAACCATAGTCAGTCCAGGCCCGCTGGTTGGAACAACCAGGTCTTCAGGTCACGGCGGAAGGACCGAAGGTCGGGGGGGGCATCCGCAGGCTCTCCCCCCGGGGGTCGCCAGCCGGCATTGCCTGGCCGACGGCACCCTGAGCAGGCCGACTCTGTGGGAGCGAACCGGGCGATGGGAGGTTGACATTGGCAGCAGGTGGTCTCGCAAGTACCCCGGGCCTAAGCCATGTAGGGCTTTAAAGGTAATTACCAGCACCTTGAATCGCACCCGGAGGGAAACCGGAAGCCAATGCAGCTCGCGCAGGAGTGGTGTAACATGGGAGTATCGAGATCCTCCCATAAGCACCCGCGCGGCCGCATTTTGCACCAACTGGAGCCTCCGGGTGCACTTCAAGGGCAGCCCCATGTAGAGAGCGTTGCAGTAATCCAGGCGAGAAGTGACAAGGGGGTGGGTGACCGTGCATAGGGCATCTCGGTCCAAAAAGGGGCGCAACCAGGCAAACCTATGCAAAGGCCTCCCCTGGTCACAGCGGATAGATGGTCTTAAATAAATAAATAAATAAACCTTTATTGTCAAAGTACAACATATGTACATTGAGATTAGCTGAGCCTCCCCCCCCCGTGCTCTCTCCCCCCAACACACAGTGACAACAAACCCTCCATCCCACCACACCATGTGGACCAACTACACCACACACCGGCCTCCCAAGTCAATTCTGCATAAGTTCACAGAGATTATATCCCATTTAAAAGCCTAACAGCCCACAGATAAAAGCTATTTTTCAGCCTGTTGGTACGGCTGGCTATATTCCTATATCTCCTACCGGATGGTAGGAGAGTAAAGAGATACCGTCCAGGGTGTGAGTCATCCCTGAGAATCTTCCTCACTCTCCCAAGGCAGCGGGCCCTGGCGAGGTCATCCAGTGGTGTCAGGGGACAGCCCACAATGTCTTGTGCTGTGCTCACTACCCTCTGTAATACTTTCCTGTCCGCGGCTGTCAGACCAGCATACCAAACCACAATACCATACGAGAGGACGCTCTCTATCGTAGACCGGTAAAAGAGGGTCATTAGCCGTTGTTCTACCCTGTTCTTCCGCAAGACCTTAACCCTTCCAGGTTAAGCCGTGAATCCAGGAGGACACCCAAGTTGTGGGGGCAGATGCAAGGGAGAACTTGCTTCCTAGTGCTTTTTGTTAAAACACACACACACACACACACACACACACACACACACACTTACATACATACATACATACTTATATACATGAATACAGATATCCTCTTCTCTGGCTTCTTCTTGAGTCCTCAGCCACCCTGACTCCAGACAACCAGTCACATTCCCCCAGTCTCTTCTTCTCCAAACGTCCCGTTTTGTTTCGCTTTCGTTTCGTTTGCAGGAATTGACAGTCGGTACAATGAAGGATGCTGGGAACTCGCCAACCATCTCCTCTTCGGCTTGTACAGCCAGGGCAACGCTGAGTTTGAAAGATCAGGATTTCCCGAAGAAGTCCTGGACGGTATGAGGGGAGCGGTCCCCACGGGCCGGCAGAAGCCGCCCACCCCCACCCCATTTGAGTTCGCACATGACGCTGGCGCCTCTGCCCTTCTAACGCGTCCTCTTTTCGTGACCGCAGATGTGATCCTGCTGATTAAGCCAGACAGCGTCCATCTGTACTGCAACCCCGTCAACTACAATTACCTTCTCCCCTACGTGGCGTTTTGGAGGAACTTGCATTTCCACTGCCTGACGGAAACCGAGGTGAGCGAACAAGCCACAGATTGCGGGGTTAGAACAAGGCTTGTCCGAGACAGGCTCGCACGTGTGAAAGTCTGGACTTCCAGGATTTCAGCTGGCTAGCTAGCTGGCAGGGGAATTCCGGGATTGGAAATCCACCAACGGCTCGCACTTTTTCCCCAATTCCTTCCATTTTTTCTCCCCGTTTCTCACGTGACTGTTGCGGAGAAGCAAAAAAAAAAACAACCCCGCTTTTCCTGTTGGCTATCAACCCAGATTCTATAATTCCCCTGGTGTCGTATCCCTCCAGCCCCAGTTTTTCAATTTCCAGGGCCGCCCGGTTGCGGCTTTTCAAACATTCTCTCCGAGCTGGCCATTTGGGACTTTTTATTTCGGAGACCTTTTTATTTTTATTTTTACCCGTTGGCAGGGGGACTCGGCCTTCCCGCCAGGCAGGCTTTTTTTTTTTAATTCCATTTATATCCCGCCCTTCTCCGAAGACTCAGGGCGGCTTACAAGCTTAGCAGTAGCCTTCATTCTATGTATATGCCTGCTTATTAGGGCTTTCACACACATACCTAGCGGCATTAATACTAAGTCAGCTTAATTGCCCCCAACAATCTGGGTCCTCATTTTACCTACCTGGGAAGGATGGAAGGCTGAGTCAACCTTGAGCCTGGTGGGACTCGAACCTGCACTAATTGCAGGCAGCTGGTGTTACTTAAGGAGGCATTAGCCCACTGCTCCACCAAGGCGCATTTAACATTTTCAAATCTTTTTGCGGTCCAAAATGGTCTTTCTGCTGTTCTTTTTCGATTCGCTCCCTTCTCAGCCCTCGTCCCACCAGCCCGTCGTTACAAGCGGGCCGCCTTGGATCGCGAAAACGCGGGAAACGCCGTCAAACGAATTTGTCGCTGGGGTCTTGGGCACCCGTGAAAGAGTCCCAAGTACAATAGGCAGGGATTTTAAATTGGAGAGGGGCTTACGGGGGGGGGGGGGAAATCCTCCAGCCTGGCTCTGGGGAAAAAAAATCACAAAGAGAGCCCGATCCCGTGCCAGGGGTCTTTTCAGTTAGCAAGTTCTGTAAAAATGCCCCTTTTTAAAACACACACAAAAACCCCCCACCAAAAATGGAGCTTGGCAAAAGTATACTGTCCCGTATTTGGGCTTTGGTGCTTTTGTTCTGTTGATTGGTTTTCTTTTGTTTTTAAAGGAAGGGGGGGCCCGGCGTGAGCTCCGCTCTTGAATTTGAGAATTTCAGGGAGGGGGGGCACAAGGCTGCGCCTCTCACAGCCATTTGCGGGTTTCAAATGAGGGGCAGGGAAAGAGAGTGGCGGGAACGTAGGGGTCCTTTTTGTAATTCAACACCGGCCAGCTTTGGAGGGGGGGGCTTGCAAAAGTATTTCGACCTTGGGGCAGAAAATGTCTCACTTACCATATTCCACCCAGTAGAAAGAGAGAGGGAGTTTGGGGTTAGTAGTTAAGGTGTTGGCCTAGAAAACAGGAGGCAGTGAGTTCTAGTCCCACCTTAGGCATGAAAGCCAGCTGGGTGACTATTGGCCAGTCCCTCCCTCTCAGCCCAACCTACCTGAATCACCAGGAGACTGGGAATTCTAGCCCTGCCTGAGGTATGAAAGCCAGCAGGATGACTTTGGGCTGCTCACCAGGAGAGGGAGAGTTCTAGTCCCGCCTGATGTATGAAAGCCATCTGGGTGACTTTGGGCCAATCACCAGGAGACGGAGAGTTGTAGTCCTGCCTGAGGAGTGAAAGCCAGCAGGGTGACTTTGGGCCAGTCACCAGGAGACTGGGAGTTCTAGTTCCGCCTTAGGCATGAAAGCCAGCTGGGTGACTTTTGCCCAGTCCTTCCCTCTCAGCCCAACCTACCTTAATCATCAGGAGCCTGGGAATTCTAGTCTTGCCTGAGGAGTGAAAGCCAGCGGGGTGACTCTGGGCCACTCATCAGGAGACTGGGTGTTCTAGTTCCGCCTGAGGAGTGAAAGCCTAAACGGGGCATAAACTCGCTTAACAAATCTTTCACTGAGCCACCTCATTTTGGGGCTCAAATGTGGCGGTACGTCGAGGGCACCCTGTACTAGAATTCCTAATTTCGCTTGGCCGAAATTGACATCCCACACTGCCGCCTTTTCAGAGCCACCAGAAGCGGTGCTTAAAGAGCGGTTTGGTTTTTTTTGAAGGAATTAAAAGCCCTCGTAAATCATCCAGCGGGAAACCCGCCCAAATATTGGCCTTACGCTCTTTATTTTTCAAAAGGTTCTCCTCCCCCCTCCCCCCCAATCTTCTTGTCGTTTTCATTAGTATGAAGACGAAGAGGCGGCGGAGGAATTTAAAATTGCCAGCTTCGTGGACATGGTCCGAGATTGCAGCCGGATCGGCATCCCCTTCAGTTCCCAAGGTGGGTTGTTATTTTATTTTATATATATATATTTTAAAAAATTGGTTTTTAACCATGACAATCTCCAGCGCCTGGTGTACAGCGTGTGGTCTTGGTTTATATGTTTGGGGAAAAAAACGGCAATAATAATTAAATTTCAACTCTTTGACGCCGCACAGATAGTTCTCGGCTTACAGCAGTTCATTTAGCGACCGTTCAACGTTACAACAGCACTGAAAAAAGCGGCTTAACGTCCAATTTTCACATTTAGTGACCGATATAGCATCCCCCCCCCCATAGTCACGTGATCAAAATTTGGATGCTCGGGAACTGATTCATACTTAGAACGGGAGCGGTGTCACGCGAACCCCTTTTGCGACCATCGGACGAGCAAAGTCAGTGGGGGAGCCAGTTCCACTTAACAACCGGGTGACTGATTTAACAACTGCAGAGATTCGCTTAACGACGGTGGATAGCAAGGCCATAAAATGGGGCAAAACTCACTTCATAAATGCCGCGCTTCTCGACGTAAATTTTGGGGCTCAGATGTAGCCATAATTCAAGGACTACTTGAGCTTTTGTCCCCATCTGGATTTTGGTCTTCATTTTAGTGCAGGGGTCTTCAAACTTGGCCCTTTTATGACTTGTGGACTTCAGCTCCCAGAATTCCTCAGCCAGGCACGCTGCTCTATAAGAGTCCAGGCTTGACATATTCTGGCCTCTGTAGCTCTGAGTTCGAGATCAGCTCACTTTTGCCCGGCTGAAAAGTGGGATGCAGGAGAAAAGGGGGTCCAGGGGTATCCATTTGTCCACGTTTTCATGTGTTGATGGGTTTCTGGAAAGCATTGCCACGATTCCCAGGAGAAAAATACTCAGAAAGCTGGTGTGAATACAGGTAGTCCTCGACTTACGACGATATTTGAGGCCCGAATTTCGGTTGACAAACTACAATCCCCCAAATCCTTTGCAAAGGCATCTAAGCTAGTCCAACCTCCTTCTTCTCAGGCAGGGGTGGGGAACCTTGGCCCTTTTATGACTTGTGGACTTCAACTCCCAGAATTCCTCAGCCAGCATGCGGAACTGTGGCCCCTTTATGATGAGGCACGCTGGCTGAGGAATTCTGGGAGTTGAAGTCCACAAGTCATAAACGGGCCAAGTTTGAAGACCTCTGTTTTAGTGGGACTCGAGGGAAAATCACTGGCGCATTGTCTCCAAAGTGAGTAATTTGAGCCCCCTCCTCATTTGCATTAAATCACCCTCTGTAAAATTTAGACACAAAAGATCCCCTGTGCTTTACATATAAATCCTCTTTTATGCACGGAAAGAATGGATTCTTTTATTATTATTATTATGTAGCTTTCCTTTTTTTAGAACAGAAAAGACCCAGATTTTGGTTTCCTGTTAATGATGGGATGCCAGGATCTTCAGCAGAACAGCCTTCGCAGGGATCGTGAAGGGGAGGGGTGGGGGAAACGGGTTACTGAGAAGAGCCCAAGTGAGCTGATGCAAGAAGCTTGCAAGCCTCCTCGTTGTAACTCTATTTTTTAATGAACGTTAAACAAGAAAGCAGAACTCCGTAGGTTTCTGAGTAACTGCAGAAAGAGGGCAGAGAAGAGCAACAAAGATGATCAGGGGACTGGAGGCTAAAACATACAAAGAACGGTTGCTGGAATTGGGGATGTCCAGTTTAATGAAGAGAAGGACGAGGGGGGACAAGATAGCAGCCTTCCAGTATCTCAGGGGCTGCCCCAAAGAAGAGGCAGTCAAGCCATTCTCCAAAGCGCCCAAAGGCGGGACCAGAAGCAACGGATGGAAACTCATCAAGGAGAGAAGCAACCTAGAACTAAGGAGAAACTTCCTGACGGTGAGAACAATTAACCAGTGGAACCACCTGCCTCCAGAAGCGGTGAATGCTCCAGCGCTGGAGGTTTTTAAGAAGAGACTGAAATGGTATAGGGTTTCCTGCCTGAGCAGGGGGTTGGACTAGAAGACCTCCAAGGTCCCTTCCAACTTTATTATTATTATAATTGGGCAAGTCCAGTTTAATGAAGGTGACATGAAAGCAGTCTTCCAATCATTTGAGGGGCTGCCCCAAAGAAGAGGCAGTCAAGCTATTCTCCAAAGCTCCTGAAGGCAGGACAAGAAACAATGGTTGGAAACTGGTCTAGGAGAGGAGCAACCTGGAACTAAGGAGAAACTTCCTGACTGTGAGAACAATTAACCAGCGGAACAACTTTTCCTCCAGAAGTTGTGGGTCCCTCCAGCACTAGAGGTTTTTAAGAAGAGACTGGACAGCCATTTGTCTGAAATGGTATAGGTTCTCCTGCTCAAGCAGGGGGCTGGACTAGAAGACCTCCAAGGTCCCGCTCAACTCTTGTTATTCTGTTAACATGGCTAGGAAACATCCTAGAGACATTGAAAAGAAATATCTTTCAGTAAAAATGACTTATTTTTTGCTTGGTCAAAAGAAAACAAAAAACCCACAAACCTTCTCCACTGCTTTCGCTGGTCTTGACCAAAAGCATTTACGTCTTCCAGTGTGCCAAAACACTGCAAACAACACCTTTACACTGTATGTTTTGCAGGGCTGTCTGCTGTCCCATGGATTAAATCAGGGGCCTTCAAACCTGGCCCTTTTATGACTTGGGGACTTCAGCTCCCAGAATTCCTCAGCCAGCATGGGGGAACTATGGCCCTTTCATGACTTGTGGACTTCAACTCCCAGAATTCCTCAGCCAGCATGCCTGGCTGAGGAATTCTGGGAGTTGAAGTCCACAAGTCCTAAAAGGGCCAAGGTTGAAGACCCATGATATAGACTTTTAAGAGGAGTGGACTTCAACTCCCAGAATTCCTCAGCCAGCATGCCTGGCTGAGGAATTCTGGGAGTTGAAGTCCACAAGTCCTAAAAGGGCCAAGGTTGAAGACCCATGATATAGACTTTTAAGAGGAGTGGACTTCAACTCCCAGAATTCCTCAGCCAGAATGCCTGGCTGAGGAATTCTGGGAATTGAAGTCCACTTCAACCTTGGCCCTTTTAGGACTTGTGGACTTCAACTCCCAGAATTCCTCAGCCAGAATGCCTGGCTGAGGAATTCTGGGAGTTGAAGTCCACAAGTCCTAAAAGGGCCAAGCTTGAAGACCCATGATATAGACTTTTCAGAGGAGTGGACTTCAACTCCCAGAATTCCTCAGCCAGGCATTCTGGCTGAGGAATTCTGGGAGTTGAAGTCCACAAGTCATAAAGGCCAGGTTTGAAGGCCCCAGATTAAATTCTAATTATATCCTTTCTGTCCTACTCCCTCTCTCCCCATCTTTCAGTGAGGGCGGAGTAGGTGTGAAAAACAGCCATAAGTCCCTTTTTTCAGTGCCCTGTTAACTTTGGATGTCACCAAACGAGGACCACCTGCCAAAAAAAAAAGTTGCCAATCCAGGTTTGGTTTCTTCTTCCAGGTCACCTGCAGATCTTTGACATGTTTGTGGTGGAAAAGTGGCCCATTGTGCAGGCTTTTGCGCTGGAAGGCATCGGCGGTGATGGCTTCTTCACCATGAAATACGAGGTAAGGTTGGGCGGGAGGGGGCTATCAGTTACGGCAACGCTTTCCCACCCAAGGGGCTTCCAGGAAGCCGATCAGAGGGATGGGGTGGGGATCAGGCACCCCACTTTTCCAGCACCCCAGCGAACCCATTTGCATTTGGAAAGCTTGGATCCCACGAGTGTCTCCTCTGTGTGTTGGGGGAAAAAAAAATCAAGATAGAATAGAACAATAGAATAACATGAGTTGGAAGGGACCTTGTAGGTCATCTAGTCCAACCCCCCCCAGCTCAAGCAGGAGAGTCTAAACCAGGGGGTCTTCAATCTTGGCAACTTTAAGACTTGTGGACTTCAACTCTCAGAATTCCTCAGCCAGGAGGAATTCTGGGAGTTGAAGTCTACAAGTCTTAAAAGTGGCCCAGTTTGAAAGAGCCTGGTTCTGCTGAATGTAGTGGACTTCCAACTCCCAGAATTCTTCAGCCAGGAGGAATTCTGGGAGTTGAAGTCCACAAGTCTTAAAGTTTCTCTAGGATTTCTCTGGGATTTTTTTTTTCTCTCGGATTTCTGTTGGGCTTTTTCCTGTAGGATTTCTCTAGGATTTTTTCCTATAGGATTTTTTCCTAGGACTTTTTCTATAGGGTTTCTGTGAGGCTTTTTTTTTCTGTAGGATTTCTCTAGGATTTTCAATAGGATTATTTCTTTAGGATTTTTCTCTATAGTATTTCTGTGCAGCTTTTTTCTGTAGGATTTTTTTTTCCTTTAGGATTTCTATAGGATTTTTTAAATATATATAGGATTTCTGTGAGGCTTTTTTCTGTAGGATTTCTCTAGGATTTTCAGTAGGATTATTTCTTTAGGATTTTTCTCTATAGAATTTCTGTGCAGCTTTTTTCTGTAGGATTTTTTTTCCTTTAGGATTTCTATAGGATTTTTTTTAATATATATAGGATTTCTGTGAGGCTTTTTTCTGTAGGATTTCTCTAGGATTTTTAGTAGGATTATTTCTTTAGGATTTTTCTCTATAGAATTTCTGTGCAGCTTTTTTCTGTAGGATTTTTTTTCCTTTAGGATTTCTATAGGATTTTTTTTTTAATATATAGGATTTCTGTAGGATTTTTTCTATAGGATTTCTGTAGGATTTTTTTCTATAGGATTTCTGTGGGACTTTTTTCTGTGGGATTTTTTTCTGTAGGATTTCCCCCCCCCCAATAGGGTTCTTCTTTAGGATCATTTCAGTCAGGTGGGGCTCCTCCATTTTAGCTGGGAGGGGCTCTTTGACTGGCCTCCCCAGCTGGGGAAACAAAATGGCTGCTTTGGGTGTCGCAAAACAAGGGCGCCCTCAGCCCACACAGCACCACTCTCCAGCTATAATAGCAGGCTTGTTAGTAACTGTAGCTGAAATGCGTCAGCATGAAGCCAGATCAGAGCCCCCCCCCACTTTCCATCCACCCCAGCCGCAAATGGTTCTTCATCTTGAGCCTTCTGGTTGCGTCTGGGTGTGACATTGTGAACAATTAAGCCGTGGAACAGCTTGCCTTTCAGAGGTTGTGGGTGCCCCATCCCTGTCAGTTGTGTAGACTGGGCAACCCATTTGTCTGGAAATAGCTATAGCAATTCCACTTAGACTTATATTCCGCCCTATCCACTCTCTGTAAGCTTTACGGCTAGCCCTCGACATACAAACGATTCATTTAGTGACCGTTCAAAGTTACAATAGGACCGTCGGACCGTTTTTCACACCTAACCGCCATCGCAGCATCCCCCTGGTCACCTGATCCACGTTCAGACGCTTGGCAACTGACTCAGATTTATGACGGTCGCAGCGTCCTGGGGGAAAGACCGATTCACTGAACAACCGTTTTAGGAAAACTGCAGTGATTCACTTAATGACCTTAGACAAGAAAAAGTCATAAATTGGGGCCAAATTCACTAACGGATGTTTCACTTAGCAACAGAATTTTTTGGGGGGGGGCAGTTGTCTAGGATTACCTGTATTTGCACGTTGTCCCCAACAATCCGGGTCCTCATTTTAACCGACCTCGGAAATGGATGGAAGGCTGAGTCAGCCTGGTGAGATTCGAACTCCAGACTGCGGTCAGAGTTTGCCTGCAATACTGCATTCTAACCACGCTGCCACCAGGACTCCTGCATGGAATGATAATAGGCCTCATGCTTGAGCGGGGGGGTGGGGTGGACTAGAAGACCTCCAAGGTCCCTCCCAACCCAAAGATTGTGTAATTCTGTTGTGTGTTCCCTCATGTGCACTTCTGCTTACAAGCATCCTCTTGTAGAGACCCCCAGCGCTCTTTGGTCTGACCGCTGAATTCCTGAGACCCCTTCCTCATACAATCCCATTTGCCATCCCAGCCGAGACACCCCACCCCACCCTACCCCTCACCCCCATGCCTCTTGGCCATCTCTGACTCAGTCGTCTTCTTCGCAGCTGATGGACGTCAGTCTGGATCTCTGGAAAGCCTACAGCAAAGTGGATCCCGTTTCTTTGGAGAGCTTACTCGATGAGGTAAAGTGTCCGGCATTTCTCCCCCTTTTTTCCCAATCTCTTCTTAAAAACTTCCAGTGTTGGAGCATTCACCGCTTCCGGAGGCAGGTTGTTCCACTGGTTAATTGTTCTAACTGTCAGGAAGTTTCTCCTTAGTTCTAGGTTGCTTCTCTCCTTGATGAGTTTCCATCCGTTGCTTCTTGTCCTGCCTTCAGGTGCTTTGGAGAATAGCTTGACTCCCTCTTCTTTGGGGCACCCCCTGAGATGCTGGAAGACTGCTATCCTGTCCCCCCTCGTCCTTCTCTTCATTAAACTGGACATCCCCAATTCCAGCAACAGTTCTTCATTTGTTTTAGCCTCCAGTCCCCTGATCATCTTTGTTGCTCTTCTCTGCACTCTTTCCAGAGTCTCGACATCTTTTTTACATTGTGGTGACCAAAACTGGATGCCGTATTCCAAGCGTGGCCTTACCGAGGCCTTGTAAAGCGGTATTAACACTTCACCTGATCTTGATTCTGTCACTCCGTTAACGCAGCCTAGGACTGTGTTGGCTTTTTTGGCAGCTGCCGCAGATGGCTGGTTCCTATTTAAGCGATTGTCCACTAGGACTCCGAGATCCCTCTCACAGTTATTGTGGGTCATTTCAAGAAAACGTACCCGTCAGGTGGTTCGGTGGGCTGTCGAGGAGGAAGAACGGCAGAGAGATGGCGGCTGATTCTAAAATGGCTTCCAGGTGGACCCTGTTTTGGAAGCACGGAGAGCGGTCACTCCTCCGTTCGTGTCCAGATGCATTTGAGGGACGCATGTTTGGGGACCTCGTTTGTCCCTCGTTCCGCCAAGGGGCAGGAGGCAGTGATCAGGTGCCCAGGCAACTGGTTCTTTTGGATCCAGTGAACCCTCCAGCAAATACAGGGATTTTCAGCTTTGCTGTTAGTTCAAGCAAACCGATTTAAAAGCACAACATAAAAAAGCACACAGCTAGTCCTTGCCTTGCAAACCGTTTAGTGCCTCTTCAAATTTACAGGGGCACTGAATAAAGTGACTTCACACTTAACGACCGTAGCAGCATCCCCGTGATCACGTGATCAGAATTCGGACGCTTGGCAACTGGCTCCTATTTATGACGGTTGCAGCATCCCGGGGTCATATAAATCCCCCTTTTGCAAAACGACAAGCAACATCAGATCTGCTTAACAGCCGCCTTAACTCACTTAGCTGCAGGGATTCGCTTAACAGCCGTTGCTAGAAAGATCACAAGGTGGGGCAAGGCTTACCTCGCTGTCTTGCTTAGCAGTGGAAATTTTGGCTCCATTGTGGTCCTAAGTCAAGGACTATACTTGGATTAAGTGGGGTGTGTTTCAGATGGGCTACATGTCACGGTTCCGACACATGAAACTCTTCAAAGAACTTAGAGGCATTGCTTGCCTTGTTGTTGTTAGCTGCGAAGTCGTGTCCGACCCATCGCGACCCTATGGACAACATTCCTCCAGGCCTTCCTGTCCTCTACCATCTTCTGGAGTCAATTTAAGCTCACGCCTACTGCTTCAGTGACTCCATCCAGCCACCTCATTCTCTGTCGTCCCCTTCTTCTATTGCCCTCGATCTTCCCCAGCTTGCCTTAAAGAATCTTTATTTAAGTAGCATAGCGTCAGCACATGCATAGTCGAAGCCAAAATCTGTGTTTCCCTCCCCTGAGCACACAGTATCAAAGCACAATTCCCTCCTCCAATTAACAGTCATAAATCACATTCTCCAATTAGTTTAAAATGCAGGCTTCCCCTCCAGTTCTCCCAATTCTTACTGTCTCTTATTTCAATAACCTTGGTTCTCACACTAGGCTCGGTATTGTTATGTCTAGCTAGACTCTCGTGTACATTCCTCCCTCTGGTATCATTTAACTCTAACTCTTAAGAGTAAAACATCAGAAGAAAATGTTTGCATCTCCATCTGTTGTCAGAGCAAAATCATCCGATGTTAGCGGCGTTGACACTACACACCTTTTCCAGCCCATTGCACGAGGAACGCTCACCTCTCCATCACCTGCCGCGTTGTGGCTTCTTTCATTTTTGTTTTTGGCTTTGCTACGGGCTCACGAGCTTTCGTTCAGATTCCAAGAGGCTATTAAGCTTTTCGGTCACCCAGGGCACGCGTGCCAGAGGTGGCACGCAGAACCCTCTCCGTGGACACGCGTGCCGTCGCCCCAGTCCTAGGCCTCCAGCTGGATTTTATAAAACCTTTTCGCTTTAGGCCTCCGCCGCTGTGTGCAAAAAAAAAAAAAACCCACACAAAAGGTTCAATCAATCAAATCAATTTCTCATGGGGGAAAAAAAAAGATCTCGCAGAGTTGGAATCGATGGATTGAACTTTTTAGTCCCACCCAGTCTGCCGTTACCACCGCAGCCACGCCCAGCCAATGCGCCACGCCCAGCCAATGGGTCACACCCAGCCAATGGGCCACGCCCACCCGGCACCCGACGATACGTAAGTGGGTTTTGGGTTGCAGTTTGGGCACCCGGTCTCTAAAAGGTTCGCCATCACTGATGTAGCGTTTCATATTCCGGAAGAGTTTTTTTTTTCCCCCTCGAGAACCTGGGAAGAGTCGATAACCGCTCCTCTGCTGCCACCTAGTGGCCGTCGCTTGAGCTGTTTGGACCACTGTTTCTTTTACGCCGGCTGCGTAATGTTCAAAAAAATAAGACGCTCCCGTGTAGATATTTCTGCTCTGAAGCATCCTTCAGCGCATTCGGGTCTGTTGGCAGAACCTCTCCAAGATGTGGGAGAGCAAATCGCGTATTAATTGACCGATTATATAGGCAAGATAGTGGAGGGCCCTATGTCTTTTTCTCAAACCCGAAACAAACAAACCGGTCCTTCCTCCACCAAGATCAAATCCAGAGGGATCCGGAGGGATTGCTTTCGGCTGAGTTGTTTCTAAAAATAATCAATAAATTACACGAAATTGCCACGCTCTGTTTCCCCCCCCCTCCTCTTTTGATGTTTTATTCCTCCTTGCTGGCGTAGTGGAATCTTATTTCCGGCAGCTGCTACCGGCAAAAGGATAGGTTTGATGTGCAGTTAATTTAATTTTTGCCAGCCGTTTATTATTGTCTTTAACCCCCGAGCTGGCTTGACTTCAGAGTTTGACAAGAAGCAGCTTGTCGTTGTTGTCGTTTTCGTTTTTAAAAAAAGCTTTTTTTTTTGCTGCAAAACGTTTTGAGCAGGTTAGGCCTCGATCTTTCCATCTCCCATCAATGCAAATGTTTGACCTCTTCCTTCACCCTCTTTTGGGTTTCTTTTTTTAAAATGGTGTTGGCTTGTTGTGGGTCGGTAACGAAATGTTTCTTTTGCGCTCTAGGACTTGATGACTTTTGAACACCAGTGGACCAACTTCTTTGCCAACTTTGACACGGACATTCCTTTCATTCTGGAACTCTCAGAATCTCAGACAGGAGAGGTAGGGGCCGAATTTCAGAGGGAGAGAAAAACTTAATTTCAACTATCTGATTACAGGTCGTCCTGGATTTGCAAGCCTTCATTCAGTGACCGTTTGAACTTAACAACAGCATTTGGAAAAAAGGGACTTAGGATTGTTTTTCCACACTTGCGACCTTTGCAGCATTCCCCGTGGTCACGTGATCAAAATTCAGGGGCGCGGCCACTGACTCGTATTTATGAGGGTTGCCGCGCCCTGAGATGTCATAATCATTTTTGGGTCATCTTCTGACGAGCAAAGTCAGTAGGGAAGCTGGATTTGCTTAACGACCATGAGAATAGAATGAAATGGAATGGCATGGAATAGAAATACAGAATAGAATAGAATAGAATAGAATAGAATAGAATAGAATAGAATAGAATAGAATAGAATAGAATAGAATAGAATAGAGTAGAATAGAATAGAATAGAGTAGAGTAGAATAAAATAGAATAGAATAGAGTAGAGTAGAATAGAATAGAATAGAATAGAATAGAATAGAATAGAATAGAGTAGAGTAGAATAGAATAGAATAGAATAGAATAGAATTAACAATAGGAAAGAAATAGAATAGAATAGAATAGAATAGAATAGAATAGAATAGAATAGAATAGAATATAGAGAATAGAATAGATATTGTGAAAAAATAGAATAGAATAGAATAGAATAGAATAGAATAGAATAGAATAGAATAGAATAGAATAGAATAGAATAGAAGGATAGGATAGGATAGGATAGGATATCATAGGATAGGGTAGGATAGAAGGATAGGATAGAACAAAAATAGAATAGAATAGAATGGAATGGAATAGAATAGAATAGAATAGAATAGAATAGAATAGAATAGAATAGAATAGAATATAGAGAATAGAATAGATATTGTGAAAAAATAGAATAGAATAGAATAGAATAGAAGGATAGGATAGGAGGATAGGATAGAAGGATAGGATAGGATAGGATAGGATAGGATAGGATAGAACAAAAATAGAATAGAATAGAATAGAATGGAATGGAATAGAATAGAATAGAATAGAATAATGATAATAGAATAGAATAGAATAGAAAATAGAACAGAACGGAATAGAATAGAATAGAATAAAAGAATAGGATAGAATAGAATAGAATAATGAAAATAGAATAGAACAGAATAGAATAGAAGAATAGAATAGAATAGAATAGAATAAAAAATAGAATAGAATAGAATAAAAGAACAGAATAGAATAGAATAGAATAAAAGAACAGAATAGAATAGAATAAAAGAACAGAATAAAAGAACAGAACAGAACAGAATAGAATAGAATAAGAATTATTAGGAATACACTAGAATAGAACAGAACAGAGAATAGGGTTAGGGTTAGGGTAGGATAAGGGTGGAATGAAACTAGCCTTTTTCAGTTCCTTGGTTCCCTGCTCGAGATCAAGCATCCTTCCTCTTCGAGAATGAAAAAGGCATCAACCTGGCTGGGTGAAGGCCAACTGGACGCTGCCCAACGGAAGTAGACACGGACACGGCTGGGGGCGCAGGAGGTGCCACTTGGAGATGGCCAGGAAGCTTCTTGCAAGAGCCCAAACAGCTCTCGAGAACACAACGTTGTCAGGCTTGGCTAGGGCTGGCCATTGGGAGAAGTAGCTGGCATGTCTGCATACAGGCAGTCCTTGACCACAGTCGGGCCCCAAAGGTGTGGGGCTCACCGACATAGTTGTGAAGTGAGGTATGCTCCACTTTACGACTTTGCTTGCCGCGGATATTAAGGGAATCAAGGGCAGTCAAGTTAGGTTGTTAAGTGAATCTGGCTTGCCCCATTGACGTTGCTTGTCAGAAGGTCGCAAAAGGGGATCACGTCACACACACACACACACACACACACACACACACACACCGGGGACACTGCAACCGTCATAAATAGGAACCAGTTGCCAATCGTCTGAACTTTGATCATGTGACCCTGGGACAATGCAACGGTCGTAAATACGAGTCAGTTGCCTGGTGTCCGAATATTGATCAGGTGGCTGTGGGGATGTCCGCGACGGTCGTTAAGTGTGAAAAACGGTCACAAGGCCCTTTTCCCAGCACGGTTTGCCCGCTTGTCTTAGGACCACAATGGATCATAAAAACAAAATTCTGGGACTAAGCGAATTTTGCCCCATTTTACGACCTCTCTCGCCACAGGGGTTAACTGACTCGCCGCAGCCGTTAAATTAGGAACGCGGTTGTTAAGTGAATGTGGCTTATTCTGACTTTGCTTGTCAGAACGTCGCAAAAAGGGGATACTGCGACCGTCATAAATGTGAGCCAGTGGCTAAGTTTCTAAATTTTGATCACATGACCCTGGGGAGGCCGCCATGTGTGAAAGACGGTCACAAGTCACTGTTTTTCGCGATGTCACTTCTAACAGTCACTAAATGAACCGTTGTAAGTCGAGGACCACCGATATGTCCGTCATCTGTAATAGTTTACAGAGCAGCGCTACACTCGTCAATCTTTGGTCGCATAAGGACGATCCATTTTAACCTCCCTGTTCTTTTTAATGATATCCATGTTTGTTTTTTTTCACCCTCCTCTTTAGCCATTCCGAAGTTACTTCAGCCACGGGCTGATTTCAAGCCACATAACAGATAACAGGTTATTATTATTATTATTATTATTATTATTATTATTATTATTATTATTATTAATTATTTGTATAACTTCCTTCACACGCAGGGTCCTATCCCCGTGCAAATATAATTTCTAGTTTTGTCCTCTTAATGGGTGGGGGGGAAAGGAGCTATAATTTCAGAGGAGACGTTTGTGCCTTGAGCCTTTGAAAACCGTTTCTTCTCCCATCAAACCGCCGAAGGAAGAATGCTATATAAAATGTAAGATTTGTTGCATTCATCCCAAAGTCCGATCACGTGTCATCAAGGTTAACTTTGCTTTTCCTGCCCGGCAACATTTTGGTATCCAGTCCAGATATATAACCTTGGAAATTGATGTATAGCGGAGCGGGAGACCTGTTATTATTTTGTCAGATTGCCGCTGTCATGTGTCTCTGGCACAAAAGAGGGGTCTTCGTCTTAGCTGTTAGCCAGGCGTTTTATCGGAAGACTTGGGGCAATTCAACCCTGGGGTGGGGTTTTTCCCCCCTCTACTTACGTCAGAATTCCCTGAGAAAAACCACTGAATAGGTTAAAAGGGCCTCTGAATAATCATGTTTTTCCCATGAAGAATGCACCTGAGGCTTGCCATAGTGTTTTTGAGGATGTACAGGTAGTCCTCAACTTACGACCAATCACTTAACAAATGTTCAGAGTTACAATGGATCCCCCAAACGGTGCTTCATGACCCATATGCAGAGTTCTGAGGGCTGGGGACCTCTCCCTTAGTGCTTGGAGCCAGACTTTCAATAGCACGGAAGTGTTGTCATTTGCTCTTTGTGTGTGTGTGCGATCAGTCCCAGCAGGCAACCGTTTGCGCTCTTTGGCACCCACTCATCCAGAGAAAACCTGAATTCGGGCAATTTCAGTTTCCCCTCGGAAGGACACCTGCTCCGCAACACGGGCCTGGCGGGCAGCATCGCCAAACACATGGTGAGCCTGAAGGCACGAAATTTTAAGCAGCAGCTGGGGGGTCATTGCGTCTTTTTGACTGGGGAATTCTGGCTGGCTGGCTTTGGGCCAATTGACAGGAGACGGCGAGTGCTAGTCCTACCTTCGGCAGGAAAGCCCGTTGGGTGACTTTCGGCCTGTTTCTCCCCCCCCTTCTCTCAGCCCAGCCCACCTCACAGGGTTGTTGGTGTGGGGAAAAACAGGAGGAGGAAGATGTGTTTTGATCTGTTCGCTGCCTTCAGTTCTTTGTAAAAATGTGGGAAATAGATTGAGAGAGAGAGAGAGAGAGAGAGAGACAGGATGGATGGAAGGATTGATAGATAGATAGATAGATAGATAGATAGATAGATAGATAGATAGATAGATAGATAGATAGATGATAGGAGAGATATATTGATGATAGAGATAGATGGATAGATAGAAGAGATAGATTGATGATAGAGATAGAAAGATGGATGGATAGATGGATATAGATAGATGTTAGATGATTGAGTTAGAGAGAGTGAGAGAAAGGGATGAATGGAGAGAGAGAGAGATAAAGATGGATGGAAGGATGGATAGATAGATAGATAGATAGATAGATAGATAGATAGATAGATAGATAGATAGATGATAGATAGATAGATAGATGAGATAGATTGATGATAGAGATAGAAAGATGGATGGATAGATGGATATAGATAGATGTTAGATGATTGAGTTAGAGAGAGTGAGAGAGAGGGATGAATGGAGAGAGAGAGAGAGAGAGAGAGATGGACAGGCAGGCAGGCAGCTGTTGAGGCCCTCATTGACCAGTGCATTTTGTGTTTACGCACAACAGGCTGTGCAGTGTGTCTCCCCCAAGGGCCCTCTGGCCTGCTCCAGGACCTATTTCTTCGGCGCCACCCACACTCCTTACCTCGGTAAGTCCAGCCGCCAAACCAGGACGCCTCACCTGCCTGGTTCTTGAGGATCCCCCATAATAGGCAGCCCTTAAAAATGGCCATAAGTTCAGACGACTATCGCAAAATGCAGAACGGGGGAGAGGATGGCAACTCCCTCTTGGCCTTTTTTACACCCCCCCCCACACACACACACCTTCCAGATCCTTCTAGAAACAGCTAGTAAACTTCTACTTGTCGTTCAGCGCTACGTATCCCAAGTTCAGAATGCTAAAAGTGCATACAGGAAGTCCTCAACATACGACCACAGTATAGCCCGACATTTCGGTCGCTAAGTGAGACACTGGTTAAGCGAGTCCTTCCCCATTTTACGACCTTTCCTGCCGCAGTTGTTAAGGGAACCGCTGCGGGTTGTTAAATTAGTCACACGGTCGTTAAAGTGAATCTGGCTTCCCCATGGACTTGCCTCGTCCATAGGTGGCAAAAGGGGATGACGCGACTCCTCGGGGGCACGGCCACCGTCATAAATGTGAGCCGACCTTCCGAATTCTGATCCCGTGACTGCGGGGCCGCCGCAACAGTTATAACATGCTCAGAAGTCACTTTTTTTCAGCGCCCCTTGTTAAGTTCGCACGGTCCCTAAATGAACCGTCGCACGTCGGGGTACACCCTGTGCGTATCCTAAGTTCGAAACGCTAAAAATGCCCCCGAGATATTTCAGCGCGCTTCAACAATTGTATAAAATGATCTTAAAACAACCAGGGAAGGGTGGAGGGTGTATTTTGGCCACGGCAGACAGGCGGAATTAACTGCGTTTCTCTATTTGTGCAAAAGGGAACGGCGATGGATTGGAAAAGAAAATGGAAGATGTGTAAGTCTTTAAAAATGTCCTTTTTATGCTTCTCCGATCCTTTCTAAGCCCTTCTTGCCTTAACACAACAACCCAGAGTGTGTGTGTGCCAGTCGTGATTGTACTCCGTACACAATGGCAGTTTGAAATGCTTTATTTCCTTTTTTTAAAACATGTTTTATCGATTTTCTAGTTGTACATTTATTTAAAAAAGCAACGATGATGATGATGATAATTGTTCAGTTGACTGAGGTTCATGTTTAATGAATAAAAGTTTAATAATAATAATAGTTGTTCAGTTGACTGAGATTCATGTTGAATGAATAAAAGTTTAATAATAATAATAATAGTTGTTCAGTTGACTGAGGTTCATGTTGAATGAATAAAAGTTTAATAATAATAATAATAATAGTTGTTCATTTGACTGAGGTTCATGTTGAATGAATAAAAGTTTACTAATAATAATAATAGTTGTTCATTTGACTGAGGTTCATGTTGAATGAATAAAAGTTTAATAATAATAATAATAGTTGTTCAGTTGACTGAGGTTCATGTTGAATGAATAAAAGTTTAATAATAATAATAATAATAATAGTTGTTCAGTTGACTGAGGTTCATGTTGAATGAATAAAAGTTTAATAATAATAATAGTTGTTCAGTTGACTGAGGTTCATGTTGAATGAATAAAAGTTTAATAATAATAATAATAGTTGTTCAGTTGACTGAGGTTCATGTTGAATGAATAAAAGTTTAATAATAATAATAATAATAGTTGTTCAGTTGACTGAGGTTCATGTTGAATGAATAAAAGTTTAATAATATTAATAATAATTGTTCAGTTGACAGGTTCATGTTGAATGAATAAAAGTTTAATAATAATAATAATAATAATAATAATAATAATAGTTCAGTTGACAGGTTCATGTTGAATGAATACAAGTTTAATAATAATAATAAAATAATAATAATAATAATAATAATAATAATAATAATAATAATAATAATGATAAAGTTGGAAGGGACCTTGGACTTTTCTTTAAAAAACTATCACTGTGTGACTGTGTTCTGTAAAGGGAATTTTGGATTGCGTGAAGTTAAAAAAAAGTCTTAAATAACTTTCATAATTAATGTTGCATTTCTTTTTCTTTTCTTTTCTTTTTTCTTTTTTTAGTAAACTCTTATCTCAGATCTATTTCGCCGTGGTGGAGGCTGTCCTGGCCGGCATAGAGACCTTCTCAAAAACGTCCAGTGTTACCCGGGTGCGAGTTTTTTTCCTTTTTCAAAACCGGAAAGTTGGCGATTAGCCTTCGGTCCCGGTAGCCTTCGACTTAACAGCAGTTCATTTAGCGACCGCTCAAGGTCGCGACGGCACTGAGAAAAAAGAGGAAAAAGTTTCACACACGCTTATTTCAGCATCCCCGTGGTCACGTGATCAAAATTCAGACACTTGGAAACTGGCTTGTACTTTGCGACGGTTGCAGCGTCCCCAGGGGTCACGTGATCCCCTTTTGCAGCCATCTGGAGGAAGCCGGATTCGCTTAATAACTCCATGCTTCCCTTAGCAACCGTTGGGGGGAAAAAAGGTGGCAAAATGAGGCGTGAGTCACTTCACAACTGTCTTGCTTAGCAACGGAAGCCTTGGGCTCAATTTTGGTCGTACATCAGGGACCGCCTCTATCGTGCAACCTGCTTCCTTCCCCTGTCCGATGCGCTTGTGCGTAATTTTGGGGGGAATAGCCTGGATTGGATTGGATTTAATTTTTTTTCCCTCCCCTCATCCTTTCTCTCCTCAGGCGAAAGAAGAAGCCGAGAAAGTGTTTTTCAAGATGCTTGAGGCCTTTGGACTTTCCTGCTTTAAAACTCCGCTACGGTACGTCTGTCTCTGTTTTGTTGTTCTTAGCATTTTTTTTTACACAATTGGGATTGTGAAACCTGGAATTCCCCAACCTGTTTGGTTTGGCGGCCCTGAAATTCAGATTTTGGCTTAATGTCATGGTTCTGACAGATGAAACTTTTCAAAGAACTTCGAGGCATTGCTTGCCTTAAAGAATCTTTATTTGAGTAGCATAGCGTCGGCACGTACACAGTCGAAGTCAAAATCTGAGTTCCCCTCCCCCTGAGCACACAGTATCAAAGCACAATTCCCTCCCTCAATTCACAGTCATAAATCACATTCTCCAATTAGTTTGAAATGCAGGCTCTTTCCCTCCAGTTCTCCAGCCCGCCAATCCTTATCATCTCTTCTTTCAATAACCTTGGTTCTCACACTAGGTTCGGTATTGTTATGTCTAGCTAAACTCTCGTGCACATTCCCCCACCCCAGCATCATCTAACTCTAACTCTTAAGAGTAAAACATAAGAAGAAAAATGATTGCATCTCCACATGTTGTCAAAGCAAAAACATCCGATGTTAGCAGCGTTGACATCGGCACCGTTAACGCCCGTCTGCATGCACAAATGGGCCGCGTGAAAGCACGGGGATGCGCAAACAGGGCTGCGCAAGTGCGAGTGCCACAAATGGGCAGCGCTAGCACCGGCGGGATGGTTGCTGCAGGGCAGCGCCAGCACTGGCGAGATGCTCGGTGTAGCGCTAGTGCTGGAGGGATGCTCCGGGCAGGGCAGCGCTAGCACCGGAGGGATGCTCGGGGCGGGGCGGCGCTAGCACCAGTGGGACTCTCAGTAGCGCGGTGCTAGTGCCGGAGGGTTACGTGAAACTAACTCCAGTGGGATGCTCAAGGTGCTAGTGCCGGCGGGACGCTCAGGGCGGGGTGGCGCTAACGCCAGCAGGATGCTCGACGTGGTGCTAGTGCCGGCGGGATGCTCAATCATGCCATCAAAATTTGGACACTTGGCCACGGGTTCATACTTAACGACCGTTGCAGCATCCCCGGGGTCCTGAGACCTCCTTTTGCGACCTTCTGACTGGCAAAGTCAAGGGGAAAGCGGCTTAACACCCGTGTTATTAACGACTGCAGTGATTCACTTAACAGCCGTGGGAAGAAAGGTGGTTAAAAGTGGGGCAAAATTCACTGAGCGACCGTCTCGCTTAGCAACAGAAATTTTGGGCTCCGTCGTGGTTGTAAGTCGAGGACTGCCTGTAGCTTGTTCCTCCAACCGGCCTGGAAAATGTGACATTTAGTTTTGACAGGAGCATCTGCTTAACTTTGGCATTTCATTTATCTTCCTCTTTCTTTCTTTCTTTCTTTCTTTCTTTCTTTCTTTCTTTCTTTCTTTCTTTCTTTCTTTCTTTCTTTCTTTCTTTCTTTTTTTCAAATTTCTCCCTGCTTTGTGCAGCACCAAGATAGATTTCTGGATTCAGGCTGTGAACAAACAGGGGAGGTAAGAACTCCGCTTCTCTCGAGAAGACAAGGCCTTTCGGTCCGAAGCTGTTTGATGTGAGGGGCTGTGGTCATGTTTGTCGCTATTCCCATTATTAGATTTTTTTTCAATCCCACTGTTTTTCTATATCTCAATCTGCCTCTTAATCTTTTTCCCCCAGCAACAATCCTGCGAGGTGGGTTGGGCTGAGAAACTGGGACTGCTCCAGCCAGCTTTCATGCCCAAGGCGGGACTAGAACCTATTTTGCCCACAGCAACAGCCTTGTGAGGTGGACTGAGCTGAGAAAGAGAGAGAGAGTGTGTCACCCAGTCAGCTTTCAGGCCTAAAGCAGGACTAGAACTCACCGTCTCCTGGTGATTGGCCCAGAGTCACCTAATCAGCTGTCATGCCTAAGGTGGAACTAGAACTCACGGTCGCCTGGTGGTTGGCCCACAGTCACCCAGCTGGCTTTCGTGACTAAAGCAGGACTAGAACTCACCGTCTCCTGGTGATTGGCCCACAGTCACCCAGCCGGCTTCCTTGCCTAAGGCGGGACTAGAACTCACCGTCTCCTGGTGACTGGCCCAAAGTCACCCAGCTGGCTTTCATTCCTAAGGCGGGACTAGAACTCACCGTCTCCTGGTGATCAGTCCAAAGTCACCCAGCCGGCTTTCATGCCTAAGGTGGGACTAGAACTCACCGTCTCCTGGTGACTGGCCCAAAGACACCAAGCTGGCTTTCATGCCTAAGGCGGGACTAGAACTCACCGTCTCCTGGTGACTGGCCCAGTCACCCAGCCGGCTTTCTTGCCTAAGGCGGGACTAGAACTCACCGTCTCCTGGTGATCGGCCCAAAGTCCCCCAACCAGCTTTCCTGCCTAAGGCGACTCTAGAACTCACCATCTCCCAGTTTCGAGGCCTGCATCTTAACCACTAGAGAGCGAACCGGCTTTCACGGAAACGGAGAAGACGCGGTTTAAATCCCGACAAAAATAACGCTAAACCCTGATAGCAGGTTCAAACTCAGATGGCTTAATGGAAAACGCGAATAACATTTTTCCGGCATGTTCTGGGCCTTGGGCAGCCCTCATCCTCGAGGGGCACAAAGCAAACAGCCGTTGACGCTGGCAGAGATTCTTTTTTTGAGCTGCCAATCCAGTATAAGGCGATATTTAGCATTCTCTGCACGAAGACCCAGGTCGCCCAGGGCAGATTCTACCATCTGCTTCGGCTGCTGATGCTGCTGCTCGGGGGGCGGGGGGGGGGGGCAGCGTTTTTGACCCCAGACTCTCTCTTTGGAATACAACACCCTGCAAACACGCCTGTCGCGCTTAATCATGCATGAGGGGAGCCCAGGTGGGAGGGAGGGAGGACACGCGTCGTCAAGAGAGAGGAGCTGAGCCCGTCGGCAGCTTTTCCGTCTGGGCGGAAAACCCACGACAGCCCTTTGGGGTAGAGCAGGTCCAGAAAGCGAGACGGTCATGTCTGTGGGAATAAGAATGACCTTGGCAGACAAGAAGGCAGAGCTGGAGGTCAGAATCAGAATCAGCAGAGAGGAGCTGGAAGGGACCTTGGAAGGTCTTCTAGTCCAGCCCTCTGCGCGAGCAGGAGACCTTACGTCAGGTAGGGTCTCCAGAGGCTGCCTCCAGAAGTTGTGACCGCGCCAGTGCGGGGCGTTGTTAAGAAGAGACGGCGCAGCCATTTGTCTGAAATGGTGTAGGCCAGGCTTTCCTGCCTGAGCAGGGGGTTGGACTAGATGACCTCCAAGGTCCCTTCCAACTATTCTATGCTGTTCTGTTCTGTTCTATTCTATTCTATTCTATTCTATTCTATTCTATTCTATTCTATTCTATTCTATTCTATTAATTCTATTTCTATTCTATTCTATTTTCAATTCTGTTCTTTTTTCTATTCTGTTCTGTTCTATTCTTTTCTATTCTTTTCTATTCTATTCTGTTCTATTAATTCTATTTCTATTCTATTCTATTTTATTCTATTAATTCTATTCCTATTCTATTAATTCTATTTCTATTCCATTCCATTCTATTCTATTGTTTTTCCATTCCTTTCTCTATTCTATTCTATTCTATTCTATTCTATTCTATTCTATTCTATTCTATTCTATTCTATTCTTCTATTCTTATTATTTCCCATATTCTATTCTATTCTGTTCTGTTCTGTTCTGTTCTGTTCTGTTCTGTTCTATTCTATTCTATTCTATTCTATTCTATTCTTTTTTATTCTATTCTATTCTATTCTATTCTATTCTATTCTATTCTATTCTATTCTATTCTATTCTATTCATTATTCCAGTCCTATAATTATTCTATTCTATTCTATTCTATTCTATTCTATTCTATTCTATTCTATTCTATTCTATTCTATTCTATTCTATTCTATTCTATTCTATTCTATTCTAATCTATTCTATTATTATTCTATTCTATTCTACTCTACTCTACTCTACTCTACTCTATATTCTATTTTTAATTCTACTCTACTCTATATTCTATTTTTAATTCTATTCTACTCTACATTCTATTTTTAATTCTATTCTACTCTACTCTGTTCTATTTTTAATTCTATTCTATTCTACTCTACTCTATATTCTATTTTTAATTCTATTCTATTCTATTCTATTCTACTCTACTCTATATTCTATTTTTAATTCTATTCTATTCTACTCTACTCTATATTCTATTTTTAATTCTATTCTATTCTGTTCTACTCTACTCTACATTCTATTTTTAATTCTATTCTATTCTATTCTACTCTACTCTACTCTACTCTATTCTGTTTTTAATTCTATTCTATTCTGCTCTGCTCTGCTCTACTGTACTTTACCCTACCCTACCCTACCCTACCCTACCCTACTCTATTCTCTGAAATGATAGGGTTTCCTGCTTGAGCAGGGGGTTGGACTAGAAGACCTCATTACTATTACTACTACTACTACTACTGCTACTACTGTTGTTGTTGTTGTTATAACAGACGAGGCAACCGTCATGTAAAAAGGGCTAGAGTTCTCATCCCACAGAAAGAAAAAGAAGTGTGGGAAGCATCAGAAAAGACCCATCCTAGTTTTATGGAAACTAAACTAAAGGAGACCCAGTTTGGCGTAGTGGTGAGCTAAAATATGGGAGACGGTGAGTTCTAGTTCGGCCTTAGGCACGAAAACCGATTGGGCGACTTGAGGCCAGTCGCCAGGAGACGGTGAGTTCTAGTTCCACCTTAGGCATTAAAAGTCATTGGGGTGTCTTTGGCCAGTCCCCAGGAGACAGTGAGTTCTAGTTCTGTTCTACTTTCCAATGCTAAAGTTTTCCCCCCCACTTTATTTCTGCCCAACTTGTTTATGTTTATGTTTATGTTTTATTTAATTTATATACCGCCCTTCTCCCTGGGGACTCAGGGCGGTTCACAGGGCATATAAATAAAAATACAATACTATACAAAAGTTAAAACAAAGATTAAATCAGTGCCCAATTAAAAACAATAATACAATCTAAAAAGACAATTTAAAACCCAACTCCCCCATCAGGCCAGACCGGCCAATTCAAACAAATGGGTCTTCAGACCACGACGGAAAGTTCGGAGGTCCGATGCCGTCCGGAGCTCCACCGGCAGTTGGTTCCACAAAGCCGGGGCACCCACAGAGAAGGCTCTCCCCCTGGGGGCCGCCAGTCGGCATTCCCTGACCGGAGGCACCCTGAGGAGGCCCTCTCTGTGGGAACGCACAGGGCGGAGGGGAGTTGAAGCCGGCAGCAGGTGGTCCCCGAGGTACCCCGGACCCATGCCATGTAGGGACTTAAAGATCATAACTAAGACCTTGAACCTCACCCGGAAGACAACTGGTAACCAATGCAGCTCGCGGAGCAAAGGTGTAACATGGGAGTACCGGGAAACTCCCAAGACAACTCTCGCGGCCGCATTCTGTACCAGTTGGAGCCTCCGAGTGGTCTTCAAGGGAAGCCCCATGTAGAGAGCATTACAGTAGTCAAGGCGAGAGGTCACGAGCGCATGAGTGACCGTGCACAGGGCATCCCGGTCCAGATAGGGCCGCAACTGGCGCACCAGGCGAACCTGGGCAAAAGCCCCCCTAGTCACGGCCACTACATGATCTTCTAGGGTAAGCCGTGAATCTAGGAGGACTCCCAAGTTGCGAGCCCTATCCACGGGGGGTAAGAGCTCACCCCCCATAGAAAGAGGTGGAACATTTTGAATGTCCCGGGATGCCGGAATGCACAGCCACTCAGTCTTGTCAGGGTTGAGCTGAAGTCTGTTCCTCCCCATCCAGACCCGAACCGCCTCCAGGCAACGGGACATCACAGCGAGGGCATCACTGGGGTGGTTTGGGGTCGAAAAGAAAAGTTGGGTATCATCGGCATATTGATGATACCCAACTCCAAAACCACGAATGATCTTACCCAGCGGTTTCATGTAGATGTTGAACAGGAGAGGCGAGAGAACCGACCCCTGAGGAACTCCACAAACGAGAGACCTAGGGGCCGATCTCTGCCCCCCTGCCAACACCGACTGCGAACGTCCCAGGAGATAGGAGGAGAACCACCGAAGAACCGTGCCTCCCACTCCCAATCCCCTGAGACGCCGCAGCAAGATACCATGGTCGATGGTATCGAAAGCCGCCGAGAGGTCTAATAGGACTAGGACAGAGGAATATCCCCTGTCCCGAGCCCTCCAGAGATCATTCACCAGAGCGACCAATGCCGTCTCCGTGCTGTACCCGGGCCTGAAACCCGATTGGTAGGGGTCCAGATAATCCGCTTCATCCAGGACCAGAGGGAGCTGATGCGCCACCACACTCTCAACAACCTTCGCAAGAAAGCGAAGGTTGGAGACCGGACGAAAGTTGTTCAATACAGCTGGGTCCAAGGCAGGCTTCTTGAGGAGAGGTCTCACCACCGCCTCCTTCAAGACGGTGGGGAAATAACCCTTGTGCCTTTGGGGTTGAACGCTGGAGACGCGCCACGCGATCCGCCTCGCAACGAAAGCATCCTAAAATCTTATTTTTCCTCCCCTGCAGAATTATTCCAGTGGATAACAAAGACAGCCTGTACTTGGTTAAAACTGTGAGTATTTTTTTTCCCTGCCTGCAGCAGGATTACTGACATTTGAACACGCCGAGGGGCATTTGTCGTGACGATCTTGGGACAGTGGGAGAAACCAGAGGCACCGAACAGCCGTGTTGCTGATTTAATCACCGCAGCGATTCACTTAGCGGTCTCTGGCAGGAAAGGTCACAAAATTGGGCAAAAACCCACTGAACAAATGTCTCGCTTAGCAACGAAAATTCTGGGTTCCATTGTGGTCGCAAGTCAAGGGTTACCTCTACGTGTAAAACCAACAAAGATTGTCCGGTGTGTCTTTTAACGCTTTTCCTATTTTGTGGAAAGGCAGAGACATTTCATACCTACATTTTAATTGAAGCTGACTTCTTGTCCTCCACCAGGAGACGCATCCGTTTATTTCTTCAATTTATATAGCGGCCCACCTCACAGGGCTGACTCTCCTTGTCGCTCACAACCGTTAAAAGCAAGGCTTTGCAGAATAAAGAAAATGCACATAAAAGCCGCAAGCATATAAAACCTGTACGTAAAAACCATATTAGGAAGAAAAAAACATATTCAGCAATGGGGTAAAATCTCACTCAGAACATCCACTGAGCCACATGCTTTGTGGCGAGATGGGCAGCAAATAAATTGATTGATTGACTGATTGATTGATTGACTGATTGATTGAATGAATGAATGAATGAATGAATGAATGAATGAATGAATGAATGAATGAATGAGGGGTCCTTGGTGCTCTCTGAGCTGGCTTGTTTTCTTGCAGACGTTTCATGACCCAACTAGGTAACCTCATCAGTGCTAGAAGAGAGAAGGGTTTGCAGAGAGAAGGAGGAGGAGAAGGAGGAGGAGGAGGAGGAGGAGGAGGAGGAGGAGAAAGACTGTGAGGTCCTTGGTGCTCTCTGAGCTGGGTGGTTTTCTTGCAGATGTTTTATTACGCAACTAGGTAACATCATCAGTACTAGAAGGGAGTAGGGTTTGCGGGGAGGAGGAGGAGGTGGAATGGGTTCCTTGAGGATCTCTGAGCGTGGTTGTTTTCTGGCAGACGTTTCATGACCCTACTAGGAGTGGGATTTGCAGAAAGGAGGAGGAGGAGGAGGAGGACTGTGAGGTCCCTTGGTGCTCTCTGAACTTGCTTCTTTTCTTGAAGGCGTTCCTTGACCCAACTAGGGAACCTCATCAGTGCTTGAAGGGAGTGGGGTTTGGGAGGAGGAGGAGGAGGAGGAAGATTGAGGGATCCTGGATGTTCTCTGAGCTTCGTTGTTTTCTTGCAGACATTTCATTACCCAACTAGGGAACATCATCAGTGCTTGAAGGGAATGGGGTTTGGGAGGAGGAGGAGGAGGAGGAAGAGGA
>NC_139521.1:75073669-75132331 GCF_947247035.1 Vipera ursinii
CCAACCCCACTCCCTTCTTGCACTGATGATGTCACCCAGTTGGCTGACGAAACGTCTAACAGAAAACCCCCAAGCTCAGCCTCAAGGACCCCCGAGAAGATAATTTCTCCAAGAAAAGACTGCCGGACCCTTCCTTTCTCTTGGCCGATGAGCAGCTCGGGAGGTTAGCTCCCTTGAAGGGCTGATTCCGATCACCCGTTTGTTAAAAAATAAAAAAAAGTACAATTCTCAGCTCGCCTTAGCCCAACCTCCACCAATCTCAACACCCTCGAGAGCCATCGGACCGGCAGATGAGGACACAATGGCCAACCCTAGCTGGGAGGAAGAATCAGGCCTGGGGCCGCCGCCGCGAGCGGCAAAACCTGGTGTGCCGTCGGATGAAATTTACTCAATCTGAATTAGCTTACCAGGGCCCGTTTGTCCTTTCTTGTCTGGAGAGGTGTGAAATATTGCTTTTTGGTGCTGAACGCCGCAGCGCCAGCTTGTCTCCTTCCGGGCTGAAGGCTCTTCCGTGGTGTAGTAATTTCTCCTCTGTGTAAGCAACAATCGTTGCTTCTGGGACGTAAAGCAGGTCTAATGATTTCCGTGTAACATTGCCGGCGAGGGCGGCACATCGCCCAGTGTCTTTTCTTGTCCAGACAAGGTTTGTTTGAGCTTTCAAAGTCTGTTTGTTTGCTATCAATTACCGGCAGGGCACCGGCTGAATGGATCCTCAAGGGCTCTTAGCGCATTTTAATTCGAAGACGTGGACTGTTTTCCAAAAGCCGGGCGTCGGATGAAGCCAGACGGAGCGAAAGCCCCCGGGTCCGTATTCAGTCCCGTGCATTTTATTTTACCTGTATTTATTTATTTGGCACAACTGGCCCTCGACTTGACAGGTGTCCGTTTTAACATCCCTCCTGAGTTTCAACAGTGCTGGAAAAAAGCGACTTAATGACTTACAACTATCGTAGCGCCCCCCCCCCGGGGCGCGTGATTAAAATGCTTGGCAACTGGCGCGTACTTAAAACAGTTTGCATCACGCGATCTCCATTTTGCGACCTTCCCAGACCGGCTTTCTGAGAGGCAAAGTCAGCCGGGAGACGCTGGACTCGCTTACCGACCGCGATCCGCTTAGCAGCCACAGAGGCTTTTTGCTTAACAACTAACTGTGGGGGGGGAAAAATGCCAAATCAGGCGTGACTCGCTTTTTACAGCCGCCCTGTTTAGCAACGGAGGCTCTGTTCACAGAACCTGTTTAGATTTTTTTTTTTTAAGGCTCTTGAATATTTTAGCTTCCTCGGTTTCGGCGAAAAGAACTTCGTTTTTCTAAATTAACGTTACAAAATTCCGAAGCGGTGCAGGCCAGTCCAGAATCTGAATTTTATCCTTTGGTGGGATAATGATATGTCGTGCACAAAATGGGGTATCAGATGAATGGGCTTCCTTCAGCTCTGTAAGCTTGCAAAGAATTACGAAATCGTGGTTTGGAGCGGGGGGGGGGCAGATGTAGACCATGGTTACTGCATCCCATCAGGTATATTTCGGGCTGTAAATCAAAGCTAAACAATATGATGCAGGTGGCCCTCTACTTAAACCATTCATTTAGTGACTGAAGTTGCAGCGGCAGTGTAACTAGTGACGTACGGCCGTTTTTTTCACACTGATGATGAGCGTTGCAGCATCCCCGGAGTCAGGCGATCAAAATTCAGGTGCTTGGCAACCGACTCATATTTACGACGGTCGCAGTGTCCCGTGGTCTCGTGATCCCCTTTTGCGACCTTCTGACAAGCGACGGCAGTGGCAAAGCCCGATTCATTTAACAACCGCTTTACTCCCTTAACAACCGCAGAGATTCACTTAACAACTGTGGCAAGGAAAGGGGGGGGGACAAAAAGAAATGTTGGTCTCAGTTGTGGTCGTAAGTTGAGGACTGCCTGCAATTTTCTTCCATCCCTGCGTTAGCCAGGTGTAAACTTTCTGTCGCGGTATTGATTTAACAGCTAACCGGCTTATGTAATGTAAGATGTAATGTAATGGTGGGAATGACTCAGCAGGGTCTGTGTCCCTTTAAGAGCCTTTGCAGAAAGGGAAGGCTCTGCTGATGTGTTTTTTCTTCTTCCGTTTCCTGCTGTAACTGTGGCATGTTGAGATCCTGCTGTATTAGCACGTGTATGTACATTGTTCCTGGTGTATGACGTTGTAGATAGTGTAAGATAAACCACCATTTAAATACAAGCCACCGTTTACCGTGTCTACTCCTGGGTTATCTCAGCGCAATAAGACTCTGCATGCTCTGACGTAGAACAGTTAATTAATCGTTGGAACAACAGTTGCCTCCAGAAGTTGTGAACGCTCCAACACTGGGCTCTTTCTTCTTGTCTTCCTTTTTTTTTTTTTTTACTCCTCATCGTTAAGTGCTTAAGGACACTTAAGGACATTTAAGTGCTGCTTAGTAAGCCCACGGTTCAACCACCGATGGCTTTCTTTGTCTTTCCTTTTTCCAGTTTGGGTGATGGCAAAGGCCCCGAAGTCTAGTAGTCCCATATGAAGACCTCGCAAGCTTTCCCACTGCGAGAAGCGAGAGCGCTAGGCGGTCTGCGATGTTTTTCACCCTTGGCAAATTTTAAGGAGTCTGGACACATCCTGAAGTTGCTAAGGTTGAGAAATTTTGCTCGGGTGGCCCTGCAGGCAAAACCTCTTTCAAGCTGAGGGTTTGTCTGTTGTCGTTTTTTTGCTAGTGACACATCCAGGGATTTCCAGCAATATTACTCTTACAATAATTGCTGTAATTATGGCTAATTGCTGCCATATGCAAAGCAGCGCATCGCAGTTCAATCGATAACAAGAGAATAGCATGATATAATATAATACTGCATCCAATTCTGCTTTGCAGCAATATAAACAAGATATTGAGACTCTGGAAAGAGTTCAGAGAAGAGCAACGAAGATGATCAGGGGACTGGAGGCTAAAACATATAGGGAACGGTTGCAGGAATTGGGGATGTCCAGTTTAATGAAGAGAAGGACGAGGGGGGACAGGATAGCAGTCTTCCAGTATCTCAGGGGCTGCCCCAAAGAAGAGGGAGTCAAGCTCTTCTCCAAAGCGCCCGAAGGCAGGACAAGAAGCAACAGATGGAAACTCATCAAGGAGAGAAGCAACCTAGAACTAAGGAGAAACTTCCTGACAGCGAGAACAGTTAACCAGTGGAACCACCTGCCTCCAGAAGTGGTGAATGCTCCAACACTGGAAGTTTTTAAGAAGAGACTGGACAGCCATTTGCCTGAAATGGTATAGGGTTTCCTGTCTGAGCAGGTGGTTGGACTAGATGACCTCCGAGGTTCCTCGACGGTCCGTGGTGATCTTTGAATCTTGGTCGTTTGGCTGCGTTTCATTCCCCAACTAGGTTACGACATCAGGGCTGGAAGCCAGTGGGGTTTGCAGAAAGGATAAGGAGGAGGAGGAGGAGGAGGAGGAGGAGGAGGAGGAGGAGGAGGAGGAAGGGCGGGGCAAAGCTGACTTAACAGCCATCTCACTTAGCGACGGAAATTTGGGGCTCGGTCGTGGCCTACCTGGAATGCCCTGGATGATTTTGGAAGTCACCCCCCTACCCCCCCCCCCGCCATATTTCAAAGGGGTCTGTTTACTAAGGTCTCCGTCTCTCGTCTCTCGCGGCTCTTGAGTGGAAACTGACTTGCCTATTAATTGCTGCATTGCCTGAAATTAGTACATAAGAGCAGGGCTGGCTGAGGAATTCTGGGAGCTGAAGTCCGCAGGTCTTAAAGTCGCCAAGTTTTCCAGCTGGATTCTTGATCCCCTTTCCTAGCTCGTGTTTTGCATGATGGATCTACCTGCAGGATAAGGGCATTTCTTCACATTGAGGTGGGCCGTTAATTTTCCCAAGGTGGGGGGGAAATTGGGTCTGTTGTGGCAGGCCGAGCCAAATAGGGCTTTGAAAAATCGATAAATTGAGAAAAAAAGAAAAAAAGAAAGTAGAATTCCCCTTCAAAATAAAGGCAATCCCTGGAATGGCCAAAGGGCTGGAAGTGCCACAAAATGCGGGCGCTCCTCGACTTACAACGGTTCGTTTACTGACCGCTCAATAGTGTAACGACCCTGAAAAAAAGTGACTTGACGACCGTTTTTCACACTTAACGACCGCTGCGGTCACGTGAGTTAGATTCGGATGGTTGACAACCTGGTTCCTATTTACGACGGTTGGCAGCGTCCCGGGGGGTGGGTGGGTGTCACGGAGAATCCCTCTTTTTGCGACCTTCGGACGAGCAGAGTCCCCGGCAACGTCAAATTCACTGAATTGTGTTCTTCGTTTAAGAAGCCCAGTGAGACTCGCTTAAGAAACGAGGCCAAGAAGAGTCGTAAAAAAAGGGGACAAAACCCAGTTAACACATTTCTCACTCAGCAACCTACAGTCTGGCCTGGATCGTGGTCGTAAGCCGAGGGCTGTTTGTACCCAGGTCTGTTCTTAACCCTCGTTTTGCTTTTAAAGCCAACCCCCTGCCTTTTCTGGTAGGAGCAAAATCCTACAATTGCGAGGTGGACAAAATCGTTCGGCTTAATTCCAGGTTTGCGACAACAGCCCCTTCCTCTCCCTGCCTCCTCCCTCAATTCTTTCTTTCTTTCAGCCTTTTGCTGGTTTTTGCTGTCCTTCTTCTGTCCTTCCTTCCTTCCTTCCTTCCTTCCTTCCTTCCTTCCTTCCTTCCTTCCTTCCTTCCTTCCTTCCTTCCTTCCTTCCTTCCTTCCTTCCTTTTCTGAATTGCAGTGGCCGGGCCTGTATAATTCCTGGCATAACTGCGCCATTCGTTTGTAAGAAGCGGGTTTAATTCATCCTGACCCCTTTATTTTAAGGGCATTTTTGGGCGGCCTAAATCGTAAGTCGTGTTACATCTTTAGTTTTGTTTTTTTTTTTCCCCTCACAGGCTTACCGGACCTTCGGGATACGTAACGGACGGGCCTGGAAATTACAAATACAAAACAAAATGCACCTGGCTCATCGAAGGAAAGTGAGTAACACCACAGCTTGTTATTTTTATGGGAATTCTGGGAATAATAATAATAATAATAATAATAATAATAATAATAATAATAATAATAATAATAATAATAATAATAATAATAAGTAGTAGTAGTAGTAGTTGGAAGGGACCTTGGAGGTCATCTAGTCCAACCCCCTGCTCTGGCAGGAAACCCTGTACCATTTCAGACAAATGGTTGTCCAGTCTCTTCTTAAAAACTTCCAGTGTTGGAGCATTCACCACATCTGGTGGCAAGCAGTTCCACTGGTTAGTTGTTCTAACTGTCAGGAAGTTTCTCCTTAGTTCTGGGTTGCTTCTCTCCTTGGTGAGTTTCCATCCGTTGTTTCTTGTCCTGCTTTCAGGTGCTTTGGAGAATAGCTTGACTCCCTCTTCTTTGGGGCAGCCCCTGAGATACTGGAACACTGCTATCATGTCCCCCTTCGTCCTTCTCTTCATTAAACTGGACATCCCCAATTCCGGCAACCGTTCCTTGTATGTTTTAGTCTCCAGTCCCCCAATCATCTTTGTTGCTCTTCTCTGCCCTCTTTCCAAAGTCTCAACATCTTTTTTACATCGTGGTGGCCAAAACTGGATGTCGTATTCCAAGTGTGGCCTTACCAAGGCCTTGTAAAGCGGTATTAAGACTTCATGTGATCTTGATTCTATCCCTCTGTTAATGCAGCCTAGCACTGTGTTGGCTTTTTTGGCAGCTGCAGCACACGGCTGGCTCCTCTTTAAGGAATCGTCCACTAGGACTCCGAGATCTAACCTATTCTATTCTATTCTAACCTATTCTATTCTATTAATTCTATTCTATTCTAGATTCAATATCTATTCTATTCTATTCTATTCTATTCTATTCTATTCTATTCTATTCTATTCTATTCTATTCTATTCTAATTCCTATTCCTATTCCTATTCCTATTCCTATTATTCCTATTTCTATTCCATTCCATTCTATGTTTTAGCCTCCAGCCCCCTAATCATCTTTGTTGCTCTTCTCTGTACCCTTTCTAGAGTCACAACATCTTTTTTACATCGTGGTGACCAAAACTGGATGCAGGATTCCAGGTGTGGTCCACCCGTCTTAAATTTGCCACGTTTGAGAAACTCCATTTGCATGCGCACACGGAGGTGGGCCGGAGAATCTGGAGTTGCGTTCTGATGCAAAGAAACGTGAAATTAAGCACCAAAAGAATCTTGTAAGGAGGGAAGATCTTGGCGAGGGAAGATCGGGACAAGTCAAAAATTAAACCTTTGAGGGTGAAAGAACTTGAAAGACTAGACAAGGAGTCCTTGACTTAACAAGCATTCGTTTAGCCAAAAATGCTTTTTTTTTACGAGGCGACTGGACTTTCTTCTTCTTCTTGTTTTTTTTTGAAGACGTTTTGCTTCTCATCCCAGAAGCTTCTTCTGCTCTGACCGAATGGTGGGGAATAGAAGGATTTATACTCCTTGCAGACAGCCGGTCATTTGCCTCCTTTTAGAGAGTCGTCGAGGCTACTTGGAGGTTAATTCTGTGTCCTCGGGGTCACCTGAGTGGTGCAAATGGGTGTGGAGCCTACTTGGAGCTGCTGAAAGGACTGTGTTGTAGACAGGAGATAGCTGAGGTTGTATCCCTCCGACACAGACAAACCTCCGAGTGGCCTCGACGACTCTCTCGAAGGAGGCAAACGACCAGCGGTCTGCAAGGAGTATAAATCCTTCCACTCTCCCACCGTCTAGGCCAGACATGTCAAACACAAGGCCCGGGGGCCGGATGCGGCCCGCGAAGTGGTTTCATGTGGCCCGCGAAGCCATCCTGGAAACAGTGAGGGAATGGCCCTCACTGCCTTGGCCCTGGCCCAGAGACCCTCCTTCTGCCAGAGACCCTCAGATCTGTCCCACTCCTGCCCGGGCCCCCATAGGCACCCTTGATGCGAACAACGTAGAGCTGGCCACGCCCACCCAGTAGGCCATACGCACTCTAGCCACGCCCACCCAGTAGGCCACACCCACCCAGGCCATACCCACCCGGCCCCCTGAGGGCAACCGCAATGCTGATGCGGCCCTCAATGAAATTGAGTTTGACACCCCTGGTCTAGGCAGAGGCGAGGAAGCTTCTGGGATGAGAAGCGAAACACCTTCAAAGAAAAGCAAAATAAGTCCAGTTGCCTCCTGAAAAAAAAAAAGAAACTTTTGGGACAACCCTGACCTGGATTGATTGAGAATCTCCATTCGTTTAATGACCGTTTGAACTTACAGTGACACTAAAAAAAAACACCCGTGACTTAGGATTGTTTTTCACACTTAACGACCGTTGCGGCGTCCCCGTGGTCACGTGATTCAATTTTGGGTGCTTGGCAACTGGCATGGATGTACGATGGGTTGCAATATCCTGGGATCATTCAAAACATCTTTTGCAACTTTCTGAGGAGTCATTGGGGAAGGCAGATTGGCTTAATGACCAGGTGATTTAGGGCTGAATCGTGGTCGTAAGTCAAAGGCTGTCTGTAATGATTTTTGTTAATATCGATGATGATGGTCTACAAGGGTAGGCAACCTTGGCTCTTTGATGACTCGTGGACTTCAACTCCCAGAATTCCTTAGCCAGCCATGCTGAGGAGAAATAGAGAGGTTTCAAAGTTGAGCCAGGCTGGCTCAGGAATTCTGGGAGTTGAAGTCCACCAGTCATATAGGACCCATAGTTCTCCCACACTGGCTCAGGAATTCTGGGAGTTGAATTCCACCAGTCACGAAGGGGCCAATGTTTTCCCCATGCTGGCTCAGGAATTCTGGGAGTTGAAGTCCACGAGTCATAAAGGGGGCCACAGTTCCCCATGCTGGTTCAGGAATTCTGGGAGTTGAATTCCACCAGCCATGTAGGGGCCAAAGTTTTCCCCATGCTGGCTCAGGAATTCTGGGAGTTGAAGTCCACCAGCCATGTAGGGGCCAAAGTTTTCCCCACGCTGGCTCAGGAATTCTGGGAGTTGAAGTCCACGAGTCATAAAAGAGCCAAGGTTGCCTACCCCAAATATATGGAAATATCTAGCATTTCCAGCAATGGAGGTGAGGGAATGGATTTGGTCGGGATGGCGTTGTTAAACCGAGAGCTTTTATGTGGTTCCACTGAAAAATTGATTTTGGTTTTCATGCTTGAAAAAGAAAATAAAAGTTAACTTTTTTTTTTAACTTTTAGAATCTCTAGTGTGAGGACTGAGTAATTCCTGTAGTTACAGAAATGGCTGGTAATAACTCAATGTAAAGTAAGAAGTTGAGACCCTAGGCCTATTTGTATTGGACTGTGTTGGAAAGAGGCTGTAGCCAATTTTTTCCTCTCCTTTTTTTAAAAATCCTGTACTTCCCCCTTTTAATCTTTATTTTAACTGTCCTTTATCTTATACTAAAGCTGAATAAAAAAGTGCAAAACGGGGAGGAAAAAAAAAGCTTTAATGAGGTTGAATAAAACTGCGGGTGAGCGGTTGGGAAAACTTGGGCAGGAAGCAAAATACTCAAGAGAGTAGCAGGAAATACACTCGGAGTAGCCTTGAACAAACCTCCTTTGCTAAACTCTATTCCACTGGTAAATTTAGCCCAACCGCTTTAGGTCCTGAGTCCAAAGCCGGGTTCCCAAATCACGTACCTTTACAATCGGCCGTAAATCAAATGCAAACATTGGATTTCCTTGCGAGTCCTGCATGCAACACGCTGTGCGAATTGGAAAAGTTACGCTGATGTGGGGGGGTTTCTTTTGGGGGGGGGGGAAAGGCTTTTGGGAAGCTTTACACACGATTTTCCTTCTTCTTTCTAGGCCCAACACGGTCTTGAGGCTCCGTTTTAATCATTTTGCAACAGAGTGCAGCTGGGACCACCTCTACGTCTACGATGGGGACTCCATCTATGCTCCGTTGCTGGCCGCTTTTAGGTAAGATCGGGCGGGAAGCCAGAACTCCTGTCGCGGAACGGGAAGGTCACCGTTGCCTTTTGGGATTTAAGGGAGCGGATGTTTGCGGATGGGGAAGAAATGGAGGTAGTGACAGATTTTATTTTCCTGGGCTCCAAGATCACTGCAGATGGGGACTGTAGCCAAGAAATTAAAAGACGCTTGGGGAGGAAAGCCATGGCAAATCTAGACAGCACACTAAAAAGCAGAGACGTCACCCTGCCAACAAAAGTGCGCATAGTCAAGGCTGTGGTCTTCCCAGTTGCAATGTATGGCAGTGAAAGCTGGACCATAAGAAAGGCTGAGCGCCAAAGAATGGAGGCCTTTGAACTGTGGTGCTGGAGAAGACTCCTGCGAGTTCCTTGGACTGCAAGGCGATCAAACCGGTCAGTCCTAGAGGAGATCCACCCTGACTGCTCTTTAGAAGGCCAGATCCTGAAGTGGAAACTCAAATCCTTTGGCCACCTAATGAGAAGGAAGGACTCCCTGGAGAAGAGCCTCATGCTGGGAAAGGTTGAGGGCAAGAGAAGAAGGGGACGACAGAGAAGGAGGTGGCTGGATGGAGTCCCTGAAGCAGGAGGCGTGAGCTTAAATGGACTCCAGAAGATGGTGGAGGACAGGAAGGCCTGGAGGAACGTGGTCCATGGGGTCGCGAGGGGTCGGACACGACTTCGCAGCTAAGAACAACAACAACATGTTTACGGATTAATTTTTAAGAAGCTGCCCGCTTGGCGTCCCCCGGAACGAGCTGTTGGAGGTGCCTTTTCATCTCTGGATGCTCTTGAGGGTTTATCCTAGTTGGAGACCAAGCATTGCCATGGGAACAGGGACATTTTGTACAATATCGGGCGAGGGAGGTCAAGAAAGAATCGGGAGAGCGGGCTGGCATTATTCTGTGCTTCGCTGCTTTTGATTTGCATTTGCATTTCTGTACTTTTCACCCTCTCTGAGAAAACATAACACAGCCTTAAAACAGCCTTAAAATTAAAGCATCACAATAAACACGCCTTGAAAACAGAACAAAAGAAAAAGAAAAGAAACAGAGATGCACAGGGCAGTGTTAACTCCCCCCCCCCAAAAAAAAACCCCCCACCAGAATCTGATTCTGCAATTTTTGTTATCCTAGCAATGTAAACCAACTCTGCACTGAGTTAGAACAGATCTGATAAATCACAGGTAGGTTCATTAGATACGTTTAAATTTGGCATAAGGAAAGGTCAGCTGAAATCAACGAAAAGGAAAAAAAAGAAAAGTAGGGAAGAAGGGAAGGAAAAAAGGGAGGGAGGGAAGGAAGGGTAGATGGGAGGGATGGAGGGAAGGAAGGAAGGAAGGAGAACAAAAGAAAGATGGAAGGAAGGAAAAAGGAAGGAAAAAAGGAAGGAAGGATAGACGGGAGGGATAGGGGAAAGAGGAGAAGAAGGAAGGAAGGAAGGAAGGAAGGAGAAAGAAAAAGAGGGAGGGAGGGAAGTGAAAGGAAGTGAAGGGAAGGGAGAAAGGGAGGGAGGGAACGAGGAAGGAACAAAGGAAGGAAGTAAAAAGGGAAGGAAGGAAGGAGAAAGAAAAAGAGTAAGGAAGGGAGGGAAGGGAAAGGAGGGAAGGAGGAAGGAACAAAGGAAGGAAGTAAAAGAAGGAAGGAAGGAGAAAAAGTAAGGGAGGGAGGGAAGGAAAGGGAGGGAGGGAAGGAGGAAGGAACAAAGGAAGGAAGTAAAAAGGGAAGGAAGGAAGGGGAAAGAAAAAGAGTAAGGAAGGGAGGGAAGGGAAAGGAGGGAAGGAGGAAGGAACAAAGGAAGGAAGTAAAAACGGAAGGAAGGAAGGAAGGGGAAAGAAAAAGAGTAAGGAAGGGAGGGAAGGGAAAGGAGGGAAGGAGGAAGGAACAAAGGAAGGAAGTAAAAACGGAAGGAAGGAAGGAAGGGGAAAGAAAAAGAGTAAGGAAGGGAGGGAAGGGAAAGGAGGGAAGGAGGAAGGAACAAAGGAAGGAAGTAAAAACGGAAGGAAGGAAGGAAGGAGAAAGAAAAAGAGTAGGAGGGAGGGAAGCGAAGGGAAGGGAGGGAAGGAGGAAGGAACAAAGGAAGGAAGTAAAAAGACAGGGAAGGAAGGAAGGAGAAAGAAAAAAAGTAAGGGAGGGAGGGAAGCGAAAGGAAGGGAAGGGAGAAAGGAAGGGAGGGAAGGAGGAAGGAAGAAAGGAAGGAAGTAAAAAGACAGGGAAGACTCTTGTCGGTTGACACTCTGGCCGGTAGAGAGTCGACACAAACTCACGCTTCCCAGGCTGGAGAAAGCCCCCCTTCTCACAGCCTCCATCCTTTGGCCAGTTTGTCTTCTCCAGCTGCCCGTTTCTCTTGCGTGCCCGTGTTCCTCCCAAACTTTGCTGGCCATCCCGAAGTCACAGCAGTTGGTGCCTGGGATTGCAACGCACCCCAAGCTCATCTTTATGAGACAATCCTTCCAATTTCTTTCCCCCCCACCCCCTATACCGGTTGGTTGTGTGTAGTAGGCACTTCCTGGGTCAAACTCCGGGTCCAAAAGCACGCGTTCAGATTCGCCTGGAGGTTATTTTTGTATTTTTAAGGGAGACGTTTAAGTGCCTGGATGCCACTTATTGACCCATTAACGGGGGTAATCCTCGACTCAAGAGATCAGAGTCTCCGTTGTTAAGTGGGACATTTGCTGAGGGGCTTTTGCCCCCTTTCACGACCGCCCTTGCCACAGTCGCAAAGTGGAAGCACTGCCGTCGCTAACGAGGTTGTTGAGGGAATCTGTCTTCCCCACTGACTTTATTTTATTTATTTTATTTTATTTTAATTCCATTTATATCCCGCCCTTCTCTGAAGACTCAGGGCGGCTTACAAGCTTAGCAGTAGCCTTCATTCTATGTATATGCCTGCTTGTTAGGGCTTTCACACACACCCCAAGCGGCATTATTACAAAGTCAGCTTATTTCCCCCAACAATCTGGGTCCTCATTTGACCTACCTGGGAAGGATGGAAGGCTGAGTCAACCTTGAGCCTGGTGGGACTCGAACCTGCACTAATGGCAGCCAGCTGGTGTTACTTAAGGAGGCATTAGCCCACTGCTCCACCAAGGCTCTTAAAAGACTTTGAAAGTGATCCCGTGATCCCAGGACACGGCAACCCTTATAAATAGGAGCCAGTTGCCAAGCGGTTGAATCTTCTATCACGTGACCACGGGGACGCCGCGACGGTCGTTAAGTGTGAGAAACGAGCCACGAGTCACTTTTTTCCCCCCTGGCGCTGTTGTAATTGCGAACGGTCACTTAGACGAACGCTCGTAAGACGAGGACTATCTCCAGCCTGGGCTCTGCCTGACGGAGTAAAACCGACATTTCTTTTTCAAACGCTAGCCAAAAAATAAAAATTAAAAAATGACCTTGCCGAGGTTTCGAGTGGCCTTTTCGTCAGCACGGGTCTAATGAAGCCGATGAAGCTTGGCTGTTTTTATTGACTTCACTGATTAATGGGAATTTAATTGGCCCCCCTGAGTAATTCCGGCACCTAACACCACGGCGTTGTAACCTTTCTGCAAAGCGGTAAAGGTGGCTGTTGCCTCGGGAGAAACACCTGTTGGTTTCGCTGCACGCTGTTTGAGAGATTGGCTGCCTGCGCTCGTGCTCTGCGACCTCCCCTCCAAATGGAAGATGAAGAAAATCTAAATAAAGTTAATTTAGGGCTGAAGAAAGCCACCGTAGCAGCGTGCGGTATTTTTCGGCTCCGGCTCTTGCTGAATGTACTCGTAACCTACCCGTCTTCCAAGGAGGCTCCGCTTTAAAGGGTGGAGGGCCCGACTAAGCAGCCCTTAAGGACGCAACGTGCATTCTGTATCTGATGCGCAGGAAATTAAGTGCCTTTTGAAAGGATCGGTCTAAATAGCTTTCCTTCACCTGAGATCCCCAGAGGTGCACAAGGCTAGAAAGCGGGAAGCCATGAGTTCTGGTCTCACATCAGGCCTTGAAAGCCGGGTGGGTGACTTTGGGCCGGTCACCAGGAGACGGTGAGTTCTAGTCCTGCCTTAGGCGTGAAAGCCGGCTGGGTGACTTTGGACCAATCACTAGGAGAGGGTGAGTTCTAGTCCGGCCTTAGGCATGAAAGCCAGCTGGGTGACTTTGGGCCGATCACCAGGCGACTGTGAGTTCTAGTCCCGCCTTAGGCATGAAAGCCAGCTGGGTGACTTTGGGCCGATCACCAGGCGACTGTCAGTTCTAGTCCCGCCTTAGGCATGAAAGCCAGCTGGGTGACTTTGGGCCAGTCACCAGGCGACTGTGAGTTCTAGTCCCGCCTTAGGCATGAAAGCCAGCTGGGTGACTTTGGGCCAGTCACCAGGAGGCTGTGAGTTCTAGTCCTGCCTTTGGCGTGAAAGCCGGCTGGGTGACTTTGGGCCAATCACCAGGAGAGTGAGTTCTACTCCCACTTTAGGCATGAAAGCCAGCTGGGTGGCTTTGAGCCAAACACCAGGAGACGGTGAATTCTAGTCCCGCCTTAGGCATGAAAGCCAGCTGGGTGACTTTGGGCCGATCACCAGGCGACTGTGAGTTCTACTCCCCCCTTAGGCATGAAAGCCAGCTGGGTGACTTTGGGCCGATCACCAGGCGACTGTGAGTTCTAGTCCCGCCTTAGGCATGAAAGCCAGCTGGGTGACTTTGGGCCAATCACCAGGAGGCTGTGAGTTCTAGTCCTGCCTTTGGCGTGAAAGCCGGCTGGGTGACTTTGGGCCAATCACCAGGAGACAGTGAGTTCTAGTCCCACCTTAGGCATGGAAGCCGGCTGGGTGACTTTGGGCCAATCACCAGGAGAGTGAGTTCTAGTCCCGTCTTAGGCGTGAAAGCCGGCTGGGTGACTTTGGGCCAATCACCAGGAGACGGTGACACGAACAGTCATGGGTTGAGGACTGCCTGTGTTTGGGAATGCCACGACATTTTAACCTGTGTTTCCAACCCCGTGTCCAGTTATATTAATCATCGGCTCGTGTTTTTTTTTCTTCCAGCGGCCTGATCATTCCCGAAAGGGACAGCAACGAGACGGTCCCCGAAGTGGCCGCCAGCTCTGGCTACGCCCTTCTGCACTTCTTCAGCGACGCTGCGTACAACTTGACGGGCTTCAACATCACCTACCAGTAAGCTGCCCCACTCTCCTGCGCCCCCAAACTTTACGCAGGTGGTCCTTGGCTGATGTCCACGGAGACTGGCTAAGCGAGACGTCGGTGAAGTGGCTCTTGCCCCACTTTAAGACCGTTTTCTGCCCCTCCCCCCTTGTTAAGCGAGTCCATCCCTGTGGCTGCTACAGTAGTGGCCAAAATTGTGGAAACCTTTTGGGAAAAGTGTACAGTAAGAAATGCCACCTTTGGTTTAAGTTTCCACCAATTTGTCTTCTAATTCCTTTATAACTGTGGCCTTCTTCACTTAATAAGACTATTTTACGTCGCTTTCTGGGCGACCAGTCAGCTCTTAGCACCATTACTTTAATTTTATTACGTTTTGCAAGCTCACTAAATGAAAGAACACACAAAAACCCCCGGCTGACTTGATGTCGATCACATAACACACTGACAAATGCCCTCCTCTCGGCTTCAATACACGACATCGATAACCGGATCCTACTGTGATCCGATTGGCTCATTGCCAAAACAAGATGACGCCCGATTGGCTCTCTAAACGCTCGTTCTCATTGGCTACGATCGGATGAAGGAAAGCTACCCGAGATCAACCTAAGCAAGTTGTGCTTCCTTTTTCTGGTGATTTGGCTGTAACTTTTCACAGAATACAGCACAGATAATTGAGCAAACTTCGTTGCATTACGTTCTCAATTAAATTATCTTTCCATTGATTTATAATTTTAGGGTACTACTCCCTCCCCCCCCCCAAAAAAAAAGAAAGTGGTGTTATTAGCCATCAAACCTCAAAAATAGACTTTTCCCGGAAAGGCTTCCACAATTTTGGCCACAGCTGTGAGTCAATCCGGCTTCCGCCTCGGCTTTGTTTTGGTCAGAAGGTCATAAAAGCTGCCAGCGTCGTAAATATGAGTCGCCAGGCATATGAGTTTCTATCGTGCGACCCTGGGGGGGGGGGAACGCTGCAACGGTCGTTCAAATGTGAAAAGCGGTCGGTATTTTGTTATCTGGCCCCAGATGCTAAATGCAGCAGGTGTATCTCCCAAACATGTGAAGGCCCTCTTGTTGTGATTCAGGGTCAGCCTGTGGGTTCGGCAGTTGGGTTGGAGGATTCAGAGGAGGAGGAGGAGGAGGGGGGTGTTGGAGAGCCTGCAGAGGACAGCCCTGAGGCTTCGCAGAGCCCTCAGCCAGGCCCATGGTCACGACGCAGACCCAGCTGTGTGAGCCTGACAGCGTGGATGAAGATGACCCACAGCTGGCCCTGTTCAAGGACGCCCGATGCAGGAGGCAGTCAATCAGGAGTAAACAGAGGAAGGCAATGGGGCACCTCGGAAGGAGGCAGAGAGAAGCCATGCCCTGAACTGTATTTAAGGGGAATGCGTGGGAGGGCTGGTTTGCTGAAGGCAACCGTTTGGATAGCTCCTGTTTCATGGTTCGTGTCTTGTTTTGCTCTGTTTTGTGTCAATAAATTTGCCAGGCTTAGTTCCAGCCTCTTGCCTTCTTGTAAAAGGGGTTGTCCCTGCCTTTTCTGCAGGGCCGGTAGTAGGCTGGTACAGAACACCTCTTTCTGAAGAATTACCTATGACCGCTGCTCTAGAAGCTGTTGACAAAACGGTAAAAACCATCTGTACGACTGGGAGAGACAGGAGAACATGGAACCGTCTTTCTCGACCTTGGCAACTTTACCAAGAGCGGATTTCAACTCCCAGAATTCCCCAGCCAGCATGCTACGGGGATGTTAGAAGAGAATATTTGTAGCTCAGGGTTGAACCGTGGGGTCCTGGGTGCTCTCTGAGCTTGGTGGTTTTCTTGCAGACGTTTCATGACCCAACTAGGTAACGTCATCAGTTCTACTGATGATGATGTGCTTCTGCTGATGGGATGGTTATCAGTGCTGATTTACACTGATGACGTTACCTAGTTGGCTCATGAAACGTCTGCGGAAAAAAAAACAACCAAGCTCAGAAAGCACCAGGGACCCCACAGTCTTCCTCCTCCTCCTCCTCCTCCTCTCCACAAACCCCACACCCATCTAGCACTGATGATGTTCCCTAGTTGGGTCATGAAACATCCACAAGAAAACCACCCAGCTCAGAGAGCATCAGGGACCCCTCAATTGCGTTTCTGATCGGACTTCAGCTCCCCTTGGCTTTACAGCCCCCTGAAGGTTGGAAATGCAAGGATTGGTTGCAAAATTCCTTTTTCCCCATCACTGTAACTGCAAACAGTCCCTAAACGAGGGCTACCTCCATTTAGCTAGCCGGTTGACCGCTGGGTGGTACCTGCAGAAAGTTGATCCAAGCTAAGTGTGCTGACGTCTGTGAGTAGCCTCTTAGCTTTTTCAGGACCCAACTAGGTAACATCATCAGTGCTAGAAGGGAGGAGGAGGAGGAGGAGGAGGAGGAGGAGGAGGAGGGGGAGGAGGAGGAGGAGGAGGAGGAGGAGGAGGAGGAGGAGGAGGAGGAGGAATGACAACTGTGGGGTCCTTGGTGCTCTCTGACCTGGGTGGTTTTCTTGCAGATATTTCATGACCCAGGTAGGTAACATCATCAGTGCTAGAAGGGAGTGGTAAGGGAGGAGGAGGAGGAGGAGGAGGAGGAGGAGGAGGAGGAGAGGACTGTGGAGTCCTGGGTGCTGTCTGAGTTTTCTGGTTTTCTTGCAATTGTTTCATTATCCAAATAGGTAACAACATCACTGTTGCAAGGTGGAGGAGGAGAAGGAGGAGGAGGACCATGGAGTCCTGGGTGCTCTCTGAGCTTGGTTGTTTTCTGCAGACATTTCATTACCAAACTGGGTAACATCATCAGTGCTAGAAGGGAGGTGGAGGAGGACTGTGACATCCTCGTTGCTCTCCGATGTTGGTGGTTTTCTTGCAGAGTAGCCCTGATGACGCGAGCACTGGTGACGTTACCTAGTTTGGTAATGAAACTTGGGTGTCCTCCTGGATTCACGGCTTAGCCTGGAAGACCATCTATCCGCCGTGACCGGGGGGGGCCTTCGCACAGGTTCGCCTGGTGCGCCAGTTGCGCCCCTTTTTGGACCGTGATGCCCTACGCACGGTCACCCACGCCCTTGTCACTTGTCGCCTGGATTACTGCAACGCTCTCTACATGGGGCTGCCCTTGAAGTGCACCCGGAGGCTTCAGCTGGTACAAAATGCGGCCGCGCGGGTGCTTATGGGAGTTTCTCGATACTCCCATGTTACACCACTCCTGCGCGAGCTGCATTGGCTTCCGGTTGCCCTCCGGGTGCGATTCAAGGTCCTGGTAATAACTTTTAAAGCCCTACATGGCTTAGGCCCGGGGTACTTGCGAGACCACCTGTGTCAACCTCCCATCGCCCGGTTCGCTCCCACAGAGTCGGCCTGCTGAGGGTGCCGTCGGCCAGGCAATGCCGGCTGGCGACCCCCGGGGGGAGAGCCTTCTCTGTGGGCGTGCCGGCCCTCTGGAATGAACTGCCTCCGGAGCTTTGGACGGCCTCTGACCTTCGGTCTTTCCGCCGTGACCTGAAGACCTGGTTGTTCCAACCAGCGGGCCTGGACTGACTATAGTTTTAAATTTGGCTTTATGGGGTTAATTGTTACGTATTTATTACATTTATCGTTGAATTCTTTTTAAAATTTTGTATTTTATGTTTTTTAACTTTTTATCGTTGGGAGCCGCCCTGAGTCCTTGGGGAGAAGGGCGGCCTATAAATTTAATCAGTTCAATTCAATTCAATTCAATTTGCAAGCAAATCACCAAGCTGGGCTATCAGCCAGCTGGGGAATCCTGGCAGCCGGAAGTCCACTCATCGTAAAGTTGCCAAGGTTGAGAAACGGGCTTCTCCATACTCCTGTCTTTTTTCTCCTGTGTCTTTTTTCTACTTGCTGTTGGTTTTAAGAATTTCCCTGCAGTGGCTGGGAATCAGGCAGCACGGAAAATGTAATAGATTATTATGGTCGCTCGGACTGTCAGCCAGATGTTCAGATTGGATCCTGCAGGTTTTTTTATCCATCCCTTCCCAAAGACCTAGGATGGGCGGATATAGATGTTGGATGATGGTGTTCAAAGGTATCGTGGCCGGATGTAAGCTGGTCCGAATAACGTGGCCTTTTGTAATTGACTGGTGGGGATTGTGTCAATGCCGATGGTCTTCAACAGGCGCTCCAGATGTTTCGGGCTTGCGCCCCAGGGACCTATGAGTTTTGGGACTCCCTTTGCTCTCTTTTGTCATAGTTGATCCATTTCTATCTGGATTGCAAGCGCCCTCATTTCCCCCCCCCCTCCGCATGTGCAGCTCGGCGCAGCCAGCTGGAACCTGGAATTGGAGGAACCACAGCGCCATCTTGTGATGGCCGTCAGAATGTCACCGTAGGAGCCGTTGAAGACGAGCCGAGGTTGAGGAACGTTGTAGTATGTAGCGAGGGCCACCACGTCCAGAGGGGAATGGACAATTTGTCTGTTTGGGCCAGAATTGTCTCCCTTAGCTGGCTAGGATCATGTTTTGCACCTGGAGTTGTCTTAATTGAAGTTCTTGGGCATTTGCAGGCGCACATTTGTTTGAAATAAATCCACAAGTAGTCGCTGCCTTAATTTCTCCTGACTTAACGAGCTGGAGGGAAGAATCTCTCTCTTTGGTGGATCCGGAGAGCAGTGTTCCTCCCCCATTTTAAGAGGGTTGGATTTCAACTCCCAGAATTCCTCAGCCAGCCGAGTCAGAGGTTTTGTTCCAAATGTCGTAGGTTGCCCGTCTCGGGGACCGCTTCCTTCTTTGTGGCTTTGCACGCGGGGTGTGTTTTCTTCTTCATTTCACACCTTAGTGCTGCTTCTAAGGAGATTTGTGTGGCTTTGGTCCGAAGTCTTTCAAGGGGCTGTTTCATTGCCTTCTGAAGTAGGATGGGTAAATGCACGAGAGTGAACGTAGCTCACGGCTTCTTTTGAAAGTCTGTTTCATTAGAAAAGAATATTTGTAGCTCAGGAGTTGAACTGTGGGGTCCTTGGTGCTCTCTGAGCTGGGTGGCTTTCTTGCAGACGTCTCATGACCCAACTAGGTAACATCATCAGTGCTGGTCTGCAAGAAAACCACCAAACTCAGAACCAAGGATGCTACACTCCTCCTCCTCCTCCTCCTCCTCCTCCTCCTCCTCCTCCTCCTCCTCCTCCTCGCAAACCCCACACTTCCTTCTAGCATTGATAATGTCACTTAGTTGAGTTATGGAAACATCTGCAAAAAAACTCACCAAGCCTAGAGAGCACCAAGGACCTCACAATCATCTTCCTCCTCCTCCTCCTCCTCCTCCTCCTCCTCCCTCCTCCTCCTCCTCCTCCTCCTCCTCCTCCTCTGCAAACCCCACTCCCTTCTAGCATTGATGATGTTACCTAGTTGGGTCATGAAACATCTGCAAAAAACCCCACCAAGCTTAGAGAGCACCAAGGACCCCACAGTCTCCTCTTCCTCCTCCTCCTCCTCCTCCTCCTCCTCCTCCTCCTCCTCCTCCTCCTCCTCCTCTCCTCCTCCCTTCTACCACTGATGATGTTACCTAGTTGGGTCATAAAACATCTGCAAAAAAAAAAAAAAACAACCCACCAAGCTTAGAGAGCACCAAGGGCCCCACAGTTCAACTCCTGAGCTACAGATATTCTTTTTAAAAAAATCTAGGTTAGTTGCAGCTTACTTTTCTGTTTACGTAGCATTTGGAAACCTTGCTGAAAAGACATTTTTTTATTTTTTACCTTTTGACCATCTGTGCACAATGGCTTGATTCACTGGAGTGCAGGGATGACATGTCAAGCTCCGGAGTCCAGTTCTCCTGCCAGAGGCTTGTAAAACAAACCGCTGATTTGTCTCTTGGGATTTTCTTTCGCAGCTTTAACGTCTGTCCCCAGAACTGCTCGGGCAGAGGGGAATGTCGGCCCGCGAACGGCAGCCAAGCAGTCGAGTGCGAGTGTTTGGAACATTGGAAAGGAGAGGCCTGCGACATTCCCAATTGCCCAGAAGACTGCGGCTTTCCCGAAAGGGGTCAGTGCAGCGTGAACGGAACTCAGGGCTGCATCTGTTCTCCAGGTTGGCAAGGTAGGTGAAAAGTCTTCCCTTCGGACGAATTGCACAGCTGTGGATTTCATCCGGGAGATGCTTTTGAACTGTATTTGTTTCACTTTTTTTTTAGCCAAGTACCGTGTTTCCCCGAAAGTTAAGGCCTACACCAACAATAAGCCCTAGCTTGATTTTGGGGGGTGGGTCTAATGTAAGCCCTACCCCAAAAAATAAGCCCTAGCTTTGGGACGAGGCACAACACCTAAAAATCAAGCTGGGGTAGGGTTGGGTGTGTGTGGATCTGCCCTATGCGCCCCGCACCCGCTTCCCTTGCAGCCAGGCCTCTCCCACTTCTTCTGAGGCCTCTTCTGCAGCCAGGCCTGCATTTCTCAGTCACGGGCCTTTCCAGAAGGCCTCTGCAGCCGAGAACCAAGCTATGGATTCAATTCATAGCTCTGTTCTGCAAGATCTCTGTAGCTGAGGACCGAGCTATGGATTGAATCCATCACTCTGTACTTGGCTGCTTAGGCCTTCCGGAAAGGCCTGACTGCAAAATGCAGGCCCGAATACAGCTGCAGAACTTCAGCCCCAGAAGAAGCGAACCGGCTGGGTGGGGCTGTCGGTGCCGGAGGTGAGGTAAGGTCTACCCTGAAAATAAGACCTGGTGCCTCTTTGGGAGGCTAAAAAAATAAAAAAATAAGACCTGGTCTTATTTTCAAGGAAACACGGTATCTATACTTCATCACCAATATTGTAGGAGGAGGTCCATGTTGGTCTAGGGCAGCGAAAAATTAGGAATGGGACACTGATTGAATACTTTTTTGCAAGCTCATTTTGCTAAAGGCCTGGAAATCCTCCATCTGTTTATCCTCGAGTTAAGATCACAGTTGAGCTCCAAATCGCTGTCGCTAAACAAGACAGTTCTTCAGCGAGCTTTGCCCCATTTCAAAGGACCGTTCTGGCCACCATTGCTAAATGAATCACTTTCAGTCATTAAATTAGTAACACGGTTGTTCAAGTGAATCTGCCGTCCCTTACTGACTTTGCTGGTCAAAAGGTCGCAAAAGGAGGGAATCACGTGACCCTGGGACGCTGCAGTGGTCCCCATTTGCGACCTCCTGACAATGCAGAAGCCAGATTCACTTAACAGCCGTGTCACTATCATGACCGCTGCACTGGTTCACTTAACCGCCGTGGCCAGAAAGCTCGTGAAATGGGCTGAAACTCAGTTAACCAATGTCTCACTTAGCAACATAATGTTTTGGGCTCACTTTGTGCTGGTAAGCCGAGGACTACCTGTGCAGTGCTGGATTAAGATGGCCGAGGGTGTAACGCAGGGTGTGTTTTGTTTTGCCCCTCATAGGGGTTGACTGCTCGGTTCCTGTTCCATCGAATCGGTCCTTTTGGACCCGGGACGAATTCTACGTCCCCAAACTCCCACGGGCGTCTCACAAAGCCGTGGTCCAAGACGAGGTCATGTGGGTGATCGGTGGCTACATGTTCAATCACACGGACTCTCAGATGGTCTTGGCGTGAGTAAAAAAGAGCTTGTTTCCGACGGATCTTAAGCGGGGAAGGAAATGTACATTTCTGCAGATTAAATCCAGCGGGGTCTCTACACTAGAAATAGACTTCCGTATAACTTTTATCGGTTGCAGTGTGAATTTTCTACCAGCTTTGAGAAGATCTTTTTTTTTGCTCATCAAAGCTGGACAGGGAAAGAATTCCTGGTGATCCAGAGACATTTGAGGCGTGGTGGCGCAGTGGTCAAAGCGCAGTATTGCAGGCTAACTCTGCCCACTGCCGGGAGTTTGATTTGAGGCGTGGCGGTGCAGTGGTCAAAGTGCAGTATTGCAGGCTAACTCTGCCCACTGCCAGGAGTTTGATTTGAGGCGTGGCGGTGCAGTGGTCAAAGTGCAGTATTGCAGGCTAACTCTGCCCACTGCCAGGAGTTTGATTTGAGGCGTGGTGGCGCAGTGGTCAAAGTGCAGTATTGCAGGCTAACTCTGCCCACTGCCAGAAGTTTGATTTGAGGCGTGGCGGCACAGTGGTCAAAGTGCAGTATTGCAGGCTAACTCTGCCCACTGCCGGGAGTTTGATTTGAGGCGTGGCGGCGCAGTGGTCAAAGTGCAGTATTGCAGGCTAACTCTGCCCACTGGCAGGACTTTGATCCTGACTGATAGATTGATTCAGGCCTCCGTCCTCCCAAGATTGGGAAAATGAGAGATTGTTGGGGGCAATAGGCTGAGTTCGTGAACTGCTTAGAGAGGGCTGTAAAAGCAACGTGAAGCGGTACATAGAGTAAGTCTAAGTGCTCTTGCTGTTGCTGTTTGTTTCACTACAGCAGGGGTCCCCAACCTTGGCAGCTTTAAGACCTGCGGACTTCAACTCCCAGAATTCTGAGAGTTGAAGTCTGCAGGTCTTAAAGTTGCCAAGGTTGGGGAAATTGTATGAGAAATGGCCAGCACGGCTATACGCCAAAGGCACACGGAACGCTGTTCCCTTCCCACCAAAGTGGGAAGGTACCACCAAAGTGGTACCTATTTATCTACTTGCATTTGCGTGCTTTCGAACTGTGAGGCGAGCAGGAGCCGGAGCAAGGAACGGGAACTCACCCTGTCGCGCAGCGCTCGGGGCTCGAACCCGGGCGGTCAGCTTCCTAGCTGACAAGTTCTGCATCTTTAACCACTGAGCCATTGTGCCCCCCCCCAGACTTATATGTCCCTTTAATTATCAGATTTGTATGAAGTCATTACCAAATATTTACAGCAGAGGTCACCAATCTTTGTTGGTTGGCAGAAAAAGGGAGGGGAAGCATTTTATATGCGTGTGCGCGCACGGGGCCACCAGCATGCACGTGCCGCAAATGGGGTGGGGCTAGCGCCTACGCAATACTCGATAGCCCTGCCCCGTCCTTGCATGGCGCAGCGCCTCGTTCCTGCGCACTGTGGCGCAGCGTCAGCCGTTTTCGTGTCTTGCAGCATGGCGGTGCCCCATTTTTGCGCCCCACAGCGGTGGCCCGTTTCTGTGTGGTGGGGTCCGATTTTGCGTCTTGCAGCGCGGCAGCAGCCCATTTCTGCATCCTGCGCAACAGCGGTGTCCTGTTTTTGTGCCCCCGAGGCATGGCGGCATCATCCCATTTTCGCACCCGGAGGGGTGGCGTCGCCCCATTTTTGTGCTCTGAGGCGCAGCAGCAGCCCGTTTTTCCGCCCTGCGGCTGTGGTGCTAGCGCAAGTGAGGGGGTGCGCGCGCACATACGCGTGCACTGGCCAGCCTGTCCCGCGGCCCATGGGTTGGAGACCACTGATTTACAGGATAGGGGACTTCAACACACTTTCGTCTTTTCAACCACCCCCACGGAAGCATCTTGTTCTTTTTTTTTTGTTAAAGATTACCGTCCAAATTTATTGGGCTGCCGTGAATTCTCCTCTGTTTCTGCCAGCAGGTGAACATTATTCTCCTCCAATGTGTGTCTTTTTTAGCTCTTGCGCTCTGCCGCGTGGGGTTCTGGTTATGCTAATTTCAGGATGGATCGATGATTATTTTGTCCCTGGTGGGATTTTCCCCACCTTTTTTTCTTTTGATTGTTATTTTGTGTGGGTGAACTGCATTAATTTGTTTTTGGGGAGAAGAAAGTGGGGTGTAATTTTGTTTTCCAGAGTAAACTATGCCAACATTTGACAAACGCGCTTTCCTGACTGTGGGGGGTCCTTGCTGCTGTCTGAGCGGGGTGGTTTTCTTGCAGACATTTTATTACCAAACTAGGTGACATCATCAGGGCTAAGAAGGGAGTGGGGTTTGCTCTCAGTTTATATTCTAGTGGCTTGCTAAGCACAGAGAGAATCAAGGACCCGACAGCTGCTCCTCCTCCTCCTCCTCCTCCTCCTCCTCCTCCTCCTCCTCCTCCCTAACCCCACGCCCTTCTAGCACTGATGATGCTACTAGTTGCCTGCAAGGAAACCACCCAGTCAGAGAACACCAAGTACCCCACAGTTGCCTCCGCCTCCTCCTCCTGCTCCTCCTCCTCCTCCTCCTCCTCCTCCTCCTCTGCAAACCCCCCTCCCTTCTAGCACTGATGACGTTCCCTAGTTGGGTGATGAAACGTCTGCAAGAAAACCACCCAGCTCAGAGAGTACCAGGGACCCCCCCTCATTTGAACTTTGAGCTCCAAATATTCTCCTCTATTCATTTTCTGGCTCTGGAGGATTTTATTCAACCGACACAGCGGTAAAGAAACCCTGGCCGTGTGGAGACCTTTTAGAGGCCCATCTTAATTCCTCCAGAGGAGACGTTGCTTAAATATCCCCGGTCTTTCTCCGTCTGGCTTTCCCTTCTTTTGTCCTCGGTGTGGCGAGGACAACAACGGTCGTGTTCTCCGGGGCGGAAGGAGACGGGCGTTGTGTTTTGTGCTTTTTTTTTATTGCACAGGTATAACCTGGAGTCCAGAGAATGGATGACCCTGGGAAGTTCCGTGAACACCGTGGGGATCAGATACGGGCATTCGATAGCCTTACACGAAGTAAGTGGCTTTTAAATGAATGAATGAATGAATGAATGAATGAATGAATGAATGAATGAATGAATGAATGAATAAATTTACGTCCTCGAGACTTTTTTAACTTGGCTCGGTTCTGAAACCTGGCTTAGATCGAAGTGATGGAGCTAGTCCTCATGTTATGACGGTGTCTTTAGTGACCACTTGAAGTCCCAATGGCCCTGAACCTGTCACAGTTCCAATAGACGAAAACCCTTTAAAAGAACTTCAAGGATTTCTTCCTTAAAGAAGATTTTATTTGGGAAACAAGATATGGGCACATACAAAGGTGAAGCCAAGTTAAAAATCCCCTCCCTCAGGCTACAGAGTTACACATTGCAATTCCCATCCCAATTTGCTGTCATAAATCACATTCACCAATTGTTTCAAAAGGCTGGCTCTCCTCCCAGGAATTTTGTTGTGCCAAAATATTATCGGCATTCACCTTGGTTCTCGCACACAGAGGTTGTTTTGGCTAACTGAAAACTACGCCTCCCCTCCTTTAGCAAAAATCTGGAAACTAATATTGGGTATGTCTAGGCCAGGGGTAGGCAACCTTGGCTCTTTGATGACTCGTGGACTTCAACTCCCAGAATTCCTGAGCCAGCATGGGGGAAACTATGGCCCCTTCACGACTCGTGGACTTCAACTCCCAGAATTCCTGAGCCAGCATGGGGATAACTATGGCCCCTTCACGACTCGTGGACTTCAACTCCCAGAATTCCTGAGCCAGCATGGCTCAGCTTGGAAACCTTTCCCTTTCCTCTCAGCTTGGCTGGCACAGGAATTCTGGGAGTTGAAGTCCACGAGTCATAAAGCGGCCTAGGCCTAGGCCAGGGGTAGGCAACCTTGGCTCTTTTATGACTCATGGACTTCAACTCCCAGAATTCCTGAGCCAGCACGGCTCAGCTTGGAAACCTCTCCCTTTCCCCTCAGCAAGGCTGGCTCAGGAATTCTGGGAGTTGAAGTCCACGAGTCATCAAAGAGCCAAGGTTGCCTACCCCTGGGTTAGGGTTAGGGTAAGGTTTAAGGTTAGGGGTAGGGCAGGGGTAGGCAACCTTGGCTCTTTTATGACTTGTGGACTTCAACTCCCAGAATTCCTAAGCCAGCATGGAGGAAACCTTGGCTCTTTTTTTTTATTGAAAAGTTTTAAAATACAGTTTTCCTTTAAAAAAACCCCCCTCCCCCTCTCCCTCCTCCCTCCCCTGCCTCCCCCCCTACTTCCCCTCCTCCCCCCCTCCCCCCCCCCGACTTCCCAGAGCAAAATACAAGGTATATATCTAAAAAGCAATCATAAACAATCATATACTAACAATTATAAACTCTAAAATCCATCACTCTCTAGCTTATATAGAGTAAACCAATCCTTAATAATACTAAATATGTATAAAGAACTAAAATAAAAGAAAACTAGCGTCATTCCCATCTATGTTCTTCCACAATTCACTATTTCCTAAACAAATTCTCATTTACACATCACAAGCACCTATCCCTATTAACCTCTCTAGCCAAAATAGGCTATAATAGATAGTTCTTACACAAATTAACCCGCATTAACCCACAAAACTTTCTTCCTCTTCCTCTGTAGTAAATTGTCCATTAATTCCAAATTGAAGATTTTGTTACCATACATATCATCCCAAAACTCTTAAAAACACAACTACCACTTGACTGTAAATATGTTGTGGAAGTTCCATAGATTTCTACTGGTCTTATTTTTTTATCTTTTTTGAGCGTTTTAAGGCAGCACGCGTCACCCTCTGTTCTCTAGGATCATCCAAAAGAGTTGCAGCTTGATCTCCTCCTGTACCATTCTCGTCTATCTGTCCATCTTCATCCTCTTGATGTTCTCCTTCTCCAGATCCCTCTGCAGCTTCCAAAAGTGTTGATGGGGTTGCTTTTAAGACATTGTTGTAAAAATCATGCGCTTGCTTCACAGTACCCAAACAGTACCTTTTGCCTTCATACATGAAGCTCAACCCAGCTGGGATCTCCCATCTGAACCTTATATCTCTTTGCTTGAGCTCTTGCACAAGAAATATAAAGTCCTTCCTTCTCTTTAAAATCTTTGGAGGAATTTCTTTTAGAACCAAAACTTCTTGACCAGCAATCACAACTTTAGTATCATAGGCAGCTTGTATAACTTCATCTCTAATTTCCCTTTTTACAAAATAAACCACCACATCTCTAGGCAACTTTCTCTGTTTAGCAATCCACGAGTTCACACGAAACACTTTGTCCATGCCTTGTTTTATTTCAGATGCTGGATGGTTCAATACCACCTCAAAAGCCTCAGAAACTAGCTGCTTTAAATCTTCCTTAATATTCTCTTTTAGGCCTCTAATTCTAACAGCAAACTGCATCTGGTAAAATTGAGTCAGACTCAGTTCGCTGTCCATTTTGTCTTTTAAATCTTCAATTTCCAATACTTTTGCTTCTAATATAGCATTCTTTTGAGTCAGATCTTCCACTTTGTCATCCAGCACCTCCACACATTTAGCTACTTTATGCACTGAGGACAAAATGTCTACCTTCATCTCTCTGAATTTCTGTTCCATCCTTTCTTCCATTCTCTGCTCCAATTTCTCCAATTTCTCCTCCATCTGTACAAATTTAACACCCATTGACTCCAAAATTAACTGGGTATGTTTTTCAAGATCCTTCAATGTCAATACATCGGGAGAATGCAACGCCTGCAGTAATGATTGTTGTTGCACCGGAGAATTTCCAGCACTCCGAAAAGTTCTAGGGGGAGGTTTAGCCGCCATCTTTTACTTACAATTGTGACGCACTTTCACTTTAAGTTTTAAGCAAAGTCCATCAAGCTCGAGAGTAAAATAAAATAATCCTCTTCATCTCTTCATCTTTCCCTCTTGTACTGCTCTGCCTGCTCTTTCCCTTTCATAGTCTCTCCTTCAAGCAGGGATGGTCGCAGACGCCTGGCTCTGCTCCATGAAGTCCGGAGCAGAGACGCTAGCCAGCTGGGAGCAGCCCAGGCTACGGGGGAGTTCAATCCTTCAGCCGCCCAAGCTCCAAGCTCAGGCGGCCCCGGAGAACTCGACCCCTACCTGGGGGCTCACCCCCTCCTCTTCTCCCGAGGAGGGGGCTTCAAATTCGCCCGAACAGCTGATCGGCGCTGTTTCGGGCGAAAAATCACACAGCTGAGCCGCGGGCAGCCCGGGAAGGCTGTCTCCGGCGCCGCGGAGCCACCGGAAGTCGAAACCTTGGCTCTTTTATGACTCATGGACTTCAACTCCCAGAATTCCTAAGCCATCTTAGCTCAGCTTGGAAACCTCTCCCTTTCCCCTTAGCATGGCTGGCTCAGGAATTCTGGGAGTTGAAGTCCACGAGTCATAAAGCGGCCTAGGCCAGGGGTAGGCAACCTTGGCTCTTTGATGACTCGTGGACTTCAACTCCCAGAATTCCTGAGCCAGCATGGCTCAGTTTGGAAACCTCTCCCCTTCCCCTCAGCGTGGCTGGCTCAGGAATTCTGGGAGTTGAAGTCCACGAATCATAAAAGAGCCAAGGTGGCCTACCCCTGGTGTAGTTTAATGAAGAGAAGGATGAGGGGGTTAGGATAGGAGCCTTCCAGTATCTCAGGGGCTGCCCCAAAGAAGAGGCAGTCAAGCTCTATCCCCCTTAGTGTTTTCTGTCTCATAAGCTAATACAATTCTTATTCTGTCAATTAAATAAAAATATCATTCTTACATTCATGGATTGAAAATGAAAGAGAAAGAAGACTCCGTTTATTTTAGAACATGGGATACTTTTTTTTTAATCATTGGCTAAAAAAAAACACGAGGTAGAGAGAAAGGAACTGGAGATGTATTAGTAAACTAGACATTGAAACCCATACAATATATTGCTGATAATATATAAATATATATATAAATATCCTCTCTCTTTCTTCCAGAACAAAATCTACATGTATGGAGGCAAAGTGGACGAAAGCGGCAACGTAACCAGTCAGCTCTGGCTGTTCCACATCTCCAACCACTCCTGGACTCCCCTGGTGCCAAAGGCCAAGGAGCAGTACGCTGTGGTGGGCCACTCGGCCCACATTGTCACCCTGGAGGACGGCGCGGTGGTGATGCTGGTCCTCTTCGGCCACTGCCCTCTTTACGGCTACATCAGCAGCGTGCAGGAGTACAACCTAGGTGAGCGTTGGCTTGGCGTGACTGTCACTCTTGCAAAGAACAGAATAACGACAAGAGTCGGAAGGGACCTGGGAGGTCATCTAGTTCAACCCCCTGCTCAGGCAGGAAAGCCTACACCATTCCAGACAAATGGCTGTCCCGTCTCTTCTTGGAAAGCCTCCAGCGATGGAGCAGTCACAGCTTCTGGAGGCGGGTCGTTCCACTGGGTTAATCGTTCTCACGGTCAGGAAATTTGTCCTTAATTTCAGGTTGCTTCTCTCCTTGATTGGTTTCCAGCCGCTGTGGCTTGCCTTGCCTTCTGGAGCTTTGGAGAAGAGGTTGAACCCCTGTGATAGTCCGCGCCCCCCCCCCAAGTACTGGAAGGCAGCTATCATGTCACCCCTACTTCTTTTCTTTGTTAGGCATAATAACAGTGTTGGAAATAACGGATGGAAACTAATCAAGGAGAGAAGCAACCTAGAACTAAGGAGAAACCTCCTGACAGTTAGAACAATCAACCAGTGGAACAAACTGCCTCCAGAAGGTGTGAATGCTCCAACACTGGAAGTTTTTAATAAGAGACTGGACAGCCATTTGCCTGAAATGGTACAGGGTTTCCTGCCTGAACAGGGGGTTGGACTAGATGACCTCCCAGGTCCCTTCCAACTTTACTTTTGTGATTATGATTATGAAAGGACCTTCAAGGTCTTCTAGGCCCTACCTACACCATTTCAGACAGGTGGCTATCCAGTTTCTTCTTAAAAATCTCCGGTGATGAAGAACCTAAATTTCTGGAGGCAAGCTGTTCCACTGGTGAATTGTTCTCACTTTCAAGTCTTCCTCCTCTTCCTCCTCCTCCTTCTCCTCCTCCTCCTCTCTGCAAACACCCCTCCCTTCTAGCACTGATGACGTTCCCTAGTTGGGTGATGAAACGTCTGCAAGAAAACCACCAAGCTCAGAGAGCACCAAAGGACCCAACAGTCCACCTCCTCCTCCTCCTCCTCCTCCTCCCCCTCCCCCTCCTCCTCCTCCTCCTCTTCCTACTCCTCCTCCTCCTCCTCCTCCCCTCTGCAAACCCCACACCCTTCTAGCACTGATTGGGTTACCTAGTTAGGTGATGAAACGTCTGCAAGAAAACCACCAACCTCAGAGAGCACCAAGGACCCAACAGTCCTCCTCCTCCTCCTCCTCCTCCTCCTCCTCCTCCTCCTCCTCCTCCTCCTCCTCCTCCTCCCCCTCCTCCCTGCAAACCCCATACCCTGAGCTACAAAGGTTCTCCTTTAATTATTTCTTCTCCCTTGGCCTCCGAGCCTCACTTGGCAGACGTTTCCCTCTGAGATCTTTAGCACTCTTCTGCTTTTTCTGGATCTCCTCGTTTCGATCTCGGTCTCCTTGATCCCTTATGAACTCTAAACCCTCTTGAGCCGAGCGGGTGTCTCTTCACTCTAGTGTGGTGTTTTGTCCCCGAATCTCTTAGCCGCAGGGCAGGTAAACATCCAGGTATAAGTAGATGACAGAAATCCTAATGATGGTATGTTAGCTCTTTAACATCCTGCTTAGCGTGTGTGTTTGCGTGCGTAGGAACACAGCTTCTGTTTATCATCCCGATGTAGACATTGACTGGATCTCTAGCGGAGAAGCAACTATTGAGAAACTACGTACTTGAAAACAAGGAGGGACATCAATTTTAAGTCCTTGACTTAAAGCCGTTCATTTAGCAACCGTTTGGAGTTTCAACAGACTCAGGGTTGTTTTTCACGCTTACAACTGCCACGATCATGGGATCAAAATTCAGACTCTAGGCAACTGACTCATATTTATGACGGTCTCAGTGTCGTGTGATCATTCTGACAAGCAAAGTCAACGGGGAAAGCCAGATTCGTTTGACAGTCGTGTTATTAACTTAACAGCCGTAGTGATTCGCTTAATGGCGGTGGCTCGAAAAGTCATGCAGTGGGGCAAAATTCGCTTAACAACTGCCTCGCTTAGCAACGGAAATGTTGGGCTTCCATGGTCGCCGTAAGCCGAGGACCGGCTGGATTAAGGAAGGTCACTTGTGTTTTTGAAACGTATGTTGCTAAGTGAAACAGCTGTTAAGTGAATTTTGCCCCATTTTACCACCTTTCTGGCCACAGTCGTTAAGTGAATCGCTGCAGTTGTTAAGTCAGTAACACGGTTGTTAAGTGAATCAGGCTTCCCAAGTTGACTTTGCTTGTCAGAAGGTCGCAAAAGGGGTTCATGTGACCCCGGGACGCTGTGACCATCGTAAATAGGAGCCAGTGGCCCAAGCAACCGAATTTTGATCACATGACTGCGAGGTGTGTGTGTGTGTGTGTGTGTGTGTGTGTGTGTTTGTGTGTGTGCACTGCAACGGTCATAAGTGTGGAAAACTGTCATAAGTCCCTTTTTTCAGTGCTGTTGTAACTTTGAACGGTCACTAGAAGGAAGTTTGTAAGCTGTGGAGTACCTGCAACCACGCTCCTCGATCAATTAGCTAAAATATTGCCATGACTGAGGATTGTGGTATCCGAGCATCTTCGGAGTACAAGTTACAGTTGCCCAGTTAAACATCTGTGGTATAGTGCAGTTCTGCACAGCTGGCTCACGTCTGCCCCTCCTTCTCTCCTAGCCACGAACACGTGGAGCATCTTACAAACCAGAGGAGCCCTGGTGCAAGGAGGGTATGGCCACAGCAGTGTGTACGACCCACACTCCTGGTCCATCTACACACATGGAGGCTACAAGGCTTTCAGCGCTAACAAATACAGGCTGACGGACGACCTGTACAAATACGAAGTTCGTAAGTACAAGTGGTAAGTAGATTTATTGAGTTGTGGAGCCTGGTGTGTGTGTGTGTGTGTGTGTGTGTGTGTGTGAGAGAGAGAGAGAGAGAGAGAGAGAGAGAGAGAGAGAGAGAGAGGGAGGGAGGGAGGGAGGGAGGGAGGGAGGGAGGGAGACAGACAGACAGACAGACAGACAGACAGACAGACAGACCAGGGGTAGGCAACCTTGGCTCTTTTATGACTCGTGGACTTCAACTCCCAGAATTCCTGAGCCAGCCATGCTGAGGGGAAAGGGAGAGGTTTCCAAGCTGAGCCAGGCTGGCTGAGGAATTCTGGGAGTTGAAGTCCACAAGTCATGAAGGAGCCATAGTTCCCCCATGCTGGCTCAGGAATTCTGGGAGTTGAAGTCCACAGGTCATAAAAGAGCCAAGGTGGCCTACCCCTGGCCTAGACTTTCAGCTGCTCCCGTAGGAGAAGATGGAGGCCAAAACGCCAGGAGACCCTTGGTCCAGCTTCAGCTTCATGGGCTGCCCTAGAATCAGAGAGGCCGAAGATGGTCTCCTCATCTCTTCCTCAGCTAGTCCTCGGCTTACGACCACGATCGAGCCAACATTTCTGTTGCTAAGCGAGTCAGCCGTTGGGAGTGGGTTTTGCCTCATTTTATGACCCTTTCTTGCCACATTTGTCAAGTGTTCTTAAATTAGGACCCAGTGGTGTAGTGAATCTGGGCCTCCTCATCGACTTCGCTTGTTGGAAGCTGAGGGGCAGAGACACAGACGGTGATCAGCTGACTCCGTTTTGCTTAGCAACAGAAATTTTTGGCCTCCATTGCTGTCAAAAGTCGAGAAGTAGCTGTAGTCTGTCTTCTTCTTCAGTGGAACTGCTTGCCTCCAGGAACTGTGGGCGCTCCATCACTGGAGGTGTTTTAAGGAGAGACTGGACAGTCAGTTGTCTGAGATGGTAGAGGGTCTCCTGCTTGAGCAGGGGGCTGGACTAGAAGACCTCCAAGGTCCTTCTATTCTATTCTATTATTCTATTCTATTCTATTCTATTCTATTCTATTCTATTCTATTCTATTCTATTCTATTCTATTCTATTCTATTCTATTCTATTCTATTCTATTCTATTCTATTCTATTCTGCTCTGTAATTCTATTCTATTCTCTATTCTATTCTTATTTCTTTATTCTATTCTATTCTATTCTATTCTATTCTATTCTATTCTATTCTATTCTATTCTATTCTATTCTATTCTATTCTATTCTATTCTATTCTATTCTATTCTATTCTATTCTATTCTATTCTATTCTATTCTATTCTATCCTTCTTCTATTCTGTTCTAATTCTATTCTGCTTTCTCTCCTATTCTCTATTCTGTTCTATTCTAATTCTATTCTATTCCATTCCATTCCATTCCATTCCATTCCATTCCATTCCATTCCATTCCATTCCATATTTTCTATTCTATTCTATTCTATTCTATTCTATTCTATTCTATTCTATTCTATTCTATTCTATTCTATTCTATTCTATTCTATTCTATTCTATTCTATTCTATTCTATTCTGCTCTGTAATTCTATTCTATTCTCTATTCTATTCTTATTTCTTTATTCTATTCTATTCTATTCTATTCTATTCTATTCTATTCTATTCTATTCTATTCTATTCTATTCTATTCTATTCTATTCTATTCTATCCTTCTTCTATTCTGTTCTAATTCTATTCTGCTTTCTCTCCTATTCTCTATTCTGTTCTATTCTAATTCTATTCTATTCCATTCCATTCCATTCCATTCCATTCCATTCCATATTTTCTATTCTATTCTATTCTATTCTATTCTATTCTATTCTATTCTATTCTATTCTATTCTATTCTATTCTATTCTATTCTATTCTATTCTATTCTATTCTATTCTATTCTATTCTATTCTATTCTATTCTATTCTGCTCTGTAATTCTATTCTATTCTCTATTCTATTCTTATTTCTTTATTCTATTCTATTCTATTCTATTCTATTCTATTCTATTCTATTCTATTCTATTCTATTCTATTCTATTCTATTCTATTCTATTCTATTCTATTCTATTCTATTCTTATTTATTCTATTCTATTCTATTCTATTCTATTCTATTCTATTCTAATTTCTGTTCTATTCTATTTCATTCATTATTTTATCTATTGTATTGTATTCCATTCCATTCCATATCCCATCCCATCCCATCCCATCCTAGTCTAGTCTATATTCTGTTCTGTTCTATTCTATTCTCTATTCTATTGTCTATTCTATATTCTATTCTTTTTCCAAGTATCAGCATCTTGTCCGGAGAGCTGCATCTTCACATAATGTGTCCAGGGTAGAATAATTTGACCCTGATCCTTTAGGCCTGAACTACGGATGGATGAATGCAGATTCTCTTTTTTTTTTTTTTTTACTACTCTCTTACGTTTCGCTAGAACATAGTTTCTGAATATAGTTCAAACACCTATCGGTTTTGGCAAGAACGCGCCACAGAGAATTGCTTTTGATACGTTTGAGTCACGTGCATTAAAAACGCACCTTTTTTTCCCTCTAAAAAGAACATATTGCCGATTCGGGCAGAAACAAGACGGGTTCAGCTCGTGAACCGACATGCGCAGAAGCCGTGCGCCTTATAAACAGGCCCGTCCTGATGTGATACGTAGGAACAAAGTAGTGCCGTGGCTAATTAACGCAAAAATGTTTGGGGAGTGACTGGTTTAGTTAAGATATTTGGTTCCAGCTGATAGGAGAGAAGTCCCTATTTTAAAGTTCTTTGTTTCAGCCGGCTGAAGGTGTACATTTTGGAGAGCCTATATATTTTCTTGGGAGGTGTTTCAGTGCGTGAGCATTTTGAATTAGAGCATCGGGCTTAAAGATGTACCTGGTTGGAATCAGACAGAAGATTACCTTGTTTGCCTCAAAGAGAAAATCGGATTTTATGGTTTTGACTGGAGACAAATCTCGCTAAAATCTTTATCAAGGAAGGGGAATATAACGGAGAGATAAGGCAGGAACGAGCATGCCAAAGTATGGAAGTTTTTAAGAAGAGACTGGACAGCCATTTGTCCAAAATGCTGTAGGGTTTCCTGCCTGAGCAGGGGGTTGGACTAGATGACCTCCAAGGTCCCTTCCAACTACTACTACTACTACTACTATTATTATTATTATTATTTCCCAGGGTTTTCCCTACGAAGCTAAAACTGCTTCCGCCCCCCCCAGCTGGTTTTCTCACGGTTTTTTTTTGGAAATTACCGGCAATTTCCTCCCACAACCGTAGAGGAAAACATCGGAGAAAGATTTAAGGGGAAATAATATCCAATAAAGGCACCTCTCTGCTTTTTCTCTCCTCGGAGTTTTTAACTGGCTTTAGTAGGAGTCGGCGATCGCTCGATTCAATTTCGTTTTTTTTCCCTTTTCTTCCTTTTTTGGCTCTTCTGATCCTTCGCTGCATCTCGCCAAGATGGGTGTTATTTGGGCATTTTTTTTAATTTTTTTTTTTTGTAGTTAAGACGTGCGCAGCCGAGGAGCGCGAGGCGGAGGTGGTTTCTGAACGAACGCCTGTTCTCCTTCTCTCCTTTCTCCAGGACTATTTTGAAAGAGAGCCGATTCTCCCGGTATTTGCATTCGGCGGTGATTGTCAGTGGGACCATGCTGGTTTTCGGAGGCAACACCCACAACGACACCTCCATGAGCCAGGGGGCGAAGTGCTTCTCTTCAGATTTCATGGCCTATGACATAGGTACGCGCCAAGTCAGCGGGGAATTAAATCCCCACTAATAAAAGTGAAATAAAAGCAAGGGCTACACTCTGCTGATTACAACCCCAACATGCTTTTTTTCAGCGGGCAACTGGACTTTCAGGGTTTTTTTTGTGTTTGTTTGAAGGCGTCTCGCTTCTCATCCAAGGAGTTTCTTCTGCTCTGACTGGATGGTGGGGAAAATGGAAGGATTTATGCTCCTTGCAGACGGCTGGTTATTTGCCTTCTTTTAGAGCAGGGGTCTTCAAACGTGGCCCTTTGATGACTCGTGGACTTCAACTCCCAGAATTCCACAGCCAGCGAGCCTGGCTGAGGAATTCTGGGAGTTGAAGTCCACAAGTCATCAAAGATCCAAGTTTGAAGACCCCTGACATAGACCTTTAAAAGGAGTGGACTTTGACTCCCAGAATTCCTCAGCCAGCATGTCTGGCTGAGGCATTCTGGGAGTTGAAGTCCATGAGTCATCAAAGGGCCAAGTTTGAAGACCCCTGATACAGACTTTTAAGAGGAGTGGACTTCAACTCCTAGGAATTCTGGGAGTTGAAGTCCACAAGTCATCAAAGGGCCCAGTTTGAAGACCCCTGACATAGACCTTTCCTAGAATTCCTCAGCCTGCATGTCTGGCTGAGGCATTCTGGGAGTTGAAGTCCACAAGTCATCAAAGGGGCAAGTTTGAAGACCCCCCTGATATAAACTTTAAGAGGAGTGGACTTCAACTCCCAGAATTCCTCAGCCTGAATGCCTGGCTGAGGAATTCTGAGAGTTGAAGTCCACAAGTCATAAAAGGCCGAAGTTTGAAGACCCCTGACATAGACCTTAAGAGGAGTGGACTTCAACTCCCAGAATTCCTCAGCCAGCGTGCCTGGCTGAGGAATTCTGGGAGTCGAAGTCCACAAGTCACAAAAGGGCCATGTTCGAAGACCCCTGTTTTAGAGAGTTGTGGAGGCCTTTCAGTAGAGTGGGAGGGATACGAGAGACACACACACACCCCTTCTCCTGTCACCAACACAGTCCTTTCAGCAGTTCCAAGATGGCTCCCCACCCACTTGCACCACTTCGGTGACCCCGAGGACACCAAGTGGCCTCAACGCCTCTCTGAAAGGATGCAAATGGCCGGCTGTCTGCAAGGAGTATAAATTCGTTTCCCACCATCCAGTCAGAGCTGAAGAAGCTTCTTGGAGGAGAAGCGAAACCTCTTCAAAGGTAAACCGGAAAGTCCAGTTGCTTCCTAAGGAAAAAGCACCATTGGGATAACCACGATCTGGATTGACCGAGAACCTCCGTTGACATTTAGCCCAACTGGGGGGAAAATGGAAGAGACGGCAAAGGAACTTCTTCTGGCGTGGCTTGGCTTGTCTCTCCGTTCTTTGAGGGGGAGATTTCTTCCAACTCTCTATAAAAAGGCGAAATCAATTACAGGCAGTCCTCGGCTTAACGACCGCGATTGTGCCCCCATACTTCCGTCGGCAAGGGAGACATATTTGTTAGGCGAGTTTTGCCCCACTCTACGACTTTTCTGGCCACGGTCGTTTTAAGCGAATTCCCCTCAGTTGAGAAGTTAGCCAACCCGGTCGTTAAACGAGCCTGGCTTCCCCCACTGACTTTGCTTGTCGGAAGGCCGCCGAAGGGGATCGCGCGACTTTGGGACGCAGCAACGGGCGTTCAGTATGAATCGGTTGCCAACCCTTTGAATTTCGATCACCTGATCCCGGGGAACACTATAAAGGTCACGAGTGCGAAACACGGTGGTCAGTCGTAACTTTGAACGGTCACTAAACGAACTGTCGTAAGTCGGGGACTGCCCGTAATCCGTTTGGGAGACAGTGGAAGAGACCCCCAAGGGAGGTTTTTCTGACGTGGCTCTGCTTGAGTTCCTGTCCCTTGAACGGGAGATTCCTTTTGTTGATCAAAAGTCGGAAACCTGTTATGGGCAGTCCTCATCTTATGACCACCGTTGAGTCCAGCCGTTCTGTTATTAAGCGAGACAGTGGCGAAGCGAGTTTCGCCCCGTTTTATACCAGTTTTCTGGCCACAGTCGTTAAAGGGAATCCCTCTGGTCGTTAAGCAAGTCACACAGTTGTTAAGCGAGACTGGCTTTCCCCCATTGACTCTGCTGGTTACAAGGTCGCAAAAGGGGATTGCGTTTCCCCCCCGCCGGGACACTGCGACCGTCATAATTACGAGTCGGTTGCCGAGCATCTGAATTTTGATTCCGTGACCACCGGGGCGTGGGGGATTCTTGCAAGCGAAACAGGATCCTAAGTCCCTTTTTCAGCGCCGTCGTGACTTTCAAACGGTCGTTAAGCGGACGGTCGCTAAGTCGGAGAGTCCCTGTAGATATGCAAATAGAGCTCAGGTAACATATGAAAATAAGGGACGCGGTGGCTCAGTGGGTTAGGACGCTGAGCTTGTCGATCAGAAGGTCGGCAGTTTGGCGGGTCGAATCCCGAGTGCCGCGTAGCAGAGTGAGCGCCTGTTACCCGTCCCAGCTTCTGCCCACCTAGCAGTTCGAAAGCACGTAAAAAATGCAAGTAGAAAAATAGGGACCACTCCGGTGGGAAGGGAACAGCGTTCCGTGTGCCTTTGGCGTCTAGTCATGCCGGCCACATGACCACGGAGACGTCCTCGGACAAGCGCTGGCTCTTCGGCTTTGAAACGGAGATGAGCACCGGCCCCTAGTCGGAAACGACTAGCACGCGTGTGCGGGGGAACCTTTACCTTTTTACTAACATGCATCAATGTTTTATTTTTGGGGGGGGGGTTGTTTGTTTTTTGGTGCCTCCTGTCCAGCTGTATGTTCCTGTGGGCTGTTTTGAGTCCCTGCGGTGACAGGCGTCAATCTGGGCCTTTTTCCAAAATCAGATCGCCAGACGAGGGCAGCAGTCACTCAATCCTTCCTGCCGGGTGCTCAGTTCAAGAGGAGGAACAGATCCGTTTAGAATTAACGTCAGGCCCTCGTTTAATGCCATCCCAGTTTGTTTGCTTTAAATCAGGCGTGCCCAAAGCGCAACCACAGGGGCACTCGCGAACCTGAACAGCTAGTATTGTTCTCTCACAAGAGTGGGAGACGGTGAGTTCTAGTCCTGCCTTAGGAAGGAAAGCTGGCTGGGTGACTTTGGGCCAATCACCAGGAGACGGTGAGTTCTAGTCCTGCCTTAGGCAAGAAATCAGGGTGAGTGACTTTGGGCCAATCACCAGGAGACGGTGAGTTCTAGTCCTGCCTTAGGCAAGAAATCAGGGTGAGTGACTTTGGGCCAATCACCAGGAGACGGTGAGTTCTAGTCCTACCTTAGGCATGAAAGCTAGCTAGGTGACTTTGGGCCAATCACCAGGAGACAATGAGCCAGTTTGGTCTAGTGGCAAAGGCACCAGGCTAAAAACCTGGAGACAGTGAGTTCTAGTGCCACCTTATCCACAAAAGCCAGCTGGGTGACTTTGGGCCAATCACCAGGAGACAGTAAGTTCTAGTTCTGCCTTAGGCATGAAAGCCAACTGGGTGACTTTGGGCCAATCACCAGGAGACAGAATTCTAGTCCTGCCTCAAGAATCAAATGTGGCTGGTTAATATTGGGCCAATCACCCCGAGATGGTGAGTTCTAGTCCTGCCGTAGGTATGAAAGCCGGCTGGGTCACTTTGGGCCAACCACCAGGAGACGGTGAGTTCTAGTCCCATTTTAGGCACGAAAGCCAGCTAGGTGAGTTTTGGCCAGTCTTTTCCTCTCAGCCAGGTCCACCTTACAGGGATGTTGTCGTGGGGAAAATAACGTGGAGAAAGGTGTTTGGGATGTGTTCCCCGCCTTGCCTTATTCGTGCAAATAAACGTGGGATAGAAATAAATAGGATAACAAAAAAATTTTTTAAAAAGGGAGGAAGCTTGCAATTTATACGCATTGACTTTATTAGGCATTTTATATGCGGCCCAAGGCAATTCCTCTTCGCTCAGTGTAGCCCAGGTGAGCCAAAGGGCTGGGATAACCATGGTTTAAAGGAAAATCTACCTAATATCTTGAGCGATTATTTCTCTCTCCCACCCCCCAATGTTGTAAGCCAGAATTAAGGGTTTATTCATCCTTTTTTTTTTCCTCTGGAGCCTTCCCATGTCTCATCTCCCACGCCATGCCAGCCTGTTGAAGCCTCTGAAGAGGCCTTCGAAACCGTAAAAAGTCTTTAGCCATCATGGCTAAGTTGACCGTAAATAACCTCCTAATATGAGCTGGGCACCGTTTCCTTGAAAATGGCACACAGAAAGCAAACACTCCTTCCTCCGTTGTAAAGGACAGTTATAAATTCCTGGGGATCCCTGAACAATAAATCTTACCGTAACTCGGCTGGGCCCAAAAAAGGTCAGGAAGGGAGTCATACTCCTTCGTTCCATAGCCTTCAGCTTTTCTCTCTTCCACTTTTGTTTCCTGGCAAAATAAAAATAAAAATAAAAATAAAAGAGAGAGAGAGAGAGAGAGAGAGAGGCATTAGTTCTGAGGGTTTCTTCTTAACTAAGAAAACTACATTTGTTAGCTTCACTGGGTACGCTGAGCTGGCATTGAAAGAAAGCTGGGGCTCCTTCAGATGCCCGTAATGCGCTGGGAGAAAAAAACAAATAAAAATGCATATATTCCTTCCCCAAACGCAACAGCGCCATTAAATCTTAAGAGCCAGCCGAATCTCTGCCAGCAATTGAAGGGGCTTACGTGGCCAGGAACGAAACGAGAACGGATTTCGTTGTATGGCCTCCGGTGTATCCACGTAGAGTAGTTCGTTTCGTGACCGAACTTACAAGGACGCTGAAAGAAAAAAAAAGGGGCGGGGGCTTACGGTTGTTTTTTTTCACACTTAACAACCGTCGGCGGTCACGCGATCAAAATTCTAACGCTCGGCAACTGGTGTGCGTTTACGACGGTTTGCGGTGTCCCGGGGTCACGCCATGCCCTTTTGCCACCCTCGGACGAGCCAAGTCAAGCGGGGAGAAGCCGGATCCACTTAACGGCGGCGTTAGCGCCATTATCAACTGCAGCGACTCCCTTAACGAGTGCGGCAAGCGAAATCGTCAGCTGGAGCAAAAACTCACTTAATGTCTGTCCCGCTTGGCAGTAGAAAATTTTGGACTCAGTCACGGTCGTCAGTCGAGGACTACGTGTAGTGCATTTTCTTACTTTCTTCCGAGTTAACATAAAGGGCAGTTTTCATCTTCCAATCCAATTTTTTTAATCCCAAAAGATGAAGGGAAGGATCTGACGACAACTGTGCGGTCCTTGGTGCTCTCTGAGCTGGGCTGTTTTCTTGCAGACGTTTCATCACCCAACTAGGGAACATCATCAGAAGGAAGTAGGGTTTAAGAGGAAGAGGAGTGGGGAGGAGGAGGAGGAGGACAAATGACAACTGTGGGGTCCTTGGTGCTCTCTGAGCTGGGCTGTTTTCTTGCAGACGTTTCATCACCCAACTAGGGAACATCATCAGAAGGAAGTAGGGTTTAAGAGGAAGAGGGGAGGAGGAGGGAGGAGGAGGAGAACTGTGCGGTCCTTGGTGCTCTCTGAGCTTGGTGGTTTCCTTGCAGACGTTTTATGACCCAACTAGGTAACATCATCAGTGCTAGAAGGGAGTGGGGTTTGCAGAGGAGGAGGAGGAGGAGAAGGAGGAGGAGGAGGAGGAGGAGTAAGAGGACTGTGGGGTCCTTGGTGGTTTCTGAGCTTAGATGTTTCCTTGCAGACGTTTCATGACCCTACTAGGTAATATCATCAGTGCTAGAAGGGAGGAAGAGGAGGAGGAGGAGGACTGTGGGGTCCTTGGTGCTCTCTGAGCTTGGTGGTTTCCTTGCAGACGTTTTATGACCCAACTAGGTAACATCATCAGTGCTAGAAGGGAGTGGGGTTTGCAGAGGAGGAGGAGGAGGAGAAGGAGGAGGAGGAGGAGGAGGAGGAGAGGAGGAAAGGAGGAGGGGGAGGAGAGGAGGAAGAGGAGGAGGAGGAAGAGGAGGAGGAGGAGGAGGAGGAGGAGGACAACTGTGGGGTCCTTGGTGCTCTCTGAGCTGGGTGGTTTTCTTGCAAGCGTTTCATGACCCAACTAGGGAACATCAGTGCAAGAAAGAAGTGCTAGAAACAAACCCCCAGTCCTTTCTGATGTTATTCCTTAATTGGGTCATGGAATGTTGCAAGGAAATCGCCAAGCTCAGAGGGCACCAAAGACCCCACAGTCCTCCTCCTCCTCCTCCTCCTGCTGATACGTTGCTGATTACTCTACCGTTACTACACCAGAGAAGTTGGGTAATGAAACGTCTGCAAGAAAGCAAGCAAGCTCGGGGACTGCCAAGGACTCCTCATTTCAATCCTGTGCTACAAATATTCCCCTTTATTGCTATTTATATTCGCGGTATAAACAACCGCCCTTTTAGAATAACTACCTTGCTTTCCGAATTATCACTGAAATTTCTGTGGGAAGAAGCAAACTTCTAACTAGGGCCCGAGTGCCGCTTGAATGCTTTTGAAACAAACTTTTTTTGTTTTCTTCCATCCTAGCTTGCGATCGTTGGTCGGTGCTTCCTCTGCCTGATCTCCCCCACGACATCAACCGGTTCGGACACTCGGCTGTGCTAAGGAACAAGTAAGGAAGCGGAGTATCTTGCGTTTGGGTGGAAAGTGGTAGTGTTGTTAGCTGTGAAGTCGTGTCTGACCCATCGCGACCCCATGGAGAACGTTCCTCCAGGCCTTCCTGTCCTCCACCATCTTCTGGAGTCCATTTAAGCTCACGCCTACTGCTTCAGTGACTCCATCCAGCCACCTCCTTCTCTGTCGTCCCCTTCTTCTCTTGCCCTCAACCTTTCCCAGCATGAGGCTCTTCTCCAGTGAGTCCTTCCTTCTCATAAGGTGGCCAAAGGATTTGAGTTTTAGCTTCAGGATCTGGCCTTCTAAAGAGCAGTCAGGGTTGATCTCCTCTAGGACTGACCGGTTGGATCGCCTTGCAGTCCAAGGAACTCGCAGGAGTCTTCTCCAGCACCAGAGTTCAAAGGCCTCCATTCGTTGGCGCTCGGCCTTTCTTATGGTCCAACTTTCACAGCCATACATTGCAGCTGGGAAGACCGTAGCCTTGACTATACGCACTTTTGTTGACAGGGTGATGTCTCTGCTTTAAAGTGGTAGTAGTAGAGGGGGGAAAAGGAGCCGGGGGCGGCGGCGTTGTAGGTTCCCAAAGAACCTTTTTGGTCTTTTTTAATTAGCTTTATTTATTTTATTTTTATTACATTTATATCCCGCCCTTCTCCGAAGACTCAGGGCGGCTTGCAAGCTTAGCAGTAGCCTTCATTCTATGTATATGCCTGCTTATTAGGGCTTTCACACACACCCCAAGCGGCATTATTACAAAGTCAGCTTAATTGCCCCCAACAATCTGGGTCCTCATTTTACCTACCTCGGAAGGATGGAAGGCTGAGTCAACCTTGAGCCTGGTGGGACTCGAACCTGCACTAATTGCAGGCAGCTGGTGTTACTTAAGGAGGCATTAGCCCACTGCTCCACCAAGGCTCCACCAAGGCTTATCGACATGTAAAAATTAAAAATGCAAAGAGAAACGAATAGGGGGAAGAAGAAAAACGTTTGATTCTCTCTCTTTTTTTGTGTGCAGGAGAATTAAGCTCGTAACATACCACCTCACCTTTTTTTTTGCTTTTTGCATAACAATACACACACAGAGTCCTTTCTGTAATAACAAGCCTATTTAACCAGCAAAACTCCAGATCAATTTTTTTTTCTAGCTCAAGCACCCAAGTCCAGAAGCAGTTTCTAAGTAGAAAGGAACTTAATTGTGTTCTTTTTTTTTTCCTGTCTTTCTTTCTTTTTAAATCAGAGCAGTCAATTAAGCCCTCTCTGCCGATGCCCTCAGCTTTTGAAGCTGTTTCGTCCATTATGGGAATCCAGGGAATTGATTCCGTTTTTTGTCCAATGGATTATTCTTGCTGCTGTCATGCCTGAAAAACCAACCACTTTAGAACTCCAAAATGTCAGTGAAACGTATCTTGTTTTAAGATATTTTCCCGGGACATTATACAGCCGCTGAAGTGCCAGTCAGTAACAGAATAATTGGAAGGGACCTTGGAGGTCTTCTAGTCCACCCCCCAGCTCAAGCAGGAGACCCTAGACCATTTTAGACAATGGCCATCCAATCTCTTCTTAAAAGACTCCAGTGATGGGGCACCCACAACCTCTGGTGGGAAGCTGTTCCACTGGTTAATTGTTCTCACTGTCAGAAAAACTTCTCCTTAGTTCTAGGTTGCTTCTCTCCTTGGTTAGTTTCCATCCGTTGCTCCTTGTCCTGCCTTCAGGGGCTTTGTAGAATAGCTTGACTCCCTCTTCTTTGGGGCAGCCCCTGAGATATTGGAACACTGCTATCATGTCACCCCTTGTCCTTCTCTTCATTAAACTAGACATTCCCAATTCCTGCAACCGTTCCTTATATGTTTTAGCTTCCAGTCCCCCAATCATCTTTGTTGCTGTTCTCTGCCCTCTTTCTAGAGTCTCAACATCTTTTTTATTTCCGCATGCTAATAAGCTGCACAGGTTAATTGTGGGAACACAACGTTTTACAAGTTTTGAAACCTGATGATTTAGCTCACGGAGTCCTCCACCCGCCCTCCTCGCTTTGAACGACAGATTCGCACTCCGTTTTTCCACCCCATTCGCTGGCTAATGGGCCTCCGATCGCAGTAAGACGGCTTAACCGCCTCCCCCCCGAAAGCCCCCATCTTAAATCATCTCTTGGGCAAAAGCCGTTTTGCGGTTCTGCCTTGCTGTTCCGAGCTGCCTTTCCTGAACTCGTCTTGTATCTCCCGCGTTCTGCTCGACTTCAGCCGAGCCCTCGCATTGTCTGCAGCTTCATCCGTCACTTCAATATCTATCTATCTATCTATCTATCTATCTGTCTGTCTGTCTGTCTGTCTGTCTGTCTGTCTATCTGTCTATCTGTCTATCTGTCTGTATATCTTTATCTATCTATCTATCTATCTATCTATCTATCTATCTCTATGTATCTATCTGTATTTCTGTATCTCTCTCTCTCTCTCTCTCTCTCTCTCTCTCTCTCAATATATATATATATACTTAGATTCCGTTAGAAAGATTTGGCTCCCCTTGAAAGGTTTCTGTTCTGCACTCCGCTCGTAATTCTGCATGTCAAAAGTTTTTTTTAAAAAAGGGAAAAAATTAAATCCAGGGCGGACTTTTTAACAGTTTTTAGATTTGTTTGGTTTAGATCAGACAAGGATACGTTGGAGAATGAATGGGTGATCAGAATCAATAGGAGAATAAATGAGGTAAGGGTGGGATACCTGGGAAAAACACTTCAGCAGAATAACTGAATTGGAAGGGACCATAGAGGTCATCTAGTCCGACCCCCTGCTTGAGCAGGACACCCTATGCAATCCCAGAAAAGTGGCTGTCCGGTCTTTTCTTGAAAATATCCAGCGTTGGAGCATTCACAACATCTGGAGGCAGGTAGTTCCACTGGTTAATTGTTCTCACCGTCAGGAAATTTCTCCTTAGTTCTAGGTTGCTTCTCTATAGAATGGAATGGAATAGAAATAGGAATAATAGGAATAGAATAGAATAGAATAGAATAGAATAGAATAGAATAGAATAGAATAGAATAGAACAGAATAGAACAGAATAGAATAGAATAGAATAGAAATAGAAATAGAATAGAATAGAATAGAATAGGTTAGAATAGAATAGAATAGGTTAGATCTCAGAGTCCTAGTGGACAATCCCTTAAATAGGAGCCAGCCGTGTGCTGCAACTGCCAAAAAAGCCAACACAATTCTAGGCTGCATTAACAGAGGGATAGAGAAAAGAGAAAAGCAACCAAGATGATCGGGGGACTGGAGGCTAAAACATATAAGGAACGGTGGCTGGAATTGGGGATGTCCAGTTTAATGAAGAGACGGACGAGGGGGGACATAATAGCAGTGTTCCAATATTTCAGGGGCTGCCCCAAAGAAGGGGGAGTCAAGCTGTTCTCCAAAGCATCTGAAGGCAGGACAAGAAGCAACGGATTGAAACTAATCAAGGAGAGAAGCAACCTAGAACTAAGGAGAAACTTCCTGACAGTTAGAACAATTAACTGGTGGAACAACCTGCCTCCAGAAGTGGTGAATGCTCCATGACTGGAGGCTTTTAAGAAGAGACTGGACAGTGATTTGTCCGAAATGGTACAGGGTTTCCTGCCTGAGCAGGGGGTTGGACTAGATGACCCCGAAGGTCCCGTCCAACTTTATTATTATTATTAGATATTGGATCTAAAATAGAATAGAATAGAATTAATAGAATAGAACAGGATAGGATAGAATAGATATTGGATCTAGAATAGAGTAGAATAGAATAGAACAGAATTACTAGAATAGAATAGAATGGAATGGAATGGAATTGAATAATAGGATAGAATAGGATAGAATTAATAGAATAGAATAGAATGGAATGGAATGGAATGGAATTGAATAATAGGATAGAATAGGATAGAATTAATAGAATAGAATAGAATGGAATGGAATGGAATGGAATAATAGGATAGGATAGGATAGAATAGATGATAGAAAAGAATAATACCATGCAGAATAGAGAATAGAGAATAGAGTAGCATACAAATATGGATAGAACAGAATAGAATTTAGAATAGAATTTAGAATAGAATACAATTTAGAACAGAAGAGAAGTAAGAGAAGCGAAAAGAGAAGAAAAGAGAAAAGAATAATAAGCAGGAGATAACTCGTTTGCCCACTCTGAAGAGCATCGATCGGTCTGGTCCAAGGGACTTACACAATATGCCCTAAAGTCACTCTTGACCGCTTCCTAGCATTCCTGGCCCGCTTGAGAGCCACGGATTAATCCCGTCCATTCTCTTTCTTTCTTTTTTTTCCCCATTAGCACCATGTACCTCTTTGGAGGCTTCAACAGCTTGCTTTTGAGCGACCTCGTAAAATATACACCTGAGAGCTGTGAAGCGTACCTCACTAAGGTCTCCTGCTTGAAGGCGGGACCTGGAGTCCGATGTGTCTGGAACGCCTCGGTTTCCCAGTGCGTCCCTTGGAAAGCGGGCCCTACACAGCAAGAACACAAAACGAATGAAGAGTGTCCCTCTTGGCTGGGTACGTATGAAACATTGGTTTTTCTCCACACTGTCTGCGTGGCCAGACCCATGGACTTCAACTCCCAGAATTCCCCAGCCAGCATGTTTTGGTCACCACAATGTAAAAAAGGCGTTGAGACTCTAGAAAGAGTGCAGAGAAGAGCAACAAAGATGATCAGGGGACTGGAGGCTAAAATATATAAGGAACAGTTGCTGGAATTGGGTATGTCTAGTTTAATGAAGAGAAGGGCGAGGGGGGACAGGATAGCAGTCTTCCAATATCTCAGGGGCTGCCCCAAAGAAGAGGGAGTCAAGCTATTCTCCAAAGCCCCTGAAGGCAGGACAAGGAGCAGTGGATGGAATCTAATCAAGGAGAGAAGCAACCTAGGAGGAACTTCCTAACAGTGAGGAGAATTAACCAGTGGAACAGCCAGCCTCCAGAAGTCGTGAATACTCCCAAAACGGGAGGTTTTTAAAAAGAGACTGGACAGCCATTTGTCTGGAATGGTATAGGGCAGGGGTAGGCAACCATGGCTCTTTTATGACTCGTGGACTTCAACTCCCAGAATTCCTGAGCCAGCATGGGGAATTATGGCTCCTTCATGACTTGTGGACTTCAACTCCCAGAATTCCTGAGCCAGCATGGGGAATTATGGCTCCTTCATGACTTGTGGACTTCAACTCCCAGAATTCCTGAGCCAGCACGGCTCAGCTTGGAAACCTCTCCCTTTCCCCTCAGCATGGCTGGCTCAGGAATTCTGGGAGTTGAAGTCCACGAGTCATAAAGCGGCCTAGGCCAGGGGCAGGCCACCTTGGCTCTTTTATGACTCGTGGACTTCAACTCCCAGAATTCCTGAGCCAGCACGGCCCAGCTCGGAAACCTCTTCCTTTCCCCTCAGCGTGCCCGGCTAAGGAATTCTGGGAGTTGAAGTCCACCAGTCATGAAGGGGCCCAGGTTGCCTACCGCTGGTATAGGATCTCCTGCATCAGCAGGGGCCTGGACTGGAAGACCTCTCAAGTCCCCTCCAGCTCTGTTATTCCGTTATTCAAAGCCTCCAGAGATAGAGCAGCCACTGTCTTCGTAAGCAGACTGACCCTCTTTTGGAGCCATCTTGTTGCCAGGAGGTTTTCCTGAGAAGTCATCTGCGTCCGTGGCTTCTTTGGGGCAGGTGCAAGGAGCCGGGGATCAATCCCGGAGGGCGGGATGCTGATGGCTCTTCTCTTCTCTTCTCTTCCCCAGCTGTGGACCAGGAGAAATGCGACCAGATCACCGACTGCTACAGCTGCACAGCCAACACCAACTGGTGCCACTGGTGCACGGAGCAGTGCCTGTCCAAGAACAGCAACTGCTCGGAAGACCAGGTGAGCCTTGGGCCATTCTGGAAAGGCTCCTCGGCCCTTCTTGGCACGGCCTTGGTTGGGGAGAGGCTGATTTAGAGGGAGGGAGGGAGGGAGGAAGAAAAAAGGAAGGAGAGGGAGGAAGGAAGGAAGGAAAATGGAAGGAAGGGGAGGGAGGAAGGAAGGAAGGAAAATGGAAGGAAGGGGAGGGAGGAAGGAAGGATGGAGGGAAGGAAGGAAGGAAGGAAAAGAGGAAGAAGGGATGGAGGGAAGGAAGGAAGAAATAAGGAAGGGGAGGGAGGAAGGAAGGAAAATGGAGGAAGGAAGGAAAAGGAAGGAATGAAGGAAAAGGGAGAGGGAGGGAGGGAGGAAGGAAGGAGGGAGGGAAGGAGGGAGGGAGGAAAGGAAGGAATGAGGAAGGAAAAGAGAGGAAGGAAGGAAGGAAGAAAAGGAGAGGGAAGGAAGGAAGGAAAATGGAGGAAGGAAGGAAGGGGAGGGAGGGAGGAAGGAAGGATGGAGGGGAGGAAGGAAGGGAGGAAAAGAGGAAGAGGGAGGGAGGGAAGGAAGGAAAAGGGAAGGAAGGGGAGGGAGGAAGGAAGGAAAAGAGGAAGACGGGATGGAGGGAAGGAAAAAATAAGGAAGGAGGGAGGAAGGAAGGAAGGAAAATGGAGGAAGGAAGGAAGGGGAGGGAGGAAAGAAAAAGGAAGGAATGAAGGAAAAAAGGGGAGAGGGAGGAAGGGAGGATGGAGGGAGGGAGGGAAGGAAGGACGGAGGAAAGGAAGGAAGGAGGAAGGAAAAGAGGGAGGAAGGAAGGAAGAAAAGGAGAGGGAGGAAGGAAGGAAGGAAAATGGAGGAAGGAAGGAAGGGGAGGGAGGGAGGGAGGAAGGATGGAGGGGAGGAAGGAAGGAAGGAAAAGAGGAAGAAGAGGGAAGGAGGGAAGGAGAAAGGAAGAAAGGAAGAAAGGAAGGAGAGGGAGGAAGGAAAAGGGAGGAGGCAGGCAGGAAGGAAGAAAAATGGAGGAAGGAAGGAAAAGGAAGGAAGGGCAGGAAGGAGGGAGGGAAGGAAGGAGGGAGGAAAAGAGGGAAGGAGGGAGGAAGAAAAAGGAAGGAAGGGAGGAAAAAAGGGAAGGAGAGGGAGGGAGGAAGGAAGGAGGGAGTGAAGGAGGGAGGGAAGAAGAAAAAGGAAGGGAGGGAGGGAAGGAAGGAGCGAGGAAAGGAAGGAAAGAAGGAAGAAAGCAAGGAAAGAAAAAGGAGTTACGAAAGATGGGAGAAGGAGAGGAAGGAAGAGTGCAGACCGAATCAATTACATTTGACCAAAAGAAAGCTTCTTCCTTCCTTCCTTCCTTCCTTCCTTCCTTCCTTCCTTCCTTCCTTCCTTCCTTCCTTCCTTCTTCCTTCCTTCTTCCTTCCTTCCTTCCTTCCTTCCTTCCTTCCTTCCTTCTTCCTTCCTCCTTCCTTCCTTCCTTCCTTCCTTCCTTCCTTCCTTCCTTCCTTCCTTCCTTCCTTCCTTCCTTATCTTTCTTTCTCTCCTGTAGACCCCCATCTCCTCCTTTGAAAACTGCCCCAAGGACCACCCGGCCTTCTACTGCAACAAAAAGACCAGTTGCAAGAGCTGCAGCCTGGATCAGAACTGCCAGTGGGAAGCCCGGAACCAAGAGTGCATCGCTCTGCCCGGTAGGCCTCCCCCCCCGCCCTCCCCCGGCCCTCCCCCCCCATGCCGCCCCCCCTCCCCTCCCCCAAGGATTGAAAAAGGAACAACAATTTGGGCTCCGGCCCCCTTCTCACAAGCAGTCCTTGGCTTACGGGCGCCACTGAGCTCAGAATTCCCGTCGCTAAGCAAGACCGTGGTTTAAGTCAGCGTCGCCACATTTTTTTAAAATTAAATTTATATACCGCCCTTTCCCGAAGGACTCAGGGCGGTTTACAGGGTGTTTAAAACCAAACCAGTAAAAAAGTTAAAAACAAATTAAAAAAGATTAAATCATCCCTAAAATTAAAACCCCAGTTAAAAATTCTCAGCCTGGGCCGGAGAGCCATTTGACGACCTTTCTCGCCATACTCGCTAAGCGAATCCCTGCTTTCCGTAAGGTAGGAACACGGTCGTTAAGCGAATCCAGCTTTCCCCCCTTTTGCTTGTCGGAAGGTCGCAAAAGAGGATCGTCACACGACCCACCCACCCCGGGACACTGCGACCGACATAAACGCGAGTCAGTTCCCCAAGCCGCTGAATTTTGATCGTGTGACCGCAGGGATGCTGCGACGGTCGTTAAGTGTAAAAAAACGGTCCTAAGTCACTTTCCCCCCCCTAAGTGACGTAATTTCAAATGGTCACTAAATGAATTGTTATAAGTCGAGGATCACCTGAAGGGGTCCAGGGCAAATTTCCCTCCCGGGAGGGGGGGCGTAGCTATCTGAATTCTCACCCATTTCACTGAGAATCTTTTCAGCCCCACATAACAAGGTTGCGTCTTTCTTTCTCCCTCACAATCCGTCCTCCCTTGTGGTTTTTGTCTGACGTGCACAAACGTTTCGATTTAGCTTTCTTGGTTTTTATTTATTTGTCATCATCACGTTTGTTTGTTCATTCCTTCGTTCATTTATTTGTCCTCTCTTGTTGTGTTTGTGTGACGTGAACAAACGTTTCGATTTAGCTTTCTTGCTTTTTTATTTATTTATTTGTCATCATCACGTTTGTTTTATTTATTCATTTATTCACTCATTCACTCATTCATTCATTTGTCGTTAAATTCATTTGCCGCCTGTCTCGCCCGTGTGGCTCCTGTAGGCTGCTTACAACAATAAATCGATTTAAAAAAAAGAGAGTTGTGAACCAAACAGAAGTTAAATAATACAGCAAGAAAAAAAAAACAACGAACAGGTTTTTTTAAAAAAGAAAATTGGTTTTGTTTTTGCTTTAAGAGAAACGTTAAAAGCGTTGGGATGGCTTGCGTGAGGAATTCTGGAAGTTGAAGTCCACACGTCATAAATGGGCCACGTTTGAAGACCCCCGATGTAGACTTTAAGAGGAGTGGACTTCAACTCCCAGAATCCCTCAGCCAGCGTGCCTGGCTGAGGAATTCTGGGAGTTGAAGTCCACAAGTCATAAATAGGCCACGTTTGAAGACCCCTGATATAGACTTTAAGAGGAGTGGACTTCAACTCCCAGAATCCCTAAGCCAGCGTGCCTGGCTGAGGAATTCTGGGAGTTGAAGTCCACAAGTCATAAATAGGCCACATTTGAAGACCCCTGACCAAGGCCTTTAAGATCTGTGGACTTCAATTCCCAGAAATGCCCAGCCAGAATTTGCTGGCTGAGGAATTCTGGGCGTTTGAAGTCCACAAGTCTTTAAAGTTGGCAAGTTTGAAGCCCCCTGTTTTTATATACATGATTTTTTGGTTTATTTTTTTTTTGGAAGAAAACATCTGTGGGGCCACGTGGCACCTGGTGGGCAACTCCTGCCTGAGGCTCACCAACACAAAAGACAGCTACGACAACGCCAAGCTGACCTGCCGGAACCAGAACGCAGCTCTGGCTTCCCTCACCACGCCAAAGAAGGTGGAATTCCTTCTGAAGGAGCTGCAGAAGACCCAGTCCACAGTGAGTGATCTGTGGCCCCCTTTCCGCTGGGGAGGGGGCAGTCCTGGATTTTATTTTATTTTGTTTTATTTCAATATATATTTTTATTTTTTATTTTTTTATTTTAATTCCATTTAAATGCCCGTTGGGTTGGGCGGGTGGGACCTGGTGGAAACGCACCGTAACCTCTGCGTGAAGACTTGAACCCGTCTCACTCGGTGGGATCCTCCACGCTGTCTTGAGCTTGGCTTGTTGGCGTGCCAGAGAGGTCTACGGGTGCCAACCCGCTCGTGGTTGTCCCTCCCAACGCTGATGAAGTTAACCGAGTTGGGTCGTGAAACGTCCGCCAGTCAACCCCAAAGGTGCTTCCCCCCCCCAGAGGCCCCTGGGATTTTTTCTTTTTCTGTTCTGTACCAGCCTACTACCGGCCTTGCAGAAAAGGCAGGGACAACCCCTTTACAAACGGCAAGAGGCTGGAACTAAGCCTGCCAAATTTATTAACATAAAACAGAGCAAAACAAGACACGAACCATGAAACAGAAGCGGCTCAAACGGTTGCCTTCAGCAAACCAGCCCTCCCACGCATTCCCCTTTTATACAGTTCAGGGCGTGGCTTCTCTCTGCCTCCTTCCGAGGTGCCCCATTGCCTTCCTCTGTTTACTCCTGATTGACTGCCTCCTGCGTCGGGCGTCCTTGAACAGGGCCAGCTGTGGGTCATCTTCATCCACGCTGTCAGGCTCGCACAGCTGGGTCTCCGTCGTGACCAGGTGGGAGGGGCCCGGCTGAGGGCTCTGCGAAGCCTCAGGGCTGTCCTCTGCAGGCTCTCCAACACCCCCCTCCTCCTCCTCCTCTGAATCGTTCGACCCAAGTGCCGAACCCACAGGCTGACCCTGAATCACAACATTTTCCTTCGAAGAGGTTTCACCCCTCATCCGAGAAGCTGAAGGATTCACACACACCCCATCCCCTTTGGGAATGCTAAGGACCAGGTGACTGCAAAGAGTATCAGTCCTTCCGTTCCCCGCTCTTCTGTCAGAGTGGGAGGAAGCTTCTGGGATGAGAAGCGAAACCTCTTCAAAGAAGAAGGAAGTCCGGTGGCCTCCCGGAAAAGCATCTTTGGGATAACTCTGACCTGGATGGCTGAGACGCTCCATAGAAAACAAGGGCAGTGACGGTTCAGAAAATTGATTTTCTCTCTCTCTCTCTCTCTCTCTCTCTCTCTCTCTCTCTCTCTCTCTCTCTCTCTCTCTCTCTCTCTCTCTCTCTCTCTCCTTCCTCCTTTCTCCTCCTCCTCCTCCTTCTCCTCTTTCTCTTTCCCTTTCTCCTCCTTCTATTTTTCCTTCTCTTTCTTCTTCTCTTCTCTTCCTCCTCTTCCTCCTCCTCTTTCTCTTTCTCCTTCTATTTTTCCTTCTTCTTTTCTCCTTCTCCTTGTATTTCCTTTTCTCTTTCTCCTCCTCCTTCTTTCTCCTCCTCCTCCTCCTCTTTCTCTTTCTCTTTCCCTTTGTCCTTTTATTTTTTCCTTCTTCTCCGCCTTCTCCTTGTATTTCCCTCTCTCTCTTTCTCTCTTTCTCCTCCTCCTCCTCCTCCTTCTCTTTCTCTTTCCCTTTCTCCTCCTCCTATTTTTCCTTCTTCTTCTCCTTGTGTTTCTCTCTCTCTTTTTCTTTTTCTTTCTCTCTCTTTCCCTTTCTCCTTCTTCTTCTCTTTCTCTTTCCCTTTCTCCTTCTTCTATTTTTTCCTTCTCCTCCTCCTCCTCCTCCTTCTCTTTCCCTCTCTCTCTCTTTCTTTCTCCTCCTTTCTCCTTCTCTCTCTCTCTCTCTCTCTCTCTCCTTCCTCCTTTCTCCTCCTCCTCCTCCTTCTCCTCTTTCTCTTTCCCTTTCTCCTCCTTCTATTTTTCCTTCTCTTTCTTCTTCTCTTCTCTTCCTCCTCTTCCTCCTCCTCTTTCTCTTTCTCCTTCTATTTTTCCTTCTTCTTTTCTTCTTCTCCTTGTATTTCCTTTTCTCTTTCTCCTCCTCCTTCTTTCTCCTCCTCCTCCTCCTCTTTCTCTTTCTCTTTCCCTTTGTCCTTTTATTTTTTCCTTCTTCTCCGCCTTCTCCTTGTATTTCCCTCTCTCTCTTTCTCTCTTTCTCCTCCTCCTCCTCCTCCTTCTCTTTCTCTTTCCCTTTCTCCTCCTCCTTCTATTTTTCCTTCTTCTTCTCCTTGTGTTTCTTTCTCTTTCTCTTTTTCTTTTTCTTTCTGTTTCTCTTTCTCTTTCTCCTCCTTTCTCCTTGTGCTTCTATTTCTCTTTCCCTTTCTCCTTCTTCTCTTTCACTTTCCCTTTCTCCTTCTATTTTTTCCTTCTTCTTCTCCTTGTGTTTCTTTCTCTTTCTCTTTCTCTTTTTCTTTCTGTTTCTCTTTCTCTCTTTCTCTCCTCCTCCTTTCTCCTTGTGCTTCTATTTCTTTCTCTTTCTCCTTCTTCTCTTTCTCTTTCCCTTTCTCCTTCTATTTTTTCCTTCTTCTCCTCCTTGTGTTTCTCTCTCTCTTTTTCTTTTTCTTTCTCTCTCTTTCCCTTTCTCCTTCTTCTTCTCTTTCTCTTTCCCTTTCTCCTTCTTCTATTTTTTCCTTCTCCTCCTCCTCCTCCTCCTCCTCCTTCTCTTTCCCTCTCTCTCTCTTTCTTTCTCCTCCTTTCTCCTTCTCTCTCTCTCTCTCTCTCTCTCTCTCTCTTTCTGCTTCTCCACCTCCTTTCTCCTTCTCCTCCTTCTTCTCTTTCCCTCCCCCTCCCCCTCCCCCCAGCCCAAAGCCTTGACGCCCTGGGTGGGACTGCGGAAGATCAACGTCTCCTACTGGTGCTGGGAGGACATGTCCCCCTTTACCAACACTCTGCTCCGCTGGCTTCCGGGGGAGCCCACCGACATTGGCTTCTGCGGCTATCTGGCGGAGCCCAGCAGCCAAGGCCTGAAGGCCGCCACCTGCATCAACGTGGTCAACGGCAGCGTCTGCGAACGGCCAGGTAAGCGGCCGCCCAGCGTCACGCCTCTGGCCCAGCGCACACACCTGGAGCCAGCTTTGTGGAGGCTGTGTAGAGCTACACACACACACACACACACACACACACACACACCCCGAGTCCAGAGGAGAACTCCCTTTTATTTATTAATTAAATGACTTGGCCCCTCTTTCCCCTTCTCACTTTCTGAAGCCAGCTTACAGCATTAAAAAAAAAACAAACCCTTGAAATTGTGAATCCGGGCCGCGGTGGTTGTCCCAAAAGGTGCTTTTTCGGAAGGCAACTGGGCTTTCTGGGTTTCAGTTCCTGGAAGAGGTTTCCCTTCTCATCCGAGAAGCTTCTTCGGTTCTGGCCGAAGGGATTCCCCGTCCTAACGACCTGGTGACTGTAAAGAACGCAAATCCTTCTATTCCCCGCCATTCGATCAGAACCGAAGAAGCTTCTTGGACGAGAAGGGAAATGTCTTCAAGGAAAAAAAAAAAGAAAGTCCAGTAGCCTTTCGGCGAGGGGGGTGGGGGAACACCTTTGCAACGTTATTAAAATCGTTACCTCTCCTTGATTCGTTTCCAGCCCGTTGCTTCTTATCCTGCCTTCAGGGACCTTGGAGAATAGGTTGACCCCTCCCCCCCCCCCACACACTCTTCTTTATATATTTTATTAGAATTTTTTTTATTTTTATTTTTATTTTTATTTTAATTCCATTTATATCCCGCCCTTCTCCGAAGACTCAGGGCGGCTTACAAGCTTAGCAGTAGCCTTCATTCTATGTATAGGCCTGCTTATTAGGGCTTTCACACACACCCCAAGCGGCATTATTACAAAGTCAGCTTAATTGCCCCCAACAATCTGGGTCCTCATTTTACCTACCTCGGAAGGATGGAAGGCTGAGTCAACCTTGAGCCTGGTGGGACTCGAACCTGCACTAATGGCAGGAAGCTGGTGTTACTTAAGGAGGCATTAGCCCACTGCTCCACCAAGGCTCTTATTATTAAAGAGTTTTACAAAAACAAAATTTTACAATATATCCCCAAATCCCTCCCACCCCAAACCCACCCACTTCCCCCCCCCACTTCCCAGAGCTAAATAAATACAGGATTATAGTTACAATAATCATATTCTAAATAAAAATTATGCATAATGTACAATTAACCAAATTCATAATGCGCTTTAACTCTCTTTTTAACATAACTACCAACAACGTACCAATAACAATATCCCACTAAAATCTACTCATAAGCTAAATGGTACTTTTTAGTCCCATATTTGTTCTGAATATAATTTATCCATCTCCTCCAAACTGAAATATATCTTTCCTGTGAATGATCCTTCAGATAAGCAGAAATCTTAGACATTTCTGCAAGATTCGACCCCTTCCCCCCCCCCCACACACACTCTTCTTTATATATTTTATTAGAATTTTTTTTTCTTTCACATAACACAGATCGTTGTAAAACAGAATGTTGTCTGGGTGACACTTATAAAACAATCGTCAAGAATTAATTTCTGTCAATTCCATCTGTCAATTTCGTTGGACTTCCCCTATCTCCAACGAATCGCTCTTTGCGAGACATTAAATTGAAACAGTTTTGTTGAACAAAAGTTAAATATTAAGTTTCAATAATCTTATAAATCGTTTTAGTTGCCTTGTCGTAGGTCCTGCCACTATATTTATTTCAGCTTATTTCCCCCCTCCCCCCCCCCCAAAAAAAACAAGAATATTTAAAAATAATCTTTTTTTTAACACTGGACTGTATTTTCGTTGGTGAATTTCATTTTTTCCCCCCCTCCCTTCATGCAAACCCTCTCATACTTTATATTTCCCAGTCAATAAGTAAATATAAAAGGGAGAGAGAAACAAAGGCAATAAAGATCAACTTATTTCTCCCTTAACGTTCTAAATATTTTTACAAATAACAATCAACTCAACATTCAACTATATTATTAACATTTATGAATTGCTTCTTGTCCTGCCTTCAGGGACCTTGGAGGAGGAGAATAATAATAATAATAATAATAATAATAATGATAATGATAATGATAATGATAATGATAATGATAATAATAATAATAATAATAATAATAATAATAATAATAATAATAATAATAATAATAATAATTTTATTTATATACCGCCCTTCTCCCGAAGGACTCAGGGCGGTGAACAGGGCAAATATATAAAAAATACAAAAATACAAAAGTTAAAAAATAAATAAATAAAAATAAATAAAAAATTAAACATATGCCCGACTAAAAACAGTAAATACAAATATTAAAATGACCATAAAATAAATAAATAAAATAACTACAAGCTAGTTATACGGTTGACCCCTTTCCCCCACCCCCCACCCCCCACACTCTTCTTTGTGGCAGCCCCTCAAATATTGAAAGACTGCTGTCATGTCCACCCCTGGTCCTCCGGATCTGGCTCTCGCACGGTGTTTGGGTGCTAATGGCTGCGTTCCCTAAGGCTTTAACACATGATGCTGGATTCTTAAAATGTAGAACACAGCACAGTAGAGTTGGAAGGGACCCTGGAGGTCTTCTAGTCCAACCCCTTGCTCAAGCAAGAGACCCTACACCAGGGGTAGGCAACCTTGGCCCTTTTATGACTGGTGGACTTCAACTCCCAGAATTCCTGAGCCAGCATACCTCGTCTCTTTTATGACTCATGGACTTCAACTCCCAGAATTCCTGAGCCAGTCATGCTGAGGGGAAAGGGAGAGATTTCCAAGCTGACCCATGCAGGCTCAGGAATTCTGGGAGTTGAAGTCCACGAGTCATAGAACGGCCTAGGCCAGGGGTAGGCAACCTTGGCCCTTTTATGACTCGTGGACTTCAACTCCCAGAATTCCTGAGCCAGTCTTGCTGAGGGGAAAGGGAGAGGTTTCCAAGCTGAGCCATGCTGGCTCAGGAATTCTGGTAGTAAGTCCACCAGTCATAAAAGAGCCAAGGTTGCCTACCCCTGAATTAGGGCAATAGACTTCAACTCCCAGAATTCCTGAGCCAGCCACGCTGAGGGGAAAGGGAGAGGTTTCCAAGCTGAGCCCTGCTGGCTCAGGAATTCTGGGAGTTGAAGTCCATCAGTCATAAAAGAGCCGAGGTTGCCTACCCCTTGTCCTACACGTACATCATGCCGGACAAATGGCTGTCCAGTCTCCCTGAAGTGCTCAAGGGTTGGATAACAATGCCGGATCCAGTCGGAACATCCGGCTGAAGGTGCATCGGACCCTTAAAGTTAATTAATTAATTAAAAAGCGAAACCAAAGGGAAAAAAAACTCAAAAGCCTTTCTATGTGTCTAATTTGCGCCTGACAGTTGCAGACGTGCCACATCCGGTGTCTTTTTTTTTTTTGCTTTCCCTCCTGCAGCCAACCACAGCGCCAAGCAGTGCCGCACCCCCTGCGGCCTGAGGACGGCGTGCAGCGAATGCACCAGCAGCAACTCCGAGTGCATGTGGTGCAGCAACAAGAAGCAGTGCGTGGACTCCAATGCCTACGTGGCCTCCTTCCCTTACGGCCAGTGCCTGGAATGGCACACTGTGAGCAACTGCCCACGTGAGCTGGTCTCTTTCTTGCTCGGGCATCCTGGGAGAGCGGGTGGGGGGGCATCCGGGAAGGGCACAGGGCACGGGTTTCCTTGCAGACGTTTCATGACCCAACTAGGTAACATCATCAGTGTTGGAAGGGAGTGGGATTTGCAGAGGAGGAAGAGGAGGAGGATTAGGATTGTAGGGTCCTTGCAGACGTCTCATGACCCAACTAGGTAACATCATCAGTGCTAGAAGGGGGGAGGAGGAGGAGGGGAGAAGGAGGAAGACTGTGGGGTCCTTGGTGCTCTCTGAGCTGGGTGGTTTTCTTGCAGACCTTTCATGACCCAACTAGGTAACATCATCAGTGTTGGAAGGGAGTGGGATTTGCAGAGGAGGAAGAGGAGGAGGAGGATTAGGATTGTAGGGTCCTTGCGGACATTTCATGACCCAACTAGGTAACATCATCAGTGCTAGAAGGGAGGAGGAGGAGGAGGAGGAGGAGGAGGAGGAGGAGGAGGAGGAGGAGGGGAGAAGGAGGAAGACTGTGGGGTCCTTGGTGCTCTCTGAGCTGGGCGGTTTTCTTGCAAACGTTTCATGACCCAACTAGGTAACTTCATCAGTGTTGGAAGGGAGTGGGGTTTCCAGAGGAGGAGGAGGAGGAGAAGGACTGTGGCCAGATGGCCTCAAGGACTCACCAAAAGGATGCAAATGACTGGCTTTCTGCAAGGAGTATAAATCTTTCCGTTCCTCGCCATCCAGTCAGAACCTGAAGAAGCTTCTGGGGCGAGAAGCGAAAGGTCTTCAAAGAAAAAAACCCCCACAAAAACAAGAAAGCC
>NC_139521.1:75132531-75137531 GCF_947247035.1 Vipera ursinii
CAATAATTTGGAACTGTTTCACCCTTGGCTTCTTTGAGAATTTTTTTTTTTAAACCCCACTCAATCTCTCTTAATACCATTTTTTTTCCCCTTGTTTTCCCCTTGTGAACTTCGGTCCAAGGAGTAATGTGAGTTCTCCTGCGTAGGATACATTTCCATACATTTCCCTGCTCCAACTGTTTACACACCAACACACACACACACACACACACACACACACACGCACCAAACACCACCCACCCACTTTTAATCCTCCATGGCCAGAAGGGAAACCCTAATCTGACCAGATTTATCCCTGCCGCAGGCTGAGTATCAAAGCTCAAATTGACACAAATGAGTGTGCAGTGCTATGCACGCTGCCAAGCTGATCTTGGCAGGAACCACTTTCCACATATTATCAGCCGATTTAAACGCTAACCAGGTTTGAGCAGCCTAATGTCGCTTACGAACGGAAGCTGCACATTGAAGCCTTCAAAATCTGCGCGACCAACTCAGGATTCCCATCTTAATCTTCCCGGCTGAGGATCAAGAGTCCTTAAAAATGCCTCCCTTAACGGGATGCTTGAGGATTCAAAGACCCGGGTAACAGCGGTGATCCAGTTCTCGAATTGCCGCTGCAAAAAAATAAAATAAAATGTCTGCGGCAAGATTTAAAAAAAAAAGGGTGGGGGATTTACCTCTGCTAAAATAGAGGCTCTTCAACAATCAAGTATGAATCAGCTTCTAATCACTGTGATTCAAAGCTTCAATGCTACATTCCGAGTTGTGCTGTCCCACTCCCCTCACACACACACACACAAACACACACACACACACACACACACAGAGCAAGAGTTCCACAGGAGTTTATTTCAAGGAGCCAAACAGGTTGCTTGGAAAGCAATGGTGTTGCGCTGATTTGGACTCCGAGATCAGTATGGAAAGAGTCCCCGAATCCAACAGGCACACGCCAAGTCCAGGAAAGCAGTCCACGTGTCAAACAGGTGTGAGGTTTACACAGCAAGAGCACACGAGGCGCAAAACTGGGCCCAGTGCTCCAGCAACACGCAAGTCCTCAAGGTCGCAACTGAAGTAATTTATTTTCGATGCGTTAAATAAATGAAAGGTGATTGGGGGGGGGGGGCTGGAGGCAAAAACCTAGGAGGAACGGTTGCAGGAATTGGGTAGGCCTAGTCTAATGAAAAGAAGGGAACAGGGGAGACGGGATAGCGGTCTTCCAATATTTGAGGGCTGCCCCAAAGAAGAGAGGGGTGGGTGGGTGGGTTTCAACTTATTCTCCAAAGCCCCTGAAGGCAGGACAAGAAACAAAGGATGGAGACCCATCAAGGAGAGGAAGCAGCCTGGAACTAAGGAGGAATTTCCTGACAGTGAGGACAATGAGCCAGTGGAACTACCTGCCTCCAGAAGCTGGAAGTTTTTAAGAAGAGACTGGACAGCCGTTTGTCTGAAATGGTACAGGGTTTCCTGCCTGAGCAGGGGGTTGGACTAGATGACCTCCAAGGTCCCTTCCAAGTTTACTATTATTATTATTATTATTATTATTATTATTATTATTATTATTATTATTATTATTATTATTGGTTTCCCGATACTCCCACGTAACACCTCTACTCCGCGAGCTGCATTGGCTTCCGGTTGCCCTCCGGGTGAGATTCAAAGTGCTGGTGATGACCTATAAAGCCCTAAATGGCTTGGGTCCGGGATATTTGAGGGAACACCTGCTGCCAGCATCAAGCTCCCTTCGTCCAGTGCGCTCCCACAGGGAGGGCCTTCTCAGGGTCCTGCCGATAAAAGACTGTCGGCGGATAACACCCAGGGGAAGGGCCTTCTCTGTGGGTGCGCCTGCCCTCTGGAACCAGCTGCCCGTGGAGCTTAGGACTGCCCTTCGCACATTTCGCCAGGACCTGAAGACCTGGCTCTTTGAGCTCTCCAGCCCAGGCTGAGAAATTTTAACTGGGGTTTTTTAATTTTAGGGATAATTTAATCTTTTTAAATTTGTTTTTAACTTTTGTACTGGTTGTTTTAAATACCCTGTAAACCGCCCTGAGTCCTTTGGGAAAGGGCGGTATATAAATCTAATAAAATAAAATAAAATTATTATTATTATTATTATTATTATTATTATTATTATTATTATTATTATTATTATTATTATTATTATTATTATTATTATTATTATGGCTTTTTTCTCATAGAACGCCCAGAACGGAGTTCCGGCACCTTTTTTGGATGGAACCTTGTAGGGTAGGCAAGGCGGGTTGTATGACGTGTGAGTTCTGGCACCTTTTTCTTTTACAAAAAAGCACTGATTATTATTATTATTATTATTATTATTATTATTATTATTATTATTATTATTATTATTATTATTATTATTATTATTCTGACAGGTATGAACAGAGATCTCCTTGGTTTCTTTCGTGGACAGCCTGCTACCTCTCCTTGTCCTTTGGCACCGGCTTCAATTTCTGAATTGGAGAAAAGAATCTCCTGTTGTTACTAATGTTACTTAGTTACTTAGTCTTCCTCTTCCTTCTCCTCTTTCTCCTCCTCCTCCTCCTCCTCCTCCTCCTCACAAATCCCACTCCCTTCTAGCACTGATGATGTTACCTTGTTGGGTCATGAAATGTCTCCAAACTCAAAGAGCACCAAAGACCCCACAGTCCTCCTCCTCCTCCTCCTCCTCCTCCTCCTCTTTGCAAATCCCACCCCTTTCTAGCACTGATGTTACTTTGTTGGGTCATGAAATGTCTCCAAACTCAGAGAGCACCAAAGACCCCACAGTCGTCGTCGTCATCGTCCTCCTCCTCTTCCTCCTCCTCCTCCTCCTCCTCCTCCTCCTCCTCTTCACAAATCCCACCCCTTTCTAGCACTGATGTTACTTTGTTGGGTCATGAAATGTCTCCAAACTCAGAGAGCACCAAAGACCCCACAGTCGTCATCGTCATCGTCCTCCTCCTCTTCCTCCTCCTCCTCCTCCTCCTCCTCCTCCTCCTCCTCCTCCTCCTCCTCCTCCTCTTTGCAAATCCCACCCCTTTCTAGCACTGATGTTACTTTGTTGGGTCATGAAATGTCTCCAAACTCAGAGAGCACCCAAGAGCCCACAGTCCTCCTCCTCCTCCTCCTCGCAAATCCCACTCCATCATATCATCATCTATCAGCAGCTGCTTGAATCCTGTAGCTGGGATCTGCCGCCCTCCTGGCGTCCCTCCGTCTCTTCTGCTGTGGTGGCAAAGAGAAAATGCCAAGGGGGTGTTTTGTGTTCCAGCTCACTGCGCTCCACTATTTTAGCTGGACCCGAATCTAAAGTTGGTATAAAGCCAGAATAAAGTGGGGCATTTCCCCCATGAGTCCACGCTGCAAGGTTTTCCAAGGCCCTCAATCAAATTTCCATCCTTCTGCTCCACTCTAGGGAAGAAATGATGCCAATAACACAAAAATGAAACGACGGGCGTCCGGGAAGGATGTCTCTCTTGGGAAGGCATAAATGCTGAACCTCACAGTTTAGCGTACAAATATAACTTTTTATGTCCAAGGGACATATGCATCCTCCGTGTCACATGGCTAGAATTGGGGGCAGCCGAAGCCAAGTTACATCAATGGGTGTTTTGCACGGATCGTAGTCAAACCATTAACAACACAACTCTGGCTGTAGATCCGCAAGGAGAACAAACCTGTGAGTCAAGGACTTGCCTGTACAGTATTTGTCAATCTTGGCAATTTTAAGAGCAGTGGACTTCCACTCCCAGGATTCCTCAGCCAGCACTGACTTAACGACCACGTGATTCACTTAACGGTAAATGCATGTGACAACCATGGCAAAGAAGGTTGTAAAGATGGGCATAACTCACTTAATGGCCACTTTGCTTAGCAAAGGGTTCTAGTCCCGCCTTAGCCATGAAAGCCGGCTGGGTGACTTGGGATCAGTTACTAGGAGACAGTGAGTTCTAGTCCTGGCTTAACCATGGAACCCGGCTGGGTGAGTTTGGATCAAGTACCAGGAGACAGTGAGTTCTACTCCGGCCTTAGCCATGGAACCCGGCTGGGTGAGTTTGGATCAAGTACCAGGAGACAGTGAGTTCTAGTCCTGCCTTAGCCATGGAACCCGGCTGGGTGACTTTGGATCAATTACCAGGAGACAGTGAGTTCTAGTCCTGCCTTAGCCATGAAAGTCGGCTGGGTGACTTTGGATCAATTACCAGGAGACAGTGAGTTCTAGTCCTGCCTTAGCCATGAAAGTCAGCTGGGTGACTTTGGATCAATTACCAGGAGACAGTGAGTTCTAGTCCTGCCTTAGCCATGAAAGTCGGCTGGGTGACTTTGGATCAAGTACCAGGAGACAGTGAGTTCTACTCCTGCCTTAGCCATGAAAGTTGGCTGGGTGACTTTGGATCAAGTACTAGGAGACAGTGAGTTCTAGTCCTGGCTTAACCATGGAACCCGGCTGGGTGAGTTTGGATCAAGTACCAGGAGACAGTGAGTTCTAGTCCTGCCTTAGCCATGGAACCCAGCTGGGTGAGTTTGGATCAATTACGAGGAGACAGTGAGTTCTAGTCCTGCCTTAGCCATGAAAGTTGGCTCGGTGACTTTGGATCAAGTACTAGGAGACAGTGAGTTCTAGTCCTGCCTTAGCCATGGAACCGGGCTGGGTGACTTTGGATCAAGTACTAGGAGACAGTGAGTTCTAGTCCTGCCTTAGCCATGGAACCGGGCTGGGTGAGTTTGGATCAATTACCAGGAGACAGTGAGTTCTAGTCCTGCCTTAGCCATGGAACCCGGCTGGGTGAGTTTGGATCAATTACCAGGAGACAGTGAGTTCTAGTCCTGCCTTAGCCATGAAAGTCAGCTGGGTGACTTTGGAACAGTTACCAGGAGACAGTGAGTTCTAGTCCTGCCTTAGCCATGAAAGTCAGCTGGCTGACTTTGGATCAGTCACCAGGAGACAGTGAGTTCTAGTCCTGCCTTAGCCATGAAAGTCAGCTGGCTGACTTTGGATCAGT
>NC_139521.1:75140031-75179795 GCF_947247035.1 Vipera ursinii
CTATCTATCTATCTATCTATCTATCTATCTATCTCTATGTCTGTCTGTCTGTCTATCAATATCTATCTATCTATCTATCATCTATCTATCTATCTATCTATCTATCTATCTATCTATCTATCTATCTATCTTTATGTCTGTCTGTCTGTCTATATCTATCTATCTATCTATCTATCTATCTATCTATCTATCTATCTATCTATCTATCTCTATGTCTGTCTGTCTGTCTGTCTCTGTCTGTCTGTCTGTCTGTCTGTCTGTCTATCTATCTATCTATCTATCTATCTATCTATCTATCTATCTATCTATCTATCATCTAATCTACCCCCTAACTTTATTATTTTTGCAAATAACTCAAGGCAGTGAACAAATCCATTTCATCTTCCTCCTTCTATTTTCCCCACAACAACAAGAACAACCCTGTGAAGTGGGCTGGGCTAAGAAGAGAGAGGGGCTGACCCAAAGTCACCCAGCCGGCTTTCATGCCTAAGGCAGAACTAGAACTCACCATCCCCTGGTGATTGGCCCAAAGTCATCCAGTCAGCTTTCGTGCCTAAGGCAGGACTAGAACTCACCCCCCCCCCAAAATCATTTCCCTGGTTTTCAGGGCTAAAGTGGGACTAGAATTCAGACTCTCTTGGTGATCAGGCCAGAGTCGCTGAGCTGGCGCTCAGGCTTACTGCCAGACTAGAACTCACCGTCTCCCAGTTTCTGGCTTGGTGCGTTCACCACGAGACCAAAGCGGCTCTCCGTGATTAAACGGACACGATGACAAAAAGACGTATAGGATGTGATATATTATGTGAGCTCAGGAAATAGGTTTTGTTGGTTAAGCCGGGGCCTCTGCATGAGGCGGTCAAGGTGGAAATTGCAAGCATGAAAGTGGAGACATTTTGGTTTTGTTCAACATCTATATGAAGCCGCTGGGTGAGATCATCCGTGGTTTTGGGGTGAGGTATCATCAATATGCCGATGATACCCAGCTTTTTATCTCCACCCCGAACCAAGCCAGTGATGCCCTCGATGTGATGTCCCATTGCCTGGAAGCGGTACGGATTTGGATGGAGGGGCGAGTCTTGCGTCGCAAAGCAGGTGAAGCCACATCGGTGATTTCTCTCCGTAAGATCCTCAGATTCTTTATCCAAATCCCACCCTGGAGATCAGCCAGTACAGATCTGGCGGTTACAAAATAGACAGCCAATTTTTATTTTTGTATTATTATTTTTTTAAAAGCCTCCTATTGTCCAAAGCCGAGCAGACCGGCACTATCCAAAGTAAACTCTGAGACATGTTTTTCACCACGCTCAAGTGCGAACGAGGAATGGCCCAAATGTAGAATTATATTTTATTTCTCAATCTGCGGCGACTATTTTGCAAGACTTAGGAACTTCAGGGAACATCTAACAGGACTATCTGGAGGCAGAGGAGTCAAACCTTTGGCTGAGTTTCTTGCCCCGCTGGACTTTTAATATTTGTTCTACGGGTTTATTTTGGAATCAGAAAATCAGCGGGAATGGATGGATCACAGATCCCTAAATCCCAGTGATTTATTATAATTATTATTATTATTCAGTGAAATCCTGGTGAGCTTGACATGACACACACACACACACACACACACCACCCCCCATGGAGTTTTCTAGACAACACACACGGTAGATAGCAACGGTAGATTGTTTTCTTGGGGGAAAGAAGAAACAGAAAAAGAACAGCATCGGAGGGGACCTTGGAGGTCTTCTAGTCTGACCCCCAGCCCAAGCAGGAGACCCTCTAGCATTTCAGACAAATGATTGTCCAATAATCCTTTCTTGAAAACCTCCAGTCATGGAGCATTCACAACTTCTGGAGGCAAGCAGTTCCACTGGTTAATTATCCTCGCCGTCAGGAAGTTTCTCCTTAGTTCCAGGTTGCTTCTCTCCTTGACGAGTTTCCATCCGTGGCTTCTTGTCCTGCCTTTCAGGTGCTTTGGAGAAGAGCTTGACTCCCTCTTCTTTGGGGCCAACCCCTGAGATACTAGAAGGCTGCAATCACGTCCTCTTCTCTGCCCTCTTTCTAGAGTCTCAACATCTTTTTGTATATAGTAACAACTAAACTCAGATGCAATATTGCAAGTATATTATAGGATCTCATGCTTGAGCGGGGGGGGTCGACTAGAAGACCTCCAAGGTCCCTTTCAGTTCTATTCTGGCCTGAACTGGTCTTACCAATGCCTTATAAAGTGCTTTTAATGCATCGTGTAATGTTGACTCTATCCCTCTCTGTGACTCCAGAACAGGGGCGTCCAGCCCTGGCAACTTTAAGACTTGTGGACTTCATGTCCCAGAATTCCCCAGCCAGCCATGCTTCATGTCTTGGACCTTCTCATGGAAGCTATGGAGCTTCTGGGATTCCTAAAGCTACACTTTAGGAACAGTTACATTTAAAGTCTGTGTAGTTAAATATACACAGGCAGGACTAGAACTCACCGTCTCCTGGTGACTGGTCTAAAGTCACCCAGCTGGCTTTCATGCCTAAAGCAGGACTAGAACTCACCGTCTCCTGGTGATTGGCCCACAGTCGCCCAGCTGGCTTTCATGCCTAAAGCAGGATTAGAACTCACCGTCTCCTGGTGATTGGCCCACAGTCGCCCAGCTGGCTTTCATGCCTAAAGCAGGATTAGAACTCATCGTCTCCTGGTGATTGGCCCACAGTCGCCCAGCTGGCTTTCATGCCTAAAGCAGGATTAGAACTCACCGTCTCCTGGTGATTGGCCCATAGTCGCCCAGCTGGCTTTCATGGCTAAGGCAGGACTACATTGATTAGTTGATTAGTTTCCATCCCTTGTTTCTTGTCCTGCCTTCAGGGGCTTTGGAGAATAAGTTGAGCCCCCTCTTCCTTGTGGCAGCCCCTCAAATATTGGCAGACTGCTATCATGTCACCCCTCGTCCTTCTCTTCGTTAAACTAAAGGTAAAGGTTCCCCCGCACACGCGTGCTAGGCATTTCCGACTCTAGGGGCCGGTGCTCATCTCCGTTTCAAAGCCGAAGAGCCGGCGCTTGTCCAAGGATGTCTCCGTGGTCATGTGGCCGGCATGACTAGACGCCAAAGGCGCACGGAGCGCTGTTACCTTCCCACCGGAGCGGTCCCTATTTTTCTACTTGCATTTTTACGTGCCTTCGAACTGCTAGGTTGGCAGAAGCTGGGACGAGTAACAGGCGCTCACTCTGCTACGTGGCACTCGGGATTTGACCTGCCCAACTGCCGACCTTCTGATCGACGAGCTCAGCGTCCTAACCCACTGAGCCATTAAACTAGACCTATCCAATTCCTTTCATTTACCTTTTTTCTTAAGCAACGGCTTTGGAAGATGTCTTTGTAAGACTTTGAATTCAAGTTGAGTATTCATTCATTCATTCATTACATTCGTATGTCACCTAAGTTACACAGGGGAGGACTGCGGGCATCAAACATGTTAGGCATATGGTGTTAGCCTACAATGTTGGGTTGAAAATATATTAACCATAATGCTATGTCTTTAAGATGCTAATTGGCCAATGGGTGTGTAAGTGTTCTCATGGCCATAAGAGGAAGCTAGTAACGTAGCTTCTCTCTCTCTCTGATTTCACTGATCTCTACTGTTACTGTTTTTTGCTCTGCTGTTGGCTTACTACTGTTGTAACCTAAACTGTGTATTGACCTCTGGACCGGTAAGAAGACTTTGATTACTCTTTGGACTGTTGCTATTGTTTATGACCTGGACTGTTTATTTTTTGACTGTGCATTTTTGTTCTTACACCACCTCAAAAGTAAACTACTTTTTGTTTTTATAACTCAGTGTATTTCTGTGTGTGACTTTTTTCTACTCTCAGTACCATTCCTTGTCTGTGCAACTCTTTGTTAGCACAAGGAGACCTCTGCACAAATAAGATTCCTTAACAAAACATCAAAAGATTAAGCATTTACTCCTGTCGCTTCCTAGCACTGCTATAGCACAGGTTCGCTTGTGCCAAGACAGAAAGTCAGATATCTTGGTCAGAGTTTGGGAAATTGAAATGTAGTTTGGTGGAACATAAAAGTTGAGAGTTATTAATTTAGCTGAAAATGCTCCCTGAAGCTTTTTAATGGCTGTAGATTTAATGCCACATATAAAAGGCGTGGATGTGCGCCGGACGACAGGAATAAGAGATTGAAGGGGTCTGATGAAATTCTTGCCCTACAAGTCCCTATACAGTACAGACAGTCCTCGGTTTATAACAGTTCATTTAGCAACCATTCAAAGTTAATATCTGTCTGTCTGTCTGTCTATCTATCATCTGTCTATCTATTTATCATCTGTCTATCTGTCTATGTCTGTCTGTCTGTCTGTATCTATCTATCTATCTATCTATCTATCATCTGTCTATCATCTATCTGTCTATCATTTGTCTGTCTGTCTGTCTGTCTGTCTGTCTATCTATCTATCTATCTATCTATCTATCTATCTATCATCTGTCTATCATCTATCTGTCTATCATTTGTCTGTCTGTCTGTCTGTCTATCTATCTATCTATCTATCTATCATCTATCATCTATCTGTCTATCATTTGTCTGTCTGTCTATCTATCTATCTATCATCTGTCTATCATCTATCTGTCTATCATTTGTCTGCCTGTCTGTCTGTCTGTCTGTCTATCTATCTATCTATCTATCTATCTATCTATCTATCTATCTATCTATCTATCATCTGTCTATCATCTATCTGTCTATCATTTGTCTGTCTGTCTATCTATCTATCTATCTATCTATCTATCTATCTATCTATCATCTATCTATCTATCTATCTATCTATCTATCTATCATCTATCTATCTATCTATCTATCATCTATCTATCTATCATCTATCTATCTATCTATCTATCATCTGTCTATCATCTATCTGTCTATCATTTGTCTGTCTGTCTATCTATCTATCATCTATCTATCTATCTATCTATCTATCTATCTATCTATCTATCTATCTATCTATCTATCTATCTATCTATCTAGTCAACCTATTCTCCAAAGCCCCTGAAGGCAGGACAAGAAGCAACGGATGGAAACTAATCAAAGAGAGAAGCAACCTGGAACTAAGGAGAAATTTCCTGACTGTTAGAACAATTCATTGGTGGAACTCCTTGCCTCCAGAAGCAGTGAACGCTCCAACACTGGAAGTTTTTAAGAAGAGACTGGACAGCCATTTGTCTGAAATGGGATAGGGTTTCCTGTCTGAGCAGGGGGTTGGACTAGATGACCTCCAAGGTCCCTTCCAACATCATCATCACCATCACCATTATCATTATTATTATTATTAACCTATCCACTTATCTATTTATCTTCTGCTTTTGATTGTCAACCACTTGCTTCTTGGGCCAGTCTTTTAATCCAGGGATCTGCAAACTTGACAAAGACTTCTGGATTTCAACTCCCAGAATACCTAGAATTCTGGGAGTTGAAGTCCACGAGTCTTCAATGTGCCAAGTTGCAGATCCCTGGATTAAGCAACTGGGAAGTTTCCCACAAACACTTTGGCAGAACACGTTCACCCGAAAAGTAAATCTCTTTCCTCCTTTTTCGTTTTTTTCATTTTTTTTCCAATCCCCCTGACAACCGCAGGGAAAAATTGATCTGTCATCTTTATAACAGCCACTTACGTATTTGAAAACTGTGATCATCTGTTATCATCTCAGATTGACAGAAAGTATAGTTTCTCCGGGTGGTCAAATGGGATTCCATCTTGAAATAAACGCCTCACCTTCCAGATGCTACATAAACTGTGTCTTTAGTCTCTGGCGTAGAGGCGTGCGGACACGTGCAAAAAAACACGCACGCACAAACATGCTGGCACTGTTCTGTACCAGCCTGCTACCGGCCTTGCAGAAAAGGCAACCCCTTTATAAACGGCAAGAGGCTGGAATACGTCTGCCAAATTTATTACAAAAACAAAGAAAACACATACCAAGATACAGGAGCTTTGAAACACTATCGGAGCGGTTGCTTTCAGCAAACCAGCCCTCCCCAAACATTCCCTTTATAAAGAGTTCAGGGCGTGGCCTCTCTTTGCCTCCTTCCGAGAAGCCCCACAGCCTTCCTCTGCTTGCTCCTACTTGACTGCCTCCTGCGTCGGGCGTCCTTGAACAGGGCCAGCTGTGGGTCATCTTCATCCACACTGTCAGGCTCACACAGCTGGGTCTCCACCAGGTAGGAGGGGCCTGGCTGGGGGCTCTGCGGAGCCTCAAAGCCATCATCAGCAAGTTCTTCAACACCCCCCTCCTCCCCCTCATCTGAGTCATCCGACCCAACTGCCGAACCCACAGGCTGACCCTGAATCACAACAGGCACAGGGACAAGGAATTTTCTGTAAATGTCTTCAGGAATCAAATCCACGGAGCATGCAGACATGCATTTGCTTCCCAACACGTTTGTGGTGTTCTGAGGACCACTTATTGCCGCTTAAATCTTTTCGGTTACAATGATTGTAACTTGCCAGGAACTCCGTCATGCTAGTCTCGTGTTTCATCTAGTCGAGAGTGGCTCAATTTAGGTTGAATCTGTGAATCTGGATCTCATTAGCATAGCTCCTCCTTCTCCTTCTCCTCCTTTCCATTCTTCTCCATCTTCTCTCTCTCCTTCCTTCCTTCCTTCCTTCCTTCCTTCCTTCCTTCCTTCCTTCCTTCCTTCCTTCCTTCCTTCCTCCCACCCTTCTCCTTCCCCTCCTCCTCTTTCACATCCTTCTCAAAATTACAGAATAAGAGAGTTGGAACAGAATTTGCAGGTCTTCTAGTCCAACCCACTGCTCAGGCAGGAAATCCTATCTTTTGCTTTCACCTCCTCCTCCTCCTCCTCCTCCTCCTCCTCCTCCTCCTCCTCCTCCTCCTCCTCCTCCTCTCTGCAAACCCCACACCCTTCTAGCACTGATGATGTTACCTATTTGGGTCATGAAACGTCTGCAAGAAAACAGGCAAGCCCAGAGAGCACCAAATACCCTACAGTCCTCCTCCTCCTCCTCGTAAATTCCTCTCCCTTCTAGCACTGATGATGTTCCCTAGTTGGGTCTTGAAACGTCTGCAAGGAAACCACCAAACTCAAGAGAGCAGCAAGGACCCCACAGTCCTCCTCCTCCTCCTTCTCCCTCTCCTCCTCCTAGCACTGATGATGTTACCTCGTCAGAACATAAAACATCTGCAAGAAAACCACCCAGCTCAGAGAGCACCCAGGTCCCCATACTGATATAGACTGTCGAAGCGAGTTGAGTGGCAGCCAGATTTAATAACAATGAAGTAACCAGATCTGGAGAGGGACACGGTGGCTCAGTGGGTTAGGACGCTGAGCTTGTCGATCAGAAGGTCGGCAGTTTGGCGGGTCGAATCCCGAGTGCCGCATAACAGAGTGAGCGCCTGTTACTCGTCCCAGCTTCTGCCAACCTAGCAGTTCGAAAGCACGTAAAAATGCAAGTAGAAAAATAGGGACCGCTCCGGTGGGAAGGGAACAGCGTTCCGTGCGCCTTTGGCGTCTAGTCACGCCGGCCACATGACCACGGAGACGTCCTCGGACAAGCGCTGGCTCTTCGGCTTTGAAACGGAGATGAGCACCGGCCCCTAGAGTCGGAAACGACTAGCACGCGCGTGCGGGGGAACCTTTACCTTTACCTTTAACCAGATTTTGCAGCTGTGCAGATCTTCCAAGCTGCTTGGAGAACTGGAGAACCCACAGGCCATTTTTTTTGCAAAATGGATGATTCGTTTGCTGCAGCCGCACAATCCCTTTTTATCAGCACAAGCTACAAAAATCTCCCCTCCGGTGTGTAACTTCCTATCAGCTCTGAGTGCTTTCTTGCAGAAGAGATTTACTTGAGAAGCCGTCCTTTCTTCAAGCTTGCCTTTCTTTAACACTCCAAAGGATTTTGGGGAGGGTGGGGGGGGGCCCAAGCTGAGTTAAATCCTGTGGCTTTAAACTCTCGGATTTTGGCACCGGAAGGGCTACAAACCTGCCCGGCGGCGTTTATTTATCGGGGATTAATAGTTCCTGCGATCAAAGGGGAAGGAGAAAAAAATCTGTTCGCTCTTTACGGAGAGATGTTTTGGTAATACAACCCGGTCACGCTTCCTCCATATTTTCCACCCATCGAGATGGACAAGAAGGGAAGGCAAAAGTCGAGATTCTTATTGAGGTTCTCCATTCTTGATGGGCACATTTTTACAATCCGATTAATGGAACTGGAAGGGACCTTGGAGGTCTTCTAGCCCTACCCCCTGGAGACCCTAGACTCTAGACAAGTGGCTGTTCAGGGTCTTCTTTGAAAACCTCCAGCTTTGGGGCACCCACAACTTCTGGTGGCAAGTCGTTCCACTGGTGAATTGTTCTCACTGTCAGGAAGTTTCTCTTTAGTTCCAGGTTGCTTCTCTCCTTGGTGAGTTTCCATCCGTTGCTTCTTGTCCTGCCTTTCGGGCGCTTTGGAGAAGAGCTTGACCCCCTCTTCTTTGTGGGCAGCCCGTCCAGTCCCGGAAGAGTATCATGTCACCCCTTTTACATTCTGTAAAAGTTCAGAAGTCCTGAGTTTTTACAGAATACAGAATGACAGAGTTGGGAGGGACCTTGGAGGTCTTCTAGTCCAACCCCCTGCTCAGCCAGGAGACCCCACTACACCATTTCAGACAAATGGATGTCCAATCTCTTCTTAAACGCCTCCAATGTTGGAGCACGCACAACTTCTGGAGGCAGGTTGTTCCACTGGTTAATTGTTCTCACTGTCAGGAAGTTTCTCCTTAGTTCTAGGTTGCTTCTCTCCTTGATGAGTTTCCATCCGTTGCTTCTTCTTGTCCTGCCTTCGGGCGCTTTGGAGAATAGCTTGACTCCCTCTTCTTTGGGGCAGCCCCTGAGATATTGGAAGACTGCTCTTCTGTGACTATGACTCTCTTGCTCCAGCGGGGGGGGGGGGTTGGACTAGACGACCTCCGAGGTCCCTTCCAACTCTGTTATTCTACGTTCTTTGCCATCTGGCTTCTTTCCTTCCCACCCCCACCCCACCCCCCCAATGAAAATCCCTTGAAATTGACCGGCCTTTCTGATAATTCCTATGCGGCATTAAGATGCCAGGATGCCAAGGGAAGCTGACATGTTTATATATTTCTGCTCCCATGGAGCCCACCGAGCATCAATCTCCGTTTTGTCCTTCTAGGTCAACAGTTAAGCCTTGAGATCCGTCAGCCAATCAGGACTTGATTGCCAGCCGGTAATGACACTTTCTTCCTACTCGCTCAGCTTCTGGCCAAATCAAACCCCTCTCCTTTCTCACTTTTGAAAAGGGAAAAAAAAGATTAAAATAATGGTAATTTTGAAGTTGCTGTGGTAGCAACTCAGAGGAACAGGGAAGAGTCTGTGTGGGCAACTCTTTCATCCAATCTCTATCCGTTCGGTCCCTAGTGGTTCAGGCGCCGGGGAAGAAACTGGGTGACTGTGAGTTCTAGTCATGCCTCATGCAGGCAAAGCCATCTGGGTGACTCTGGGCCAATCACCAGGAGACGGTGAGTTGTAGTTCCGCCTAAGGCAGGGGTAGGCAACCTTGGATCTTTTATGACTCGTGGACTTCAACTCCCAGAATTCCTGAGCCAGCAGGGCTCAACTTGGAAACCTCTCCATTTCTCCTCAGCATGGCTGGCTCAGGAATTCTGGGAGTTGAAGTCCACGAGTCATGAAGGGGCTATAATTCCCCATGCTGGCTCAGGAATTCTGGGAGTTGAAGTCTATTGCCCTAATTCAGGGGTAGGCAACCTTGGCTCTTTTATGACTGGTGGACTTCAACTCCCAGAATTCCTGAGCCAGAATGGGGAACTGTGGCCCCTTTATGATTTGTGGACTTCAACTCCCAGAATTCCTGAGCCAGCATAGGGAAATATGGCCCCTTCATGACTGGTGGACTTCAACTCCCAGAATTCCTGAGCCAGCATGGCTCAGCTTGGAAACCTCTCTCTTTCCCCTCAGGATGGCTGGCTCAGGAATTCTGGGAGTTGAAGTCCACAAGTCCTAAAAGAGCCAAGGTTGCCTACCCCTGGCCTAAGGCATGAATGTGGCTGGGCGACTTTGGGGCAATCACCAGGAGACGGTGAGTTCTAGTCCGACATTAGCCATGAAAACAAATTGAATGGCTTTGGGCCAGTCACCAGGAGATGGTGAGTTCTAGTTCTGCTTTTTTCCATGAAAGCCATCTGGGTGACTTTGAGCCAATCACCAGGAGGGGATGAGTTCTAGTCCTGCCTTAGCCATGAAAACTGGCTGAGTGGCTTCAGGCCAATCATCAGGTGACAGTGAGTTCTAGTCCTGCATCAGGTATGAAAACCAAGTGGGTGACTTTGGGCCAGTCCCTCTCTCTCAGCCCAATGTAGCTTCTAGGGCTGTTGTGGGGAAATTAAGAGCAGGAGGGTGTGTTGGCTATGTGTTTGAGGGGCTGCCACAAAGAAGAGTGGGTCACGTTGTTCACCAGAGCACCAGAGGGAAGGACAAGAAACAATGGTTAGAAAATGATTGAAGAGAGAAGCAACCAGGAATGAAGGAGAAACTTCCTGACAGTGAGGACAATCAACCGATGGAACAGCTCGCCACCAGAAATCATGGGTGGTCCATCACTGGGGATTTTTAAGAACAGACTGGACACTCACTTATCTGAGCTGGTATACGCTCTCCTGCTTGAGCACGGCGCTGGACTAGAAGACCTCCATGGTCCCTTCCAACTCCTACTCTACTCTACTCTACTCTACTCTACTCTACTCTACTCTACTCTACTCTACTCTACTCTACTCCATTCCATTTTCTATTCTATTCTATTCTATTCTATTCTATTCTATTCTATTCTATTCTATTCTATTCTATTCTATTCTATTCTATTCTATTCTATTCTATTCTATTCTACTCTACTCTACTCTACTCTACTCTACTCTACTCTACTCTACTCTACTCCATTCCATTTTCTATTCTATTCTATTCTATTCTATTCTATTCTATTCTATTCTATTCTATTCTATTCTATTCTATTCTATTCTATTCTATTCTATTCTATTCTATTCTATTCTATTCTACTCTACTCTACTCTACTCTACTCTACTCTACTCTACTCCATTCCATTTTCTATTCTATTCTATTCTATTCTATTCTATTCTATTCTATTCTATTCTATTCTATTCTATTCTATTCTATTCTATTCTATTCTATTCTATTCTATTCTATTCTATTCTATTCTATTCTATTCTATTCTATGTTTGCTACCTTGAGTTATTTGTAAACATAATAAAGGCAGGATATAATCCCACCTCCCAACCCCCCACCCCACCCTCCACGTGTAAGCACCTTCACAACTCTGAATGGCTGTTCAAGCAACGGTCCTAAAGTGAAGAGCTACTTGCATTCCTCAATCCTGGATACCTTTCAAAAGAGATGCCCGGCTCTTCCTTGTTCTTAGCGGAAGTTATCTTTGAGTCTTAATAATAATTTTTTAAAGTGAGGTTTTCGTACTCTTGTGTTTTTGTGTCACTGAAGGGGTGAGTGGGTGTAGAAAAGAATACGGATCAGTCTAGCGCATGAACATTAAAACCTTCAATTGTGTTTTGTGATTAAGGAGCAGGTAGCAAGAATAAAATCACCTTAGCTTGCCTCGTTCTGGAGGAGGAGGCGGAGATCAAAGGAAGAAGCATGGAGTCTCCAAACTTGGCAACTTGGAGACTTGTGGACTTCAACTCCCAGAATTCCCCAGCCAACACAGGAATTCTGGGAGTTGGAGGAATTCTGGGAGTTGGAGGAATTCTGGGAGTTGAAGTCTACAAGGCTGGCTGGCTGAGGAATTCTGGGAGTTGAAGTCCACAAGGATGGCTGGCTGGCTGAGGAATTCTGGGAGTTGAAGTCCACAAGGCTGCCTGAGGAGTTCTGGGAGTTGAAGCCCACAAGACTGGCTGGCTGGCTGAGGAATTCTGGGAGCTGAAGTCCACAAAACTGGCTGGCTGGCTGAGGAATTCTGGGAGTTGAAGTCCACAAGGCTGCCTGAGGAATTCTGGGAGTTGAAGCCCACAAGACTGGCTGGCTGGCTGAGGAATTCTGGGAGTTGAAGCCCACAAGACTGGCTGGCTGGCTGAGGAATTCTGGGAGTTGAAGTCCACAAGGCTGGCTGGCTGAGGAATTCTGGGAGTTGAAGTCCACAAGGATGGCTGGCTGGCTGAGGAATTCTGGGAGCTGAAGTCCACAAAACTGGCTGGCTGGCTGAGGAATTCTGGGAGTTGAAGTCCACAAGGCTGCCTGAGGAATTCTGGGAGTTGAAGCCCACAAGACTGGCTGGCTGGCTGAGGAATTCTGGGAGTTGAAGCCCACAAGACTGGCTGGCTGGCTGAGGAATTCTGGGAGTTGAAGTCCACAAGGCTGGCTGGCTGAGGAATTCTGGGAGTTGAAGTCCACAAGGATGGCTGGCTGGCTGAGGAATTCTGGGAGCTGAAGTCCACAAAACTGGCTGGCTGCCTGAGGAGTTCTGGGAGTTGAAGCCCACAAGTCTTAAATTTGCCAAGTTTGGGGACCCCTGTTATGCGCCATGATGGTCTCCAACCACGTTTCTACACCCAAACGGAATCAGCGTTTCAGAGTCATCTGGTCCAACTCCGTTCAATGCAGCTTCCACTCTGACGACTCAGGCAGTTGGCCAAGAAGACTCTTTTTCAGGTCCTCCATGAATTTCCCATGCCTGTGACCACCTGACCTATTAGCTGACAGCTCATATCCTAGGAACGCCAGCTTGGTCTAGTAGTCAAGGCACCAGGCTAGAAAACAGGGAAATCATGAGTTCAAGTCCTGCCTTGGGCACGAAAGCCAGCTGAGTGACTTTGGGCCAATCACTTGGAGACTGGGAGTTGTAGTCCCGCCTTATACATGGAAGCCAACTGGGGCACTTTGAGCCAATCACCAGGAGACGGTGAGTTCTAGTCCCGCCTTAGGCATGAAAGCCAGCTGGGTGACTTTGGGCCAATCACCAGGAGACGGTGAATTCTAGTCCCGCCTTAGGGATGAAAGCCAGCTGGGTGACTTTGGGCCAATCACCAGGAGACGGTGAGTTCTAGTCCCGCCTTAGGGATGAAAGCCAGCTGGGTGACTTTGGGCCAATCACCAGGAGACGGTGAGTTCTAGTCCCGCCTTAGGGATGAAAGCCAGCTGGGTGACTTTGGGCCAATCACCAGGAGATGGTGAGTTCTAGTCCCGCCTTAGGCATGAAAGCCAGCTGGGTGACTTTGGGCCAATCACCAGGAGACGGTGAGTTCTAGTCCCGCCTTAGGCATGAAAGCCAGCTGGGTGACTTTGGGCCAATCACCAGGAGACGGTGAGTTCTAGTCCCGCCTTAGGCATGAAAGCCAGCTGGGTGACTTTGGGCCAATCACTAGGAGACTGAGAATTGTAGTCCCGCCTTATACATGAAAGCCGGCTTGGTGACTTTAGGCCAATCACCAGGAGATGGTGAGTTCTAGTCCCGCCTTAGGCACGAAAGCAAATTGAGTAACTTTGGGCCTCCCCTTCTCTCTCAGTCCAGCCCACCTCACAGGGTTGATGTGGGAAAAGTAGGAGGAGGCATCAGGATTAGCTAGGTTCGCTGCCTTGAGTTATTGGTAAACATAATAAAAGGTGGGATGGAAATAAATAAAAATATTTTTAAGAAAACAGCTTCAAGGACTCCGTTTTTCCTCTTCGGACCATCGAGGGAACTCCATGTATCTGAATGGTGCCTACCGTCTCAGATTTCTGATTTTTCTTTCTGAAATATATATATATTTTTAAAATCACGTTGAAGAAATTCAGATTCTGCCCAGAATGAACGAAAGCACTCTCCTCTTCCACGGGTTAATCCTCGGTGTATAGGAGCTAAAATGTGCGACACTTAGTGAAAAAATATTCCTATTATGAAGGAACAGGAAATATTTAGGGGAAGAAAGAAAGAAGCAAGAAAAAAAAAGGAGCGTCTTATCTTAACACATTCATTATTTTCAGATAAAAACTTTTCATTGGAGTTACTTTCACCTCTGTTCCACGTTTTTTCCATATTTTTAGAGCTGGGAGGGGGAGGGGGGGGAGAGAGAGAAGAAATTCCTTGCGGAAACTATGAAGAAAATAAATAAATAAATTCCCCATCTTATTTTTTTTTTGCCCTGCCGTTCAAAGCCTCCCGTCACCTTTTGAAAAACTGCACCGGTTGGATGATCACCACATGGATTACTACAATGCTTTGGACATGAGGCTGCCCTTGAATTTCATTCAAAGGGTTACAAAGGGTAATAAACTCATGTAGATCTACCGGGGAAGGCACAAGGCTGGAAATTGGGAGACGGTGACTTCTAGTCCTGCGTTAGATACGAAAATCGGCTGGCTGACTTTGGGCCAATCGCTAGGAGACGGTGAGTTCTAGTTCTGCCTTAGACACGAAAGCCAAGGGGGTGACTTTGGGCCAATCACCAGGAGATGGTGAGTTCTAGTCCTGCCTGAGACACAAAAGCCAAGGGGGTGACTTTGGGCCAATCACTAGGAGACGGTGAGTTCTAGTCCTGCCTTAGACACGAAAGCCAAGGGGGTGACTTTGGGCCAATCACTAGGAGACGGTGAGTTCTAGTTCTGCCTTAGACACGAAAGCCAAGGGGGTGACTTTGGGCCAATCACTAGGAGACGGTGAGTTCTAGTTCTGCCTTAGACACGAAAGCCAAGGGGGTGACTTTGGGCCAATCACTAGGAGACGGTGAGTTCTAGTTCTGCCTTAGACACGAAAGCCAAGGGGGTGACTTTGGGCCAATCACCAGGAGATGGTGAGTTCTAGTCCTGCCTGAGACACAAAAGCCAAGGGGGTGACTTTGGGCCAATCACTAGGAGACGGTGAGTTCTAGTCCTGCCTTAGACACGAAAGCCAAGGGGGTGACTTTGGGCCAATCAGACGGTGAGTTCAAGTCCCGCCTTAGGCAGGAAAGCCGGCTGGGTGACTTTGGGCCAATCACCAGGAGACGGTGAGTTCTAGTCCTGCCTTAGCCATGAAAGCTAAGTGGGTGACTTTGGGCCAATCACCAGGAGATGGTGAGCTCTAGTTCTGCCTTAGACATGAAAGCCAAGTGGTTGACCTTGGGCCAATCACCAGGAGATGGTGAGTTCTAGTCTCGCTTTAGCTATGGCAGCCAAGTGAGTGACTTTAGCGTTAGAACAATCAAACCCAAATTGTGGATTTAAAGTGAATTTACTCGTCCTATCTGCTCACATTCTGTGGATTCCCATCACACGCGATAAACCATGCTTTGCAGTGAGCCGGGGGGGGGGGTTGGACTAGAAGACCTCTAAGGTCCCTTCCACCTCCATTATTCTGCATTAGCCTGTATCCTTTGTAGACACTTCGCTGTCTTCAAATCTTGCAAAACAAGGCGCAAAACAACAATGCAGAAATGGTTATGGCTAATTTTAATCCCTCCCCACTGAGAATGCTTTCCATCCACATTCAGGCAGCTAATCACCTTCTTTTGTCACCGTAACAAAAATACACACCATGTCATCGCTCATCTCTGCCACCAAAGAAAAATGCAGCCATTAATTACAGCCACTGTTGGCTACACGGGGAAAATAGCGGTAATTGAGGCGGAGAGGAGATGCATCTCTCCATTTCTTTAAGACCAACATCGGAGAGCTCCCTAACGTCAAAAAGAATCAGAGGAGAAAAGAAAAGAGGGAGAGGCGCGCGAATCCTCCTGACCATGCCTTACAGAGGATGGGAATTTTTTTTCAAAAGCAACGGGCTGTAGAACCTCTGTGTTCAGGAGCAGTGTATCTGCAAATGTCAATGGGCGGAAAATCAGGTTTATCGGGGCAAAGGGTATCCTAGATCTGTCCTTCTCAATCGGGGTGGTTTCCAGGATTCTGGGTCCTGATGGGGCTGGGTCAGCTATTTGTGGTTACAAGGTTGTATAGTAGTGAAGGTGCTGGTCTACAAACTGGGAGAGGGTGAGTTCTAGTTCTGCCTTAGGCATGAAAGCCACTTTGGTGACCTTGGGGTCAATTTGGAGGATATGGTGAGTTCTAGTCACACCTTAGGCATGAAGCCAGCTGGGTGACTTTGGGCCAATCACCAGGAGACGGTGAGTTCTAGTCTCAGGCAGGAAGCCAGCTGGGTGACTTTGGACCAATCACCAGGAGACGGTGAGTTCTAGTCCCACCTTAGGCATGAAGCCAGCTGGGTGACTTTGGGCCAATCACCAGGAGACGGTGAGTTCTAGTCTCAGGCATGAAGCCAGCTGGGTGACTTTGAGCCAATCACCAGGAGACGGTGAGTTCTAGTCTCACCTTAGGCATGAAGCCAGCTGGGTGACTTTGGGCCAATCACCAGGAGATGGTGAGTTCTAGTCCCATCTTAGGCATGAAGCCAGTTGGGTGACTTTGGGCCAATCACCAGGAGACGGTGAGTTCTAGCCTCACCTTAGGCACAAAAGCTGGCTGGGTGACTCTGAACTCCCTTATAGTACCTTTGATCATACCATTATGGCTGCCCTCTTGACTTGTTTGCCGCCCTCTCAAGATACCCTCTCTTCTCGGTTGCTTGGTGCACACTACTAGTTTATTAATGTCTTTCTCAAAATGCAGAACTCAGAGCTGGATGCAATATACCAGATCTTGACGCTCTACTTCTGTTGATTCAAGCTAAGATTCCACCAGGCTCAGAGGGCACCAAGGACCCCAGAGTCCTCCTCCTCTCTGCAAACCCCACCCACTTCTAACACTGATGATGTTACCTAGTTGGGTCATGAGACATCAAAACCACCCAGCTCAGACAGCACCAAGGACCCCACAGTCCTCCTCCTCCTCCTCCTCCTCCTCCTCCTCCTCCTCCTCCCTGCAAACTCCCCTCCCTTCTAGCACTGATGATGTTCCCTAGTTGGGTCATGAGACGTCAGCAATATAACCACCCAGCTCAGAGAGCCCCAAGGACCCCCTCCTCATTTCAACCCTGAGCTACAAAACCTCTATCAAGAACGCCACTACGATTTTCAAATTATATTATTTGATTATTCGGTTACTATTTGATCCTCTGGCTTATGGAGAGTTGCTTCCTCTGTTAATTTCTCCTGTAACCTTTCCTATAGTTGTTATTACAACTCTCTTTTCAACTCTGTCACTCTAGTCTTCATATTTTTTGCCAAGCACAAAAGGCCAGTATTTTGCGCAGGTTAGCCTATATGGTAATTATACGTATGCTTACGGCATCCTTGGCTGCAAAATCCTATTTAACCATCTTCATTTCTATTTCGATGGATACTTCCGGCGGAACATTTTTTTATTTCTTCCTCTGAGCTTAACCAAGAACCTGCTTAGTACAGACGGTCCTCGGTTTACAGCAGTTCACTTAATGACTTAATGTAACCACAGCACTGGAAAAAGTGACTTATGCTCCTTTTTCGCCCTTATGACCGTTGCAGCATCCCCAGGGTCGCAGGATCAAAATTCAAGACACTGGGTGACTGACTCAGATTTATGACGGTCGCGGTGTTCCCCCCCCAGTCAACTGATCCTCCTTTTGCGACCTTCTGACAAGCGAAGACAACGGGGGAAGCCCGATTCGCTTAATGACCGTGTTCCTCACTTATCAACTGCACTGATTCACTTAACAACAGTGGCAAGAGAGCTCGTAAAACGGGGCAAACCTCGCTTCACCGATGTCTCGCTTAGCGACGGAAATGTTGGGCTCAATTTTGGCCGTACGTTGAGGACCTGCCTCTATCCTCGTGAGTTTGCTGAGGGTCAGCAAGAAGGAAAGTTTATTTCCATTAAAATAAACGCCCCTGGCAAACTTCTGCTAGCGTTTCTTCTCCTTCGCTTGCTTAACCAGCCCACGCCAGTGAAAAATCGACCACTTTATATTCCTTTTTTTGTTGTTGTTGTTTTGTAGTCTTTGCAGCCACCTCTGCTTACTCAGCAGGACTCACCTCTTTACTCAACTCTATTTTTTTTTTGTTATTTTTTTTTAAAAAAGGGTGACTGTAGTGACAGCATGTGGGTGAACCTAAGCAACGGCTTTACGTTAAGATTTATGTGGGCCCAGGTGCAGAATGGGAGAGAGACGATAAAAAAAATAATTTTTCTTCCCGTCAGACTTTCCCGCGCCGGGATGTATAAGCTGTGGAAGATGCATTTAGTCGTTTATTTGTTCCTGCATTCGCTGAAATACTAAGGCCACCCGATCTGTCAAACAGTTTAAGAGGAAAGGTATACTGGATATTTTTTTTTTAAAAAAAAACAACTCACAACTTAAAGAAGAAACAAATATTAAATAAGCAGCTACATTGGTGTGTTTGTGTGTGTGTGTGTGTGTGTGTGTGTCCAACCTTGCCATCTTTAAGACTTGGGGATTTCAACACCCAGAGTTCCCCAGCCAGCCGTGCAGAATGCAGAATGCAGAACTACCGTATTTTCCGGTGGATAAGACGACTTTTTAACCCATGAAAATCACCTCAAAGGTTGGGGGGGGTCGTCTTATATGCCCAGTCGTCTTATACGCCGGAAAATACGGTAAATGTGATTCTTCATCAAACCGGTAAGCTCTAAAACTAAGCAAAGGGATCCAACCCTGGCAACTTTTAAAGCTTGTGGACTTCAACTCCCAGAATTCTTCAGTCCTGGGAATTGAAGTCCACAGGTCTTAAAGGTGCCAAGGTTGGACACCACTACACTAAGCAGAAGTTAAATGAAAACTTTTTTGACTCTTCCTAGCAACCACATGGATAGATGATCTCCATGAGGATCTGTCCAGATTGTTCGGAATAACAAAATAACGAAGTTGGAAGGGACCTCGGAGGTCATCTAGTCCAACCCCTTGCTTGAGCAGGAAACCCTGTACCATTTCGGACAAACGGTTGTCCAGTCTCTTCTTGAAAACCTCCAGTGATGGAACACCCACAACTTCTGGAGGCAAGCAGTTCCACTGGTTAATTGTTCTAACTGTCAGGAAGTTTCTCCTTAGTTCCAGGTTGCTTCTCTCCTTGATTGGTTTCCATCCGTTGCTTCTTGTCCTGCCTTCAGGGGCTTTGGAGAATAGCTTGACTCCCTCTTCTTTGGGGCAGCCCCTGAGATACTGGAAGACTGCTATCCTGTCACCCTTAGTCCTTCTTTTCATTCCTTTGCAAGTTCAGAACCACCTGTAATTTCGCTCCCCTTTTTGATGGAATAGGACCAAGTGGTGGGTTTTTGTTATTGCACAACCAGTGAGTGTATCACAAATTGGACAACTGCTGTTGACTCTCTATTATGTATCCATCCAAACTAGACTATGTAGTTTCTCTGTGTTATATAATAATAATAATAATAATAATAATAATAATAATAATAATAATAATAATAATAATAATAATAAGAAGAAGAAGAAGAAGAAGAAGAAGAAGAAGAAGAAGAAGAAGAGGAAGAAGAAGAAGAAGAAGAAGAAGAAGAAGAAGAAGAAGAAGAAGAAGAAGAAGAAGAAGAAGAACAAGAAGAAGAAGAAGAAGAAGAAGAAGAAGAAGAAGAAGAAGAAGAAGAAGAAGAAGAAGAAGAAGAAGAAGAAGAAGAAGTTTGTGTATGTCGTTATATGCATAATCTGTTGTCATGTTTATGTAGTGTATATACCCTTGGAGAGCTGAATGCAACAAAATCTCATTTTAATATATGCTGATTAGTGTACATTTAAAGTGACAAAGTTATTATTCTACTCTACTCTACTCTACTCTACTCTACTCTACTCTACTCTACTCTACTCCACTCCACTCCACTCCACTCCACTCCTTCTCTTCTCTTCTCTTCTCTTCTCTTCTCTTCTCTTCTCTTCTCTTCTCTTCTCTTCTCTTCTCTTCTCTTTTCTATCCCATTCTCCTCTTCTCTTCTCTTCTCTTCTCTTCTCTTCTCTTCTCTTCTCTTCTCTTCTCTTCTCTTCTCTTCTCTTCTCTGACAGCTGTGATTGCTTTCTGAATGATTGGTGTATGTGTGTTATATTTGTGTCAACGGTTGTGGTCCACACTGGAAGGTGTTCTTGAGAACATCAGTGGCTGCTTTGGGGTTTTTTCCCCCGCACGGTATGTGCCATGAAACGTTGCCACTCCCAAGGCATCGGCAAACACGGCCGCTATCAAGAGGAATAAAACATCGCTGTTGTAAAATACTTCCAATCAGGGATCCATTGCTTATTCCTTAAAGGGGCGAAAAAGAACAGCCAAGATGGGGAATAACAACACGCAGGAAGGAGCTTAAATAACAGTTGCCAGGCTGTGAAAGCTTGTAATTTCTCCGGCACTTCTTCGCAAACCCTTCCAAACTCTGTTTATTTCCTTCCCTTAGTTTCCCATCGCACCTTCCCCGCAGCGAGATGAAGGCTTGGCATTGAAAGGTATGGAACAGATTAAAAGATTTCTGAGACTTTGCTAAAGATTGGACGGGCTGCTGATAGCTTGATTGTTGACTTTAGAGCCATTGAGATTCAATGACTCTATTTCGCTTCCTTTTTTTCCAAAAGCAAAATGTGCAAAATGTAGGCTTGGTGTGTTCTCAATTAGAGCCATGGTTTTAATTAGTCACGGGAAGCCCTTCTGGGTTTTCGAAAAGAGCTTTTTTCTTTCACAGGCTTCGTTTGAGAAATGCTGCTGAAAAATATCCGATCCATCGCTAAATATCCACGGAGCTTCTTCGTCATCCAGTCATGGTTGTCCCAGAGGTGACTTTTTTTCCCCCCAGAAGGCGACTGGATCTTCTGGTTTTCCTTGGAAGACGTTTCACTTCTCATCCAAGAAGCTTCTTCAGCTTCAGGAAGGAAGGAAGGAAGGAAGGAAGGAAGGAAGGAAGGAAGGAAGGAAGGAAGGAAGGAAGGAAGGAAGGAAGGAAGGAATCAAAAGGAAGGAAGGAATCAGGAGGGTGAGAGGAAGGAAGGAAGGGAGAGAGGAAGGAAGGAAAAAATCAGAAGGAAGGAAGGAAGGAATCAGGAGAATGAGAGGAAGGAAGGAAGGAGGGAAAGAAGAAGGAATCAGGAGGGAGAGAGGAAGGAAGGAAGGATAGAGGAAGGAAGGAAGGAAGGAAGGAAGGAAGGAAGGAAGGAAGGAAGGAAGGAAGGAAGGAGAGAGGAAGGAAGGAAGAAATCAGAAGGAAGGAAGGAAGGAAGAAATGAGAAGGAAGGAAGGAAGGAAGGAAGGAAGGAAGGAAGGAAGGAAGGAAGGAAGGAAGGAACATTCTAAAGGTGCTTTTTCAGGAGGTGGACTTCCTTTGTTTTCCTTTGAAGATGTTTCCCTTCTCCTCCAAGAAGCTTCTTCAGCTCTGACTGGATGGTGGGGGAAACGGAAAGATTTATACTCCTTGCAGACAGTTGGTCATTTGCCTTCTTTTAGAGAGTCATTGAGGCCACCTGGAGATTCGTCTGTGTCTTCAAGGTGAGCTGAGTAGTGCAAATAGATGTGGACTCTCTAAAACGAGGCAAATGGCCAGCTGTCTGCAAGGAGTATAAATCCTCTTGTCTTCAACGGTGAAGGGGGGACCCAGGGCAGATAACATCCTGCAGCCAAGAAGGCTCCACACCCATTTGCACCACTCGGGTGACCCCGAGGACACAGGTCAACCTCCAAGTGGCCTCAACGACTCTCTAAAAGGATGCAAATGACCGGCTGTCTGCAAGGAGTATAAATCCTTCCCCTCCCCACCATCCAGTCAGAGCCGAAGAAGCTTCTGGGATGAGAAGGGAAACGTCTTCAAAGGAAAACAAAGGAAGTCCAGTTGCCTCCTGAAAAAAGCACCTTTGGGATCTGATCCATCCTTTTACCAGGGCAACGTGGTAGCACCAGGTTTTTCTCATAAAGATTGAAAACCATCAAAGGAAAGGTTGATTGCAGCCTTTTCTCTGATGCTTTTCAACCTTTACGAGAAACGTACGTAATCAGCCTTTTCTCTTTGGAAGGCAGGAAATCCTCGACTTACGACCACAACCCAGCCTAAAATTTCTGCCACAGTGAGGGAGACGGTGGTTATTTGACGAACTTTCTTGCTCCAGTTGTGGAGGGAATCACTGCAGGGGTGAAGTTAGCCACACGGCCGTTAAGCGAATCTGACTTCCCCCTTGGCTTTGCTTGTCAGAAGGTCGCCAAAGGGGATCACGTGACCCCGGGACGCTGCGAACGTCATAAATATGAGTCAGTTGCCAAGCGACCAAATGTTGATCATGTGATCACGGGGATGCTGTGTGAAAAATGGTCATAAGTCACTTTTTTCAATGCCATTGTAACTTTGGGTGGTCACTAAATGAACTGTTGTAAGGCGAGGACTACCTGAATCTCGTCACAACTTATAGGTTCTCCTGCTTGAGCAGGGGGTTGGACTGGAGGACCTCCAAGGTCCCTTCCAACTCTTGTATTCTATTCTGTTCTGTTCATTATTCTATTCCTGTTCTGTTCTGTTTTGTTCTGTTCTATTCATTATTCTATTCTATTCTGTTCTGTTCATTATTCTATTCTATTCATTATTCTATTCTATTCATTATTCTATTCTATTCTATTCATTATTCTATTCTATTCTATTCTGTTCTGTTCATTATTCTATTCTATTCATTATTCTATTTTATTCTATTATGTTCTATTCATTATTCTATTCTGTTCTGTTCTGTTCTATTCTATTCTGTTCCGTTCCGTTCTGTTCTATTCATTATTCAATTCTGTTCTGTTCTGTTCATTATTCTGTTCTATTCATTATTCTATTCTATTCTGTTCTGTTCTGTTCATTATTCTATTCTATTCATTATTCTATTCTATTCTGTTCTATTCATTATTCTATTCTGTTCTGTTCTGTTCTGTTCATTATTCTATTCTATTCTATTCTATTCTATTCTATTCTATTCTATTCTATTCTATTCTATTCTATTCTATTCTATTCTATTCTATTCATTATTCTTGTCGATCTCCTTGAGCTCGACATGCTCGCCGGGAGGGAGTTCCGGTCGCCGCCCGCAGCCCGCAGCCACAGCCGAAGCCACGCCCGACAGCTGCTCGGTTCCTAACAGCTGATCCGCGGCCGAGGAAAGCTCCGGCCGCAACATTTCGATCAGCTGCTTGGCGGCTACCGACGATCCTGGGCGTCACCACCGTGGCCGCGCCTGCTCCCACGGCTGATCGGCGGCCGGCTCGAGCAGCTGCTCGGCGGCTAACAGGAACCTCGGCCGTCAATGCCCGAGCCGCCCCTGCTCCCACAGCTGATCGGCGGCCGGCTCGACCAGCTGATCGGCGGCTAACGAGGACCTCGGGCGTAAACACCAAGGCCGCGCCTGCTCGCACGGCTGATCGGCGGCCGGCAGCGGGCCTCGTCACACATGGGGAAGCCGCGCCAGCCGTAACAGCTGTTCGGCGGCCTGAAACGGGTGTGAGCCAAGACACCGGGTTGGTGGAGGGGAGCACGTTAGGGATTCCAGGGGGTGAGGGGGGGAGATATTGTACTTACACCTTCCTACGCGCTGTATGGACTTTGGCGCCAGAGGCGGAAGCGGGGCGTGGGCCGACAGGATGGAGGGGTGGAGTTTTACGCAGATGCTGGTCTACGTAGAGGAGGGTGGGGCTGAGGGGTGGGGCTGTCGGGTGGGGCTATTACCCAATTAGTAAAGACATTTAAAAGGAGCGTTGGGACGAGTGGTTCCCAACGCTGACTTTATTCATGTTTAGAGATCCTGCTATTAAAGGTACTCTTTCCAGTCATCCGTACTTCGTCGTGGTTTTTCCCGTGTGCTTGTTGATCCGGCGAAGACGAGGAGTTGACAATTCTATTCTATTCTGTTCTGTTCTGTTCTGTTCCGTTCTATTCATTATTCTATTCTATTCTGTTCTGTTTATTATTCTATTCTATTCATTATTCTATTCTATTCTATTCTATTCTATTCATTATTCTATTCTGTTCTGTTCTATTCTATTCTGTTCCGTTATGTTCTGTTCTATTTATTATTCAATTCTGTTCTGTTCTGTTCATTATTCTATTCTATTCTATTCTATTCTGTTCTGTTCTGTTCTGTTCTGTTCTGTTCTGTTCCGTTCTATTCATTATTCTATTCTATTCTGTTCTGTTCATTATTCTATTCTATTCATTATTCTATTCTATTCTATTCTATTCTATTCTATTCATTATTCTATTCTGTTCTGTTCTATTCTATTCTGTTCCGTTTTGTTCTGTTCTATTTATTATTCAATTCTGTTCTGTTCTGTTCATTATTCTATTCTATTCTATTCTATTCTATTCTATTCTATTCTATTCATTATTCTATCCTATTCATTATTCTATTCTATTCTATTCTATTCTATTCTATTCTATTCTATTCTATTCTATTCTATTCTATTCTATTCTATTCTATTCTATTCTATTCTGTTCTATTCATTATTCTATTCTATTCTGTTCTGTTCATTAATCTATTCTAATCTATTCTATTCTGTTCTATTCATTATTCTATTCTATTCATTATTCTATTTTATTCAATTCTGTTCTATTCATTATTCTATTCTGTTCTGTTCTGTTCTATTCTATTCTGTTCCGTTATGTTCTGTTCTATTCATTATTCAATTCTGTTCTGTTCATTATTCTATTCTATTCATTATTCTATTTTATTCTATTCTCTATTCTATTCTATTCTATTCTATTCTATTCTATTCTGTTCTGTTCTGTTCTGTTCTATTCATTATTCTATTCTATTCTGTTCTGTTCATTAATCTATTCTAATCTATTCTATTCTGTTCTATTCATTATTCTATTCTATTCATTATTCTATTTTATTCAATTCTGTTCTATTCATTATTCTATTCTGTTCTGTTCTGTTCTATTCTATTCTGTTCCGTTATGTTCTGTTCTATTCATTATTCAATTCTGTTCTGTTCATTATTCTATTCTATTCATTATTCTATTCTATTCTATTCTATTCTATTCTATTCTATTCTATTCTATTCTATTCTATTCTATTCTACTCTATTCTATTCTATTCTATTCTGCTGTTCCCACAGTTCATGCCATTAGCCAATAACAGTTGTTTAAAATGCAAATCCTTCCATATTCATTATTACCAAACGCTGGGGTTTTCCATGGCAATTTGAGTAATGTAAGCTCTTGTTTAAAAAACATAATTGCCACCATGTGAACATCACGTTCAGGAACGTGTTTTTTTTTAAAAAAAAAAAAACACGCTTCCCATCCCACACAATCTTTTCATCAGGGAGAGAAAGAAAATCCAAAGCTTCTCATCCGGGTAGACTTTAGTCTATTGTTTGCAGCTGTGATGTTTAGTCACATTCCTTTTTCTTTTCCCCTCTTCCCTTCAATTGTCTCCTGCTTCTGGGAGGCTGGCTGAGAAATCCCTGCCGTTTTCTTGGCTGCAATTTTCAAAAGGCGATTTTTTTTCAGGAGGCAACTGGGCTTTCTTTGTTTTGCCTCGAAGACCTTTCGTTTCTCACCCGAGAAGCTTCTTGGGCTTCGTCTGGATGGTGGGGAAGGGAAGGATTTATACTCCTTGCAGACTGCCGGTCATTTGCATCCTTTTAGAGGGTCGTTGAGGCCACTTGGAGGTTGACCTGTCTCCTCGGGGTCACCCGGGTGGTGCAAATGGGTGTGGAGCCTTCTTGGCTGCAGGATGTTATCTGCCCTGGGTCCTCCCTTCACCGTTGAAGACAAGAGGATTTATACTCCTTGCAGACAGCTGGCCATTTGCCTCGTTTTAGAAAGTCCACATCTATTTGCACTACTCAGCTCACCTTGAAGACACAGACGAATCTCCAGGTGGCCTCAACGACTCTCTAAAAGGATGCAAATGACCGGCTGTCTGCAAGGAGTATAAATCCTTCCCTTCCCCACCATCCAGTCAGAGCTGAAGCTTGGTGTGGAGCTTTCTTGGCTGCAGGAGGTTTTCTGAGGACACAGACAAACCTCCAAGAGGCCTCAATGACCCTCTAAAAGGAGAGAATTGCTTTTCCATCCGCTTCCTTCAGACCCTCCCCTATTATTTACAGTCCTCTTAGAAGGGAGGCCGAGCCTTTGAAGACCCCTGTGCAAATTCCTTTCTCCCAGCCTCCATGCAAGCAATAACCAAGAGGAACATCATTGGCCAGTTCCAACCCGGAGGTGAAGCTTGATGATCTCGGAGGCCCCATGCCAAAGGAAAAGAGATGGCTCTGAAGGCTGCAAGGACGACAGTTGGTGGCTGGTCACATTAAGATGCTCAGCGGATCCAGGAGGAGCTGACTTGAACAGCAAAAGGTCCTTGATCTTCCTTCCTTCCTTCCTTCCTTGCTTCCTTGCTTCCTTCCTTCCTTCCTTCCTTCCTTTCATGCAGCCTTCCTTCCTTCCTTCCTTCCTCTCATTTCTTCCTTCCATGCAGCCTTCTTTTCCTTCCTTCCTTCCTTCCTTCCTTCCTTCCTTCCTTCCTTCCTTCCTTCCTTCCTTCCTTCCTTCTTTCCTTTCTTTCTTTCTTTCTTTCTTTCTTTCTTTCTTTCTTTCTTTCTTTCCTTCCTTCCTTCCTTCCTTCCTTCCTTCTTCATTTCTTCCTTCCATGCAGCCTTCTTTTCCCTCCTTCCTGCATTCCTCCTTCCTTTCTTCCTTCTCCTCTCTCCCTCTATCTGTCCCTCCCTCCCTCCCTTCCTCTATTTCTTCCTTCCTTCTCCTCCATCCCTCCCTCTGTCCCTCTCTCCCTTCCTTCTTCCTTCCTTCATGCCTTCCTCATTTCCCTTCTTTCTCTCCCTCCCTCCCTCCCTCCCTCTATTTCTTCCTTCCTTCTCCTCCATCCCTCCCTCCATCCATCTGTCCCTCTCTCCTTTCCTTCCTTCCTCCCTCTCTCCCTCTCCTCCTTCCCTTTTCTTGGCAACATTTTCAGAGGCGGCTTTCCCAAGGCAGAATCAGGACTCCCTCTTTTGAGAGGGGGGCCTTTAACCATCACCTCAATCTGGGGTTCTTTCCTGTTCTTCAAAGTTTTACCTGGCAGAGAGTTCGGCTCAATTCAGGGCCCGGCTGTTCTGATCCGTCAAGTCAACCTGGAGTCCTGGCACAAGTTCCTCATTCTTCCCTAAACGAAGGGACAGACAGAGAGCGTGAATCTCCCAGCTGGCTTCATGTCTAGTTGTGAATTCCTCCCAAACTGGTTAGGGGTGTCCCTTGCCCTCTTCTCTTCTTCCGGATGGATGCAAACATTCCTATCATAAGAAGCTGGAACAAAGCTAAATAAATTGTGAAATAATTACTGTTGATTACAAGAATGTAGTGGATATTATGACAAGGAGCCCCATTTCAGACCCGTTGCACCATCTTGAAATTAACTGAAAGTGAGGTTCATGGCCAGATTCAGAGGAGCGGCGTTGGAAGTCCACACATCTTAAAACAGAGGCATCGAATCAAGATCACGCCAAGTATTAGTGCCGCTTTATGAAACCCTAGTGAGACCACACCTGGAATACTGCAGCCAGTTTTGGTCACCGTACTGCAAAAAAGATGTTGAGACCTTGGAAAAAGTTCAGAGAAGAGCAACTAAGATGATCCAAGGCCTGGAGGCTAAAACCTATGAAGAACGGCTGCGGGACTTGGGTTTGGCTGGTCTAAAGAAAAGGAGAAATAGGGGAGACATGATAGCAGTGTTCCAGTATCTGAGGGGCTGCCACAAGGCAGAGGGGGGGTCACGTTATTCTCCAAAGCACCAGAGGGCAGGACGAGAAACAATGGTTGGAAATTGACCAAAGAGAGAAGCAACCTGGAATTAAAGAGAAACTTCCTGACACTGAGGACAATTAACCAGTGGAACAGCTTGCCACCAGAAATCGTGGGCGCTCCGTCACTGGAGATTTTTAAGAAGAGACTGGACAAACACTTGTCTGAGATGGTATAGGTTCTCCTGCTTGAGCAGGGGGATGGACTAGAAGACCTCCAAGGCCCCTTCCAGCTTCTATTCTATTCTATTCTATTCTATTCTATTCTATTCTATTCTATTCTATTCTATTCTATTCTATCCTAAGTTCTTAAGACTGAGAAACAGGGCCCTAGGGAATTAGAACATGGGTAGCAGGGCCAAATAAAAAAAAACCCCACACAATACACACCATCAAAGCTCTGGAAGTAAGATATAATTGACTGAAAGCCCCTCTTGATCAAAAGACCAAGCGTCTGGCTGGACCATCTGTGACTCTTTAAACACAGCAAAGAAAGAAATTGGCCCTACAGTGACCATTTGCAGAAAAGGCTAGAGAAGTGACCAGCAAAGGTTTTATGTGTGTGTGTATGTGTGTGTGTATTACACCATATAAATCAGAGGTGGACAACTACACCCCTTTATGACTTGTTGACTTCAACTCCCAGAATTCCTTTGCCAGCATGGGGAACTATGGCCCTGCCTTAGGCATGAAATCTGAGTGGGTGACCTTGGTCCAATCACCAAGGAGACGGTGAGTTCCCTGGATCTCCTGAACAGACTTGATTTTCCTTCCATAATTCTGCGGAGGACCAAAACACGTCGCGTCCTCTGCTGTTAGCCAGCCATGTTTGGCTCCAACTCTGCAATCCTTCAGTGCCGTTCTGGATTGCTGACTTCACCCCTTCTCTGCCTCGTCTGTCCTCCTTGTTCTTTTAATAAAAGGCAAAAGGAAAACAGAAAACGCCCTCCAAACCCTGTGTGCAAACCTTACCGAGAAATAGCCAGGCTTGTAAGAATTGCCGAGGGCAGCCTGCCGTTTTTCTTCCATTATCATTTCACGCTTGACTAAAAAAAACGTATCGGAACAGCTGGGTGAGTTCAGGAGGCCTTCAAGAAAACTGTACTTGATTAACGGTTTTCTTTTTTCTGATTAAAATACTATATATATATATATATATATATATATATATATATATATATATATATATATATATATATATATATATATATATATGACAGGGACGCGGTGGCTCAGTGGGTTAAGACGCTGAGCTTGTCGATCAGAAGGTCGGCAGTTTGGCGGGTCGAATCCCGAGTGCCGCGTAGCAGAGTGAGCGCCTGCTACTCGTCCCAGCTTCTGCCAACCTAGCAGTTCGAAAGCATGTAAAAATGCAAGTAGAAAAATAGGGACCACTACGGTGGGAAGGTAACAGCGTTCCGTGCGCCTTTGGCGTCCAGTCATGCTGGCCACATGACCACGGAGACATCCTCGGACAAGCGCTGGCTCTTCGTCTTTGAAACGGAGATGAGCACCGGCCCCTAGAGTCGGAAACAACTAGCATGCATGTGCGGGGGAACCTTTACCTTTATATATATATATATATATATATATATATATATATATATATATATATATATATATATATATATATATATATATATATAAATATATATATATATATATAGGTCCCACTCGTCATCTTAAGGCTGGTGTCTTCAGTGCAGCACGAAGCCGAAGACACCAGCCTGAAGATGACGAGTGGGACCTTGTTGAAACGTCACCAAGACACCCTCAATCTTGGGGTTGGGTTTTATAAATCGGTTTTAACTTTTAATTATGTATTAATTTATTACGGGCATTGTTGTTTAATTACTTTTTAATCTTTGTATCCTGTTTTTTTTATTATGTATTGCCCTGTTCACCGCCCTGAGTCCTTCGGGAGAAGGGCGGTATACAAATTAAATTATTAAATTAAAATTAATTTAATCCTTTTTCCAGCTTCTATTCTCATCGTTCACAGCAATCATTAAGCATTCTCGCTAGCTCCCTTCGGTATAAAGAGAAAGTTAAAAGGTGTGTGTGCGAGGGGCGAATCCTCTGCTTTTTTGGAGAAATTTCTTTTTGGGAAGGGTTATCTTACGTACAAATTAAATCTCGTGGCAGTGGGGGTCACTGCTTTCAGTTGGCTTCAAGACGCCAACAGGAGCCGAGTCGGTAGGGCGAAGTATTGGTGGTCTCCCAAATCCCTTCGGGTTCACAGCTCCTGGCCTGATTTCCATAGAAGGGGGAACTCATCAAATTTGCAGGTGACACCAAGCTGGCAGGAGTAGCCAACACCCCAGAAGACAAGCTCAGGATCCAAAAAGATCTGGACGAACTCGAACAATGGGCCCCATCCAACAAAATGAGCTTCAGTGCGGAGAAAAGCAAAGTTTTACATTTAGGCAGGAAAAAACAAAACAAAAGTAGAAGTACAGATTAGGGGGGGGGACCTGGCTTAAAAACAACTGCGAGAGGGACCTCGGAGTCCCAGTGGACGATCGCTTAACCACCAGCCAGCCGTGTGCAGCAGCAGCAGCAGCCCCCAAAGCTAATACAATCCTGGGTTGTACAAACAGAGGCACAGAATCAAGATCACGCGATCTCGGTTGCGCGCGAAATGTCACACCCGAATAGAGTTTACTCTTTCAACTCTTTCCATCTTCCCTTAAAACATTAACAGGATCCACAATGGTCTGAGAGTCAGTGTCTCCGCTAGATCATCAAACTAGGTCAAACTGAAACTAAATTAATCAAGCCAAAATAGCAGACAGGGGAAAATCCCCTTTTTCAAACTTCCTCAAAACCCCAACTAAGTTACCCAGACCTGATCCACATAACCAGGGCTTTTTTTTCCTCATAGAACGCTCAGAACGGAGTTCCGGCACCTTTTTTGGATGGAACCTTGTAGGGTAGGCAAGGCGGGTTATATGACATGTGTGAGTTCCGGCACCTTTTTCTTTTACAAAAAAAGCACTGCACATAACAAAGGATAAGGTCTGCAAACCCAAACAGAGTGAATGAAATTCGGTCTCCCGGAGGAACTGCAGGTTCACAAGACTAAACCTACCTACCTACACACACACACACACATAGACACACACACAAAGATGGCCCTTGAGTGTCACCCTAGAATCAGCACGTCGTAGACCTTCAAACTCCCCCTTATAAAAATCTCCGGCTGTACTCCCATTTCTTTGCAGATGCGCCCCCCCCAAATTTTACCCCCCTTTGCTTTTTATGAATAAACATTTCTTCTTGCCTTACCCCAAATGATGATGATGATGATGGTGATAACCTTTATTGTCATTTTTTTTTTTACTGTGGGCACAACGGCAGGCATTAAAAATGAAATTTGGTTGCTCGCTCTCAAAGTGTACACATACATAACACGCATTTAAAAGATACTATATAGACGACATAGGTGTAGACCTACACCCTGACATACAAGTAACATGTAAAGATGAATCGCTGTCCATCTTGAGTACGTTCTTCTTCTTCTGACGGTTGCGTAAACAGAGGCATCGAATCCAAACCATGGGAAATATTAGCACCGCTTTATAAAGCCTTGGATACGGCACCTAGTTATGGTCACCGCATTACCAAAAAAATATATATATGTACAATTATACATGGACGGTGTACGATTCTGGCCAGGCAGACAATAAAACATCTGTGTCTCCGAAAGCAGGCTGGATATATAGAGCTGGCAAGCGGCATAAAAACAAGCAATTACCAAGCTTGTTCACCGAATGTAAATATCAGAGACGGGAGATATTAGAGACAATAAAGTCGCCTTAAATAAACAGCATCACAGCGCCTATGAAAGCCTCCGAGTGACGATGCGCGTTTGCCGATTCCTTCAAGCCCAACCGAGTTCTGAACCTCGGGGTTTTCCCCGATTCTTGTACGGTCACGCTCTTTAATCAGAAACTCACAAGCAATATACGAGAACGATTAATCAGTGAAACGACCTGCCTCCGGAAGCGGTGAATGCTCCAACACTGAAGGCTTTTAAGAAGAGACTGGACAGCCATTTGTCTGAAATGGGATAGGGTTTCCTGCCTGAGCAGGGGGTTGGACTAGATGACCTCCAAGGTCCCTTCCAACTTTATGGTTATGGTTATGGTTATCTTCATGTCTTTCTTGTCACTTTCATGTCACTCCAGTCCTCCTTTTCACTAGACTAGACGAATCCAATCCCTGCAATATATTTTAGCCTCCAGCCTTCTAATAATCTTTGCTGCTCTTTTCAGCGTCCTTTCCAGGGACTATCTCTTTTTTATAATATATGGTGACCAAAAATGGATGCAATATTCTAAGCGTGGTCTTACTAAGGCTTTATAAAGCAATACTATTATTGTTGTTGTTCTTGTTGATGATGATGATGTTGTTGGTGGTGTTACTACTACTACTACTACTACTACTACTACTACTACTACTACTACTATTATCCTGGCTCTTTCTTCTATCACAGCATCTGGATTCTCCTAGAATTTAAATCAGCATTCAGAAAAGAAAAGAAAAGAAAAGAAAAGAAAAGAAAAGAAAAGAAAAGGAAAGGAAAGGAAAGGAAAGAAAAGAAAATCAAAGAAAAGAAAAGAAAAGAAAATCAAAGAAAAGAAAAGATAAAATAAAGAAAAGAAAATCAAAGAAAAGAAAGAAAAGAAAGAAAAGAAAAGAAAGAAAAGAAAGAAGAAAATCAAAGAAAAGAAAAGATAAAATAAAGAAAAGAAAATCAAAGAAAAGAAAGAAAAGAAAGAAAAGAAAAGAAAGAAAAGAAAGAAGAAAATCAAAGAAAAGAAAGAAAAGAAAGAAAAGAAAGAAAAGAAAGAAGAAAATCAAAGAAAAGAAAAAAGAAAATCAAGAAAAGAAAGAAAAGAAAATCAAAGAAAAGAAAGAAAAGAAAAAAGAAAATCAAGAAAAGAAATAAAATAAAATAAAATAATAAAATAAATAAAATAAAATAAAATAAAATAAAATAATAAAATAAAATAAAATAAAATAAAATAAAATAAAATAAAATAAAATAAAATAAAATAAAATAATAAAATAAAATAAAATAAAATAAAATAAATAAAATAAAATAAAATAAAATAAAATAAAATAAAATAAAATAAAATAAAATAAAATAAAATAATAAAATAAAATAAAATAAAATAAAATAAAATAAAATAAAATAAAATAAAATAAAATAAAATAAAATAAAATAAAATAAAATAAAATAAAATAAAATAAAACACGCCACCGAAGTGTTGACTCCAAAGCAGAGTTAGGGGAAATATTTTGTTCCGTGCTCGGATTCAGTTAGGAGAATTTTATTTATAACCTACAGGCAGTCCTCAACTTACGAATCACAACAGAGCCCCCATTTTTTTTTCTGCTGCTAAGCGAGACATTCATTGAAGTGAGTTTTGATCCGTTTTATGACCTTTCCTGCCACCGTCGTTAAGGGAATCGCTGCGGTTGTTAAATTAGTGCGACGGGTTGTTAAGTGAATCGGCTTTCCCCTATTATTGACTTGGCCGGTCAGAAGTCGCAAAAGGGGTTCGCTACGAAAAAGGGCCATAACTCACTTTGTTCAGTACCGTTGTAACTTCAGACGGTCACTAAACGAACTGTTGTACACTGACTCACATTTACGACGGTGGCAGTGATCCCCTTTTGCCACCCTCTGTCAAGCCAGGCTCACTTAACACCCATGTTCCTAATTCAACACCTGCATTGATTCGCTTTACAACTGTGGCAGGGCAGTTTGTAAAATGGGGCCAAATTCACGTCGCGGGCATCTTGGTTAGCGACAGAAATTTTGGGCTCCCTTGCGGTCGTAATTTGAGGACTTCCTGGACTAGGGTGATCTCGCTGAAAGCCAGCAAGAAGGAAGCTTTATTTCCCCTTTTGTGACCTTCTGCCTTTCTCTAAAACCACAATGCAAATTGCTAAGTGGCAGGGAATGAGATCCCATGCAATCCTCGAATTACGACTGTTCATTTAGTGACTGCTCCAAGTTACGACGACACTGCAAAAGAGGACTTGTGTCCCTTTCTCACAGTTACGAGCTCTGCGGCATCCCCACGATCCGTGTGATCAAAATTCAGACGCTCAGCGACTGACTCGTCTTATGACCGTCGCTGTGTCCCCAGGGCTCATGTGATCCCCTTTTTCTGAACTTTTGGCAAGCGAAGTCAACAGAGGGGAGCCAGATTCAGCCTAACGACCGTCTTACTGTAACTTCACAACTGCGGGGGATTAACTGCGGCAAGGCGGGTCGTGAAACCGGGTGGACCTCGCGTAACAACGGCCTTCTTTACGGCAGCGACGGTGGTAAGTGGAGGACTCCGTGTCATGCAAATTTGGCGCTACTGACCTTCGGAAAGGCACAAATGTCATTGGAGGGGGCGATGCGCCCTGGCGACGCTGCGCCTTCCTTGATTGCCCCAGTTTTGAGAGGAAAATATGTTTCAAAATACACGTTTGAATTTTTTATCCTGATAAATGAAATGAGGAGATGACCGAGGCTTCTTGAAGGCTGAGGGCCGGCCACTTGCTTTAAACGAGACGTGGCTTGAAAATGTCCTCTTACAGATTTTTTTTTTAGCTGGGGCATCTCAACTTTATAAGAGCCTTGGTGGAGCAGTGGGCTAATGCCTCCTTCAGTAACACCAGCTGCCTGCCATTAGTGCAGGTTCGAGTCCCACCAGGCTCAAGGTTGACCCAGCCTTCCATCCTTCCCAGGTAGGTAAAATGAGGACCCAGATTGTTGGGGGCAATTAAGCTGACTTTGTAATAATGCCACTTGGGGTGTGTGTGAAAGCCCTAATAAGCAGGCATATACATAGAATGAAGGCTACTGCTAAGCTTGTAAGCCGCCCTGAGTCTTCGGAGAAGGGCGAGATATAAATGGAATTAAAATAAAATAAAATAAAATAAAATTAGTGCAGGTTCGAGTCCCACCAGGCTGAAGGTTGACTCAGCCTTCCATCCTTCCCAGGTAGGTAAAATGAGGACCCAGATTGTTGGGGGCAATTAAGCTGACTTCGTAATAATGCCGCTTGGGGTGTGTGTGAAAGCCCTAACAAGCAGGCATATCCATAGAATGAAGGCTACTGCTAAGCTTGTAAGCCGCCCTGAGTCTTCGGAGAAGGGCGGGATATAAATGGAATTAAAATAAAATAAAAAAAATAAAACTAAACAATTCAGCACAAAACTAGAAGGAAAAAAAACGGAGCGCAGGCGAATAGGGCAGGAGTGACATCAGATTAGTTTGAATGCAACTTGCATGGATGCATTTTCCAAAACGCGACGAAGCATGGACTTCAACTCCCAGAATTCTGGGAGCTGAGATCCGTCACGTCTTACAAGTCTTGCGACTCAGACACACGACACTACAGCTAGCCTTTGGCGTACAATTGTTCATTTAGCGACCGTTCAAAGTTACAACGCCACTAGGAAAAAAAGAGAGACTTTCTACCAGTCCTCGCACTTACGTCCAACACAGCATCCCCGGGGTCCCCTGATCAAAATTTTGGTTGCTTCTCATCCAGCATGTACGTACAATCTTTGCAACATCCTGGGCTCATGTGATCATCATCTGAGTCATTCCGAGCAAGGAAACCACAAAGGGGAAAGACGGGTTCACGTAAAGACTCACCTAACTGCAGTGATGCAGTTAATAACCATGGGGAGGGGTGGGGTGGAAAGTTCGTAAATGTGGCAGTGACTCACTTAACAACCAGTTTGCTTAACAGCGTAGATTCTTATCTCATTGTGGCTGTAAGTCAAGGAAAACCTGAACTGAAATGGAGCTCTCCTTCAAAACTCACCCTTATCCAAATGTTGCAAAGCATTACCAGTGTACTGATGATGTCACCTAGTTGGGTCATGAAATGGCTGCAAGAAAACCACCCAGCTCAGAGAGCACCAAAGACCCCACAGTCCTCCTCTTCTTCTTCCTCCTCCTCCTCCTCCTCCTCCCTGCAAAACCCACCCCCTTTTAGCACTGATGATGTTACCTAGTTGGGTCATGAAACGGCTGCAAGAAAACCACCCAGCTCAGAGAGCATCAAGGACCCCAGAATCCTCCTCCTCTTCTTCTTCTTCTTCCTCCTCCTCCTCCTCCTCCTCCTCCTCCTCCTCCTCTCCCTTCTAGCACTGATGATGTTACCTAGTTGGGTCACGAAACGTCTGCAAGAAAAACTACCAAGTTCAGAGAGCACCAAAGACCCCACAGTCTTCCTCCTCCTCCTCCTCCTCCTCCTCCTCCTCCTCCTTCTCCTCCTCCTCCTCCTCCTCCTCCTCCCTGCAAACCCCACTCCCTTCTAACACTGATGATGTTCCCTAGTTGGGTCATGAAACGTCTGCAAGAAAAACTACCCAGCTTAGAGAGCTCCAAGGACCCCACAGTCCTCCTCCTCCTCCTCCTCCTCCTCCTCCTCCTCCTCCTCCTCCTCCTCCTCCTCCTCCTCCTCCTCCTCTTCCTCCTCCTCCTCCTCCTCCTCCTCCTCCTTCTCTTCCCCCTCCTCCAAAGCGTCAGGAAGAAAAAGCCTTTGCCACCATTTAAATATTTAGGGCCGACCACAGGCAACAGGCATATGCTTGGAGGAATGTGTGCCAAACAGACTTTACAGGTCAAACCTCCCGTCTTGCCCGCTGAACTTGGCAGGTTTGTCAAAAATGAAAACCTGGAAGAGATTCAAACTGGTGCTCTGTAACACTAGCAAGCAGGTGGCGGATATGCGAGCAAATTGGCACGTTTCCTTGAATAATCTAAGAAGCAGAGAAGACGACTCTAGCCCCCGTAAATATCTCTCGCTTCCCAGTCTGTGCAAGGAGAAATAAAAAGAATCAGGTTTTTGCCGAGTGCCAGGAAGCTATGATTTATCCAAGAAACGTCAAAATGTTCATTTATTTGTTTCTTGCCTTTATTATCTTTACAAAGAACTCAAGGGGAAAAACGTATCTAATCACAATTCCTCCTCCTATTATTCTACAACAACAACAATCTTGTGAGGTGGACTGGCCCAAAGTGACCCAGCTGGCTTTCATGCCTAAGGCAGGACTAGAACTCACCGTCTCCCAGTGATTGACCCAAAGTCACCCAGCCGGCTTTCCTGCCTAAGGCAGGACTAGAACTCACCGTCTCCCAGTGAATGGCTCAAAGTCACCCAGCTGGCTTTCATGCCTAAAGTGGGACTAGAATTCACCGTCTCCTGGTAATTGGCCCAAAGTCAACCAGCCGGCTTTCATGTCTAAAGCGGGACTAGAACTCACTGTCTCCCACTTTCTATCTATCTGGACCAAAAACACTTGCTCTCTTTTATATATGACACATGCCTAAGGCGGCTGACTTCATGCCTAAGATGGGACTAGAACTCACCGTCTCCTGGTGATTGGCCCAAAGTCACCCAGCTGACTTCATGCCTAAGATGGGACTAGAACTCACCGTCTCCTGGTGATTGGCCCAAAGTCACCCAGCTGGCTTCATGCCTAAGATGGGGCTAGAACTCACCGTCTCCTGGTGATTGGCCCAAAGTCACCCAGCTGGCTTTCATTCCTAAGGAAGGACTAGAACTCACTGCCTCCTGGTGATTGGCCCAAAGTCACCCAGCCGGCTTTCATGTCTAAAGCGGGACTAGAACTCACTGTCTCCCACTTTCTATCTATCTGGACCGAACAGACTTGCTCTCTTTTATATATGCCACATGAGAAAAGGGGGCAGAACTTCTATCCCACAATTGCAATCATTCTGTTGCCTAACGTGAGCCACCCCGCCAGGTGCCCCTCACTCATGTGTTTCCCAACCTTGGGAATTCCAAGTCCCAGAACTCTCACCGAAGGACAGACTGACTGTGGAATTCTGGGAGTTGAAGTCCACCCTCCTGGAAATTCCCACGATCGGGAAAACCAAGGCTGGCCGAGACCTTGAAATCTGGATTGGCAGGCCTAGTCGACACCTTAACGCTATTTCGTGGGCACCTTCACCAAATATTTATTTATTTATAATAAATAAAATAAATAAATAAATAAATAAATGTCTGCCAGGCTGAAGACGCCCAGCAGAACTTTTCTGGGTTCTTTCTCCCGATTTATTTTATTTGCTTAAACCCATTTATCCCCCCCAGGTGCAGACAAAATGATTCCCAGCAGCTCACGCAGGATATAAACAGAACGAGTGAAAACATTCCTCTCCTGGTGAGTCACCCAGCTTTGATGCATAAGGTTGGACTAGAACTCATTGTCTCCTGGTGATTGCCCTGAAGTCACCCAGTCAGCTTTGGTGACTGAGGATGCTATCTCGTTGCGTAATGAAACATCTGTAAGGAAACTGGCAAGCTCAGAGAGAACAAAGGACCCATCAGTTCTCCTCCTCCTCATCTTCCTCCTCCTCCTCCTCCTCCTCAACCCCCCAATACCCACTCTCTTCTAGCACTGATGATATTCCCTAGTTGGGTCATGAAACGTCTGCAAGAAAACCACCCAGCCCAGAGAGCACCGAGGACCCCACAGTCATAGTCCTCCTCCTCCTCCTCCTCCTCCTCCTCCTCCTCCTCCTCCTCCTCCTCCTCCTCCTCCTCCTCCTCCTCCTCTTCTCTGCAAACCTTCCTTCTAGCACTGATGATATTCCCTAGTTGGGTCATGAAACGTCTACTAGAAAACCACCAAGCTCAGAGAGCATCAAGGACCCCACAATCCTCCTCCTCCTCCTCCTCCCTGCAAACCCCACACCCTTCTAGCACTGATTGTGTTACCTAGTTGGTTCATGAAATGTCTCCAAACCATTAACAACCAAACTCAGAGAGCACCAAGGACCTCACAGTCCTCCTCCTCCTCTCATTCCCAAACCCCTCTCCCTTCTAGCACTGATGATGTTCCCTAGTTGGGTCATGAAACGTTTGCAACGAAACCACCCAGCTCAGAGAGCACCCAGGACCCCACAGTCCTCCTCCTCCTCTCTGCAAACCCCCCTCCCTTCTAGCACTGATGATGTTCCCTAGTTGGGTCGTGAAATGTCTGCAAGGAAACCACCCAGCTCAGAGAGCACCAAGGACCCCACAGTCTTCCTCCTCCTCCTCCTCCTCCTCCTCCTCCTCCTCCTCCTCCTCCTCCTCCTCCTCCTCCTCCTCCTCCTCCTCCTCCCTGCAAACCCCCCTCCCTTCTAGCACTGATGATGTTCCCTAGTTGGGTCGTGAAACGTCTGCAAGGAAACCACCCAGCTCAGAGAGCGCCAAGGATCCCTCACTTCAACCCTGAGTTACAAAGATTCTCTTCTGTCTGTGTTTAATCTGTTTTTTTTTTGTTGTTTTTTGTTTGTCAAATGCACCTATAACTACCGGGAAGCTTTGCAAGGTCATTTCGGTTCTACCCAACCCGTTTTGTTTTAGATTTTAATCCTTCTTTGGTCTTAATTCTGGAGCCACTCTTGCCCAAACCGTCGATCGGCCCAGTCCAATCCTGGGATGGTCACTTGGCGCAAAGAAGGCAATTATGGCCCAAGGAGGACAGTTGCAACCCTGTTTGTTCTCTGCAGCAATAAAGGGGTCCTCCGGAGAGCTTATGTTGCAAATCGAGAGACCTCCCCCAATACACAAATTAGCCTGGTCTTGAAAAACCAGAGCACGTGATTGTTAGCAAACAACAGGCAACAACCAGTAAATTATTCACACCCCTGGATGAGGAGACCCCTGCCAGGAGGCAGGTTCATGACTAAAATATTAGTGCCTCTCTCCTTCGGTCGTGATTTCATCGCATTCCAGAAACTTGGAATTTAGAGGTTTTTGCACGACACCAAAAGATCATAGTGTCTATTCTATGCGGACTTACTTTTCCTCCCTCCCTCCCTCTTTCTTTTTCTTTCTTTCTTTCTCTCTTTCTTTCTTTCCTTCCTTCTCTTTCTCTTTCTTTCTTTTGCTTCCTTCCTTTCATTCTTTTTTCTTCCTTCCTTCCTTCCTTCCTTTCTCTCTTTTCTTCCTTCCTCCCTCTTTCCCTCTCTTTCCTTCTTTCTCTTTCTTTCCCTCCCTCTTTTCTTCCTTCCTTCCTTTCATTCTTTCTTTCTTTCTTTCTT
>NC_139521.1:75179995-75229780 GCF_947247035.1 Vipera ursinii
ACAACTGACCCTCAAATTATGGCTGTAAACTGGGACTGAAAAAAGCGACTGACAACCAATTTTCACACTGACGACCGTTGCAACATCCTCATGATCACATGATCAGAATTCAGCTGCTTGGCAACTGTCTCCCGTTTATGACGGTCACAGTGTCCCGGGGTCACGTGATCCCCATTTGCGACCCTCTGACAAGCAAAGTCAAAGCCAGATTCGCTTAACGACCCTGTTGCTCACTTAACAACCACAGCGATTCACTTAACAACCGTGGCAAGAAAGGTTGTAAAATGGGTCGAAGCTCGCTTAACAAATGTCTCACTTAGCAGCAGAAACTTTGAGCTCAGTTGTGGCCGTAAGCCAAGGATTACCTGTATGTAGTGCTGAAAATTTATTTTGTTATTCTTGGTTATCGTTGTTAATACTTCAAGAGACCGCAGCTGGAAAGCCCCAATTGATAATTAAGATTTCAAGAGGAACAGCGTGTGTCAAAGCACATAGAATAGTCCTATGAAGCTTCAGAGTAAAAGGGGGGGCGGGGGGGGAAGAAGAGCATGTTAATCAATATAAGCTCTGCCATAGGTGGGTTTCGTTAGTCCAACCCCCTGCTCAGGCAGGAGACCCTCTACCATTTCAGACAAACACTTGCCCAATCTCTTCTTAAAAGTCTCCCGTGTTGGAGCACCCACAACTTCTGGAGGCAGGTTGTTCCACTGGTTAATTGTCCTCACTGTCAGGAAGTTTTCTCCTTAGTTCCAGGTTGCTTCTCTCCTTGATTAGTTTCCATCCGTTGCTTCTTGTCCTGCTTTCGGGCGCTTTGGAGAATAGCTCGACCCCCTCCTCTTCTTTGTAGCAGCCCCTCCAATTTGCCTCCAGAAATCGCTCCATCACCGGAGATTTTTAAGAAGAGACTAGACAGTCACTTGTCTGAGATGGTATAGGTTCTCCTGCTTGAGCAGGGGGCTGGACTAGAAGACCTCCAAGGTCCCTTCCAGCTTTTATTCTATTCCATTCCATATTCTATTCTATTCTATTCTATTCTATTCTATTCTATTCTATTCTATTCTATTCTATTCTATTCTATTCTATTCTATTCTATTCTATTCTATTCTATTCTATTCTATTCTATTCTATTCTGCTTTCTCTCCTATTCTCTATTCTGTTCTATTCTAATTCTATTCTATTCCATTCCATTCCATTCCATTCCATATTTTCTATTCTATTCTATTCTATTCTATTCTATTCTATTCTATTCTATTCTATTCTATTCTATTCTATTCTATTCTATTCTATTCCATTCCATATTCTATTCTATTCTATTCTATTCTATTCTATTCTATTCTATTCTATTCTATTCTATTCTATTCCATTCCATATTCTATTCTATTCTATTCTATTCTATTCTATTCTATTCTATTCTATTCTATTCTATTCTATTCTATTCTATTCTATTCTGCTTTCTCTCCTATTCTCTATTCTGTTCTATTCTAATTCTATTCTATTCCATTCCATTCCATTCCATTCCATATTTTCTATTCTATTCTATTCTATTCTATTCTATTCTATTCTATTCTATTCTATTCTATTCTATTCTATTCTATTCTATTCTATTCTATTCTATTCTATTCTATTCTATTCTATTCTATTCCATTCCATATTCTATTCTATTCTATTCTATTCTATTCTATTCTATTCTATTCTATTCTATTCTATTCTATTCTATTCTATTCCATTCCATATTCTATTCTATTCTATTCTATTCTATTCTATTCTATTCTATTCTATTCTATTCTATTCTATTCTATTCTATTCTATTCTATTCTATTCTATTCCATTCCATATTCTATTCTATTCTATTCTATTCTATTCTATTCTATTCTATTCTATTCTATTCTATTCTATTCTATTCTATTCTATTCTATTCTATTCTATTCTATTCTATTCTATTCCATTCCATATTCTATTCTATTCTATTCTATTCTATTCTATTCTATTCTATTCTATTCTATTCTATTCTATTCTATTCTATTCTATTCTATTCTATTCTATTCCATTCCATATTCTATTCTATTCTATTCTATTCTATTCTATTCTATTCTATTCTATTCTATTCTATTCTATTCTATTCTATTCTATTCTATTCTATTCTATTCTATTCTATTCCATTCCATATTCTATTCTATTCTATTCTATTCTATTCTATTCTATTCTATTCTATTCTATTCTATTCTATTCTATTCTATTCTATTCTATTCTATTCTATTCCATTCCATATTCTATTCTATTCTATTCTATTCTATTCTATTCTATTCTATTCTATTCTATTCTATTCTATTCTATTCTATTCTATTCTATTCTATTCCATTCCATATTCTATTCTATTCTATTCTATTCTATTCTATTCTATTCTATTCTATTCTATTCTATTCCATTCCATTCCATTCCATTCCATTCCATTCCATTCCATATTCTATTCTATTCTATTCTATTCTATTCTATTCTATTCTATTCTATTCTATTCTATTCTATTCTATTCTATTCTATTCCAAAAAATATTGGAAGACTGCTATCATGTCCCCCCCGGTCCTTCAGATGTGGTTATTGCATAAAGATTAGGAGCCAACGGTGACAATATTTGACTGACGACGTTGGATCCTTGAAACTTAGAACATAGAATAATAGGGTTGGAAGGGACCTTGGAGGTCTTCTAGTCCAACCCCCTGCTCAGGCAGGAAACCCTATGCCATTTCAGACAAATGACTGTCCAATCTCTTCTTAAAACCTCCCAACGTTCGAGCACCCACAACTTCTGGAGGCAAGTCGTTCCACTGGTTAATTGTTCTCACTGCCAGGAAATTTGTCTTTAGTTCTAGGTTGCTTCTCTTCTTGATTTCAGCGTGGATTTCGACAGAAGAGAACCAACATAGCTGCAGACATTCGCCGCTGTGGCAGAATCAACGTAGCTGAGGGATTTTGAAGCATCCCTGGTGCTCTGAAAACAGCCAAGCTCAGAAAGCAACCGAGGGCTCCATAAAAATAGATTTCCCATCTCCTTCCCATTCAAAACGATGCACCCTCATGAAAAATTCAATGCCCACTTTGCAGTGGGAGAAATCCGTAACTGTCTTATTTGCTGCTCCTTCTCAACGAGCTAACAAAAATATTCTGTAGGTGAGAAGAGGTGCACTGACAGGCTCACCAAGCTAAGTCTAGGTCTAAGATTGCAGAATTGCAGAATCACAGAGCGGGAAGGGACCTGGGAGGTCATCTAGTCCAGCCCCCTGCTCACGCAGGAGCCCCTGTGCCATTTCAGACAAGCGGCCGTCCAGTCTCCGCCCTTGTTAAGTGAATCACGGCTGTGGTTAAGCCAGGAAAACAGCTGCAATCGGCTTTGCTTGTCAGAAGGTTGCAAAAGGGGAAAGGTGTGGTTCCCCACCGGGACGCTGCGACTGTCGTAAATGTGAGTCGGCAGTCAAGCACCCGTATTCTGATCACGTGACCTCGGGGAATGCTGCAACGGTCATAAATGTGAAAAGAGGTCACGAGTGAATTTTCTCAGTGCCGTTGTAACTTCGGTCACTCAATGAACTGTCGTAAGTCAAGGACTGCCCGTATTTATGTTGCTAAAGCTTTGCCTGAGATTCCAGTCAGAAACAACATCAATCCTTTTAGTCAGCCCTTCGGAAACTCGTCTTGGAACAGCCTTGATGTGTTTTTTTTCCCCACGACACTTCTCTGGGTCATTTGCCCCCACCTCAGCCCACCCAGGCACCACACATAGACACACACACACACACACAAACACACACACACACACACACACACAGAGCAGCTTTGAAAGTTCAGGCCACAGTTTGCTGTTTGGCACAGGAAAGCAAAGCAAGCCACCTGCTCTATAATTTCTGCTAATCAAGGTTGCCTTCCTATTAAGGGGCAGGGTGGGGGGGGCGGGGGGGGGGAAGAAAAATCATTACTCTTTGCTTCAACGGGGCAATTTTCTTCTCGGCGTGCATTCGTTAATCGATTTTGCAAGCCTGGAGAAGAGAACCGGGGAGGAAAAAGTGTGGCAGTTAATGCAAACATTTCCACCACCACCCCCCCCCCGGGGATGTTCTTTTGCTCCTGAACCTGGGACCGCCTGGTATTCGCCCCGTCCCTTCTCCACATGCCGAAATTATAAACTGCGGGTCTAATAAGCCACGGTGTGAAAACGTCCAGGTAAAATCGGAGGGGTAGTTTCCTGGCTTCCCTCCCCTTATTGAAACACCGGATTAGTAAGCCAATCGAGCGATCAAATCAACAATTGGTTTTCTCTCGGAGCAGGAAGAAATGGGCCCCCAGAAACCGTGGATAAATCTAGGCTGCGACCCCTTCGTTATCCCCATGAACTTCCCCCTGTTTTTCCCCCAATCCCATTTTGGTTATTTTTTTAATAAATAATTCTAGGTGGGGATTAGATCTGATAATCCTTCCTCTCAGTTTCCCCACAAACCTGTGAGGTGGCAGAGACAGAGGGACTGGTTCAAAGTCAGCCAGCCGATTTTCATGCCTAAGGCGGGACCAGAACTCACCGTCTCCTGGTGACTGACCCAAAGTCACCAAGCCAATTTTCATGCCCAAAGTGGTACTAAAAATCACCGTCTCCTGGTGATTGGCTCAAAGTCACCCAGCAGGCTTTCATGCCTAAGGCGGGACTAGAACTCACCGTCTCCTGGTGATTGGCTCAAAGTCACCCAGCAGGCTTTCATGCCTAAGGCGGGACTAGAACTCACCGTCTCCTGGTGATGGGCCCAAAGTCACCCAGCCGGCTTTCATGCCTAAGGCGGGACTAGAACTCACCGTCTCCTGGTGACTGACCCAAAGTCACCAAGCCAATTTTCTTGCCCAAAGTGGGACTAAAAATCACCGTCTCCTGGTGATTGGCTCAAAGTCACCCAGCAGGCTTTCATGCCTAAGGCAGGACTAGAACTCACCGTCTCCTGGTGACTGGCCCAAAGTCACCCAGCCGATTTTCATGCCCAAAGTGGGACTAGAACTCACCATCTCCCAGTGATTGGCTCAAAGTCACCCAGCAGGCTTTCATGCCTAAGGCGGGACTAGAACTCACCGTCTCCTGGCTTCTAGGCGGGTGCCTACTACTTGGTAGACTTTTTGTTAGCTCTGTAAAACAGTCAGACAAGAAGCTGGACCAGAAGTCCAAGCTATACAATACACAGAACTTTATTGTATACTAGGTTATACAATACCTTTATTGTATATAACTTTATTGTATAACTTTATTCTAATACTAGTTTAACAAAATGTCGCAAGCCTGAAAGAACATCTCTCCCTCGTTGTGTTTACTGGCCAGGAATCTAGGCAAGGTCCTGTGTTAAATATTTTTGCCACACCCTCGTTCCTTTTGCCGTCTTATCTTATAAGCTGCCTCTTATCCGACCACAGCCTAGTCCAGGGGTAGGCAACGGCTCTTTTATGACTCATGGACTTCAACTCCCAGAATTCCTGAGCCAGTATGGCTCAGCTTGGAAACTTCTCCATTTCTCCTCAGCATGGCTGGCTCAGGAATTCTGGGAGTTGAAGTCCACAAGTCATAAAGGGGCTATAATTCCCCATGCTGACTCAGGAATTCTGGGAGTTGAAGTCCACGAGTCATAAAAGAGCCGAGGTTGCCTACCCCTGGCCTAGTCAGTGGCTCTTCTTCCTGTCCCACCTGGGCAATTTCCACGTAACTTCACAGGAAGCTGATGGGATTAGAAAGACAAAGATCCCTCGAATCAACGATCCCTCACACCAAAAAAATCCAACACAGGACGTAGTCATCCACCACAGCCCCCAGGGGAAGCAGGATATGACCTTTGGGACATAATAGGATTAACTCACCGCCATCAGAATACCGGAAAGGCACACTCAGACTCAGGTCCAAGTTCATGCCACAGGAAGAACTCCAAACAAAAGCCCAAGAAGGTATAAAAACCCACCACTCCCTGCTAAATGTGATCAGTTTTTCCAGAGCCATTTTCTCTCTGGATCTGCTCTTCAATAAATTGCAACCTTCTTTCTAAAGCAGACTCCATTTGGTTTATTCCCAGCTTGGACTGGACCCTGATGAAGATTTTTCTTTCAACAGTCACGTGATCAAAAATCAAGACACTTGGCAACTGGCTCATATTTATGACGGTCACAGTGTCCCAGAGTCACGCCATCATCCCCTTTTGCAACCTTTTTAAGAAGAGACTGGACAGCCATTTGTCTGAAATGGTATAGGGTTTCCTGCCTTAGCAGGGGGTTGGACTAGATGACCTCCAAGGTCCCTTCCAACTTCTTCTTCTTCTTCTTCTTCTTCTTCTTCTTCTTCTTCTTCTTCTTCTTCTTCTTCTTCTTCTTCTTCTTCTTCTTCTTCTTCTTCTTTTTCTTCTTCTTCTTCTTCTTCTTTTTCTTCTTCTTCTTCTTCTTCTTCTTCTTCTTCTTCTTATTATTATTATTATTATTATTATTATTATTATTATTATTATTATTATTATTATTATTATTATTATTATTATTATTATTATTATTATTATTATTATTCTGACAAGCAAAGTCCATGGGGGAAGCCAGATTCCTTTGACAATGGTGTTACTGACATAACGACTGCAGTGATTCACTTAACAATTGTGGCAAGGGAGGTGGTAAAAATGGGATGGAACTCACTTAGCAATCATCTCGCTCAGCAAGAGAAATGTTGGGCTCCATGGCGGTCGTACGTCGAGGACTCCCTGCAGCTGAGAATTGTTTATATTAATGGAAAGTACACACAAGGAATACGTGCATGGGTGAAAATAATGTGTAAAGTCAGGTTATGGTAAAGAAAAAAAAACTCGCGATAAGCATCTATTTTTGGAAAAGTATCTACAACATGCAAATATTACAAGAAAAATGCAGGTCAAGATGCAGGTAGAAAGTGGTTGGAATCAGAGACTGGACAGTCATTTGTCTGAAATGGTACTGGGTTTCCTGCCTGAACAGGAGGTTGGACTAGATGACCTCCAAGGTCCCTTCCAACTCTGCTATTCTATTCTATTCTATTCTATTCTATTCTATTCTATTCTATTCTATTCTATTCTATTCTATTCTATTCTATTCTTATTTTTTCCTTTTTCTATTCTATTCTATTCTATTCTATTCTATTCTATTCTATTCTATTCTATTCTATTCTATTCTATTCTATTCTATTCTATTCTATTCTATTCTATTCTATTATATTATATTATATTATATTATATTATATTCTGTTGTTGTTAGTGGCGAAGCCGTGTCCAACCCATCGCGACCCTATGGACGACGTTCCTCCAGGCCTTCCTGTCCTCTACCATCTTCTGGAGTCCATTTAGGATCATGCCTCCTGCTTCAGGGACTCCATCCAGCCACCTCCTTCTCTGTCGTCCCCTTCTTCTCTTGCCCTCAATCTTTCCCCAGCATTGGGCTCTTCTCCAGTGAGTCCTTCCTTCTATTCTATTCATTAATATCCTCTGACTTAGGACCAAGCAAGAAACAGAAAATACAGCAATTTGTAAATGTTTGTTTTATAGATCAGGACTCTGTTTGGTGAGAGTAGGGAGGAAAGTTAATTATTATTAGAGGATGTAAATCCTTTGTCCCTTGCTGCAGTCTAGAGGTGGATTGGATCCCACACAGTAGGGATCTATAAGATAAGAATTTGATGGTTTCGTCCATCTCCAATTCACACCATCTCTTGGGGGCTTGTCTTGGCTGATCAGCCTCCCTGTCTCAATACAGTATTTGTCTACATGCTGCTCAAATTCTCACTGTTATGACCTTTAGCTGAGCGAAACCGTGCGTCGTAGGGAAACAATTTTTGAACCAAGGTTCCTCAAAGGGACTAACTTAGAGAATGTGCCCCAAATCAGAACACATAACTTCTAAAGGAATGAAAGTTGGGGAAGTTGTAGCTACTTAAGTGTTATTGGCTTGTGCTACGCTGCTGGGCTACTGCTGCAGTCGCGTGTTCTTCATTTTCAAAGTTCTGTGACGGTTTCCCAGCCAATCTCACAATCCCTTGCTTCCTCCATCACCCAGCAGCAGCCATTTACCTGCTTGGTGGGAAGGGGAGGGAATGGGAGGGGAGGGAAGGGCAGGAGAGAGGAAGGGAAGGGAAAGAGAAGGGGAAGGGAATGGCAGGTAGGATATGAAAGGGATGGGAAAGGAAGGGAAGGGAAGGGAAGGGAAGGGAAGGGAAGGGAAGGGAAGGGAAGGGAAGAACCCACACACAGCCTTCATGGCCCATACCACACCCTGGTAGTCTCCCAAGGAAAGAAGAAAGATAATGACACTGACAAGAAAGGAAGGGAGGGAGGGAGGGAGGGAGGGAGGAAGGAAGGAAGGAAGGAAGGAAGGAAGGAAGGAAGGAAGGAAGGAAGAAAAAATAAGGGGAGAGAGGGGAAAAGACATGGGAAGGGAAGGGAAGGGAAGGGAAGGGAAGGAAGGAAGGAAGGAAGGAAGGAAGGAAGGAAGGAAGGAAGGAAGGAAGGAAGGAAGGAAGGAAGGAAGGAAGGCTTCCAATGGTCCCTGCCAGATTCCCACCAGAAAACTCAATGGGCAAGCCAGCAGGAAATCTGAAGTCACACCTAATCCCTCTGCTTTTTTTTTTGCCCACCCTTGTTCATTCTGTTTCTCCCTTTAGGGAAGGACATATCTCTGGAACAATGGCCCAACAAGGCACGGCATTGTCTATTCTACCTTCTCAAGTTATAGTCGCTGGATTGGACAGGTGTTGCCTTCGCCTTAGCGGCCCCTATGAAATGAAGGTGCATTAAAGCTGTATGGATCAGTACAGCCCTGCCTCTTCTAAGTGCGTGGTCAGGGTGTGTTGTGTGTAAAAATAAGTGAGTTTTGCCCCATTTCACCGGCTTTCTTGCCATCGTCATTAAGTGAATCACTGAGGTTGTTCTGCTAGTAACACAGTTCTTCAGTCAATCCAGCTTCCCCACGGACTTCGCTTGTCAGAAGGTCGCGAAAGGGGATCACGTGACCCCAGGGAACGCTGCGACCGTCATAAATATGAAGCAGTTGCCAAGCGTCTGAATTTTGACCACATGGATGCTGCAACGAATTGTAAGTGTGGAAAACAGTGCTAAGCCGTTTTTTTTTCAGCGCTGTTGTAACTTCAAACGGTCAGGTCACTAAACAAAGCCGAGGATTGTAATAAAGGTAGTTTGGGCTCATGGGTCTTTGATTTCCAGGGCCGTCTTACTCTGGAGGGTTGACAGCTGTCATCAATGTTTTTTTGTTTTTTATTTTAATCCCATTTATATCCTGCCCTTCTCCAAAGACTCAGGGCAGCTTACAATTTAAGCACAAACCAATGTGCTTAGCAATAGCCTTCATTCTATGTATATTTTTATTTTATTTTAATTCCATTGATATCCCGCCCTTCTCCGAAGACTCAGGGCGGCTTACAAGCTTAGCAGTAGCCTTCATTCTATGTATATGCCTGCTTGTTAGGGCTTTCACACACACCCCAAGCGGCATTATTACAAAGTCAGCTTAATTGCCCCCAACAATCTGGGTCCTCATTTTACCCACCTCGGAAGGATGGAAGGCCGAGTCAACCTGGAGCCTGGTGGGACTCGAACCTGCACTAATGGCAGGCAGCTGGTGTTACTTAAGGAGGCATCAGCCCACTGCTCCACCAAGGCTCAATGTTGTTTTTTTTAAGCATTTTTTCCAACCATGGTGCCAGGAAGCATGACCATGTCATAAATCGGGGCTGGAATTTTACGTCGCTTAAGAGTTGTGGGGTGTTTTTTTTCAAAATAAAATTGCTGCACCCACGGTAGGTTTATCATACCTCTTTTGACACCTTTTTCCCCCCCTTTAATGCAAATCGCGCCGCTAAAATATGTTGATTTATTACTGAATTTCACGGTGTGATCTTTAAGCCTCCCAAGAGAAGGGCGAAAATATGGTTGCGAGCCAAGTGGGACTTATGGGTGTGAACTTGCGATATCAGGCAAAAATGACGTTGTGCTGAAAGTGTTCAGCGATCTGACTTCAATGCTCCCACTAACCAGGTTGAATGTAAGAGGTCACTAATCAGATTCACCAAGTTCTAGGATTTTTGAGCGACAGCCGAACGAAGCTAATTACTGATATGATACGTCTCACTGAAAGATTTAGCTGTATTATGAATTTATTATATTTTCCCCTCAGGGCCCTGAGTATGGAGAGACTCAGAGTAAGAAAGGAAGACCATTTTACAGGTTCCACGGCCTGTTTCAATGAATATAAACGTTGGGTTTTCTGTTTTCTTTCAAGCAAGGCTAAGACTAAAAGTATTTCAGCGCTAAAATTTTTTTCCTAAGGTACAGCTAAGAGCTGCTCGGAGACAGGAATCGAGATGAGGGCCGATATATTACAAGTTCTCGGCTTACAATCGTTCACTTAGTGACCGATCGAAGTTACAGCGGCAGTGAAAAAAAGCGATTTATGACCATTTTGCATACTTACGACCGTTGCAGCATCCCTCTGGTCACGTGATCAAAAATTCAGACACTTGGGAACTAACTCACGTTTATGACGGTTGCAGTGTCCCAAGTTCACGCGATCCCCTTTTGCGACCTTCCGACAAAACAAAGGCAGTGTTAAGTTGACAAAGTTAAGTTACTAACTTAACAGCTGCAGTGATCCACTTAACCACTGTAAAATGGGGCAAAACTCGCTTAACAACTGCCTCGCTTAGCCAGAGACATTTTGGGCTAAGACTACCTGTCTACTTTTGCTGGTGTTATTTCAAATTGACTGAGTCTTCTATCCCAAAGGACCGGTTTGTGCTTCAAAGTCATTTGACCGTGGCTTGTTGATCAGGTTGTGAGTGTGTAAGTGAGTGGCCCTGCCTAAGCCCAACCCAGTTGCGTGGGTAACACACAACCTGTGGGCGCGCCTGCCCTCTGGACTGATTTACCTGTGGAACTTAGGACCGTCCCCGATCTGCGTTCATTTCGCTGGGACCTGAAAACCTGGTTTTTTGATCTATCAGGCCTGGACTGAAGGGTTTTTAGCTTTTTAAATATTGTTTTAATTGGGCTTAATTAATTTAATGTATTTTAATTCTATATTATTTTTATATTGTATTTTATGCTGCCCTGTAAACCGCCCTGAGTCCTTCGGGAATAAGGCAGTATAGAAATTTAATTAAATAAATAAAAATAAAATAAACCATCTTCTCTCAGTTTGCAACTGTTTGCCCCCGTCTCTTCTCTGCCTTCCTGGCTGTGTCTGTATTTATTTCTTTTCCCATCTCCCTCCCGGTAGGCGACGATCCATCAGCCGGAGCAGAACAGATAGACGAAAGAATTGTGAGTGTCACAGGAATATCACCACAATTAAGGAAGGCCATAAATAGTCCCTTACATATGAAGGCGTTCAGAGGACGTGACAAATGTTCTTTTCTCCCTTCTGACGCATCCCTTGTTAGTCCTTTCCAACACGCTGCCTTAAGTTGTAAACCTTAAATGTAATTACTACCCAGTAAGGGGCAGTTCAGGGGTGAGAAAAGTAAGGTCTCTGCACTTAAGGCAGGAAAAACAGGGATGGGATAGGTGGTACCTGGCTCAAGAGTAGTAACTGCGAGAGGGGTTTTGGAGTCCTAGTGGGCAAACACTTACGCATGAGCTGGCAGTGTGCCGCAGTTGCCAAAAAAGCCAACGCGACCCTAAGCCACATCGACCGAGGGACAGAATCAAAATCACGTTTAAGTTCTAGTAGCGCTTAACAATGCCTTGCAAATCGCATCCAGTTTTGGTCACCACGATGTAAAAAAAGGCGTTGAGGTTCTGGAAAGAGTGCAGAGAAGAGCAACAAAGATGATCAGGGGACTGGAGGCTAAAGCATACGAAGAACGGTTGCAGGAATTGGATAAGTGTCAGGACCCACCCCAAACCACGTCTTAGGAAGACAAAATTCTTGGAGTCAAATCTATTCCAAAAAGAATCTTTACTATGACATGCTTGGTTGTAGGAAACGAGACAGGACTTAATATTATCCCACGAAGTAAACCCTTATAAAGAGTTCCCGGTTTGACCCCCCTTAACCCCATTTGGTCAGTCCCCCATCCTTTCTCTCGAATCATCCCTCTCGTGGGAAAAAGGAACTTAGGACCCTTCATGTTTATTGCTGTCTTCCGTGACAAAAGCCAGATGCTAGCCCCCCCCTTTTGTTTCCCCAGTTCAAAAGGCTTCTCCTTTCCTTTGAAATGCCTATTGCCGGTTCAATACACATCTATTCTCTTCTCTTCGGGAGATGGCAGGATCCATGGAATAATGTTTGAAACATTCCATTTATGAATATGATATAAATGGATTCTGACAATAAGTCTAGTTCCATGAAAAGAAGGATTAGAGGGTGACACGATAACAGTATTCCAATATTTGAGGGGCTGCCCCAAGAAGAAGAAGGGGGTCCACCTATTCTCCAAAGCACCTGAAGGCAGCAACGGTTGGAAACTAATCAAGGAGAGAAGCAGCCTGGAACTAAAGAGAAACTTCCTGACAATTAAAACAGTTGGAACAGCTTGCCACCAGAAGTTGCAGGTGCTCCATCACTGGAGACTTTTAAGAAGAGACTGGACAGCCATTCCTCTGGGTTTGTATAGAGCAGTCATGGCGAACCTTTTACAGACTGAGTGCCTAAACTGCAACCCAAAACCCACTTATATATCGTCGGGTGCCAGGTGGGCGTGGCTTCGGTGGTAGCAGCAGACTGGGTGGGACTAAAAAGTTCAATCAATTCCAACTTTGCAAGATCTTTTTTTTTTCCCGCGAGAAGTTGAAATTGATTGATTGATTGAACCTTTTTTTTTTGCACACGGAGGTGGAGGCCTAAAGCGAAAAGGTTTTATAAAACCCAGCTGAAGGCCTAGGACTGGGGCGATGGCACGCGTGCCATAGGTTTGCCACCACGGGTATAGGACCTCCTGCTTTGGGCAGAAGGTAGGACTAGAGGACCTCCACGGTCCCTTCCGGCCCTAATAAGTCTACGATTCTAACTTGTGGGTCTCCTTCTCTGCTCTTCACCTCTTTTGGCGGCCCCACCCATTTGATTACGCAATCCTGGCACAGGTCGCACTGATGCTCACCGAACAAAGGCCAGGTGTCTGTCTGGATGGGCGGTTTTTCGCACGGCGGGTCCTGGAAGAGCCGTTTCTGCATTCCCTCAACTCTCCGATGGCAGCCGTGGTGATTGAGGGGTGTCAGAGTTAAATGCTAATCTGGAGAGACATTGTGAAACTGTCACTGAGCTGGCATCTGTCCAGCTGTCGAAGGCAATCAAAAGAGACAGGCAACTTCATCCGATGCGGCAGCTCCGGCTGGTCCACTTCAAGCAGGGGATCCATCAATTGTTACAAAAAAACGCCAGCGGCGAGTGATTGATGAAGTTCGGGAAAGTCTTCCCACAAGCTTGGGTGAGTTTGTCTTCCTGGCACCGCTTTAGACCCACTTAGAAATGACGGTGACCAGAAGAAACAATACTGTCATCTACCAACTTTGGGTGTCTTCCAGATTGAAGCTTCTTAATTTTACCCTTTCGTCGCCGCTCGCTCAGTCGAGGCCGAGGGGAATCTTTGAACAATCTCCTCTTCGGAGGCCCAGCGATGTTTCGTTAGGAGCACCGTCGTATTTTATTTCAAATCATTTCTGGATCTACTTTGATTTCATTCCTACGAGCAACTGGCAGAGGGCAAAATCCGGGCACTCTAAGGAGGGGTGTATAAAAATTAAACATGCTCCTTTTATTATTTATATCATATGTTATTTTTATAAACAACTCAAGGCGGTGAACACAACTAATACTTCTTCTTTCTCCTGTTTTCCCCACCACGACAACCTTGTGAGGTGGGTTGGGCCGAGAGGGTATGACTGGCCCAAAATGACCCAGCTGGCTTTCATGCCTAAGGCAAGACTAAAACTCACCGTCTCCCACTGATTGGCCCAAAGTCACCCAGCTGGCTTTCATGCCTAAAGTGGGACTAGAATTCACCGTCTCCTGGTGTTTGGCTCAAAGCCACCCAGCTGGCTTTCATGCCTAAACTGGGACTAGAACTCACTGTCTCCCAGTGATTGGCCCAAAGTCACCCAGCTGGCTTTCATGCCTAAAGTGGGACTAAAATTCACTGTCTCCCGGTGATTGGCCCAAAGCCACCCAGCTGGTTTTCATGCCTAAAGTGGGACTAGAACTCACCATCTCCTGGTGATTGGCCCAAAGCCACCCAGCTGGCTTTCATGCCTAAAGTGGGACTAGAACTCACCATCTCCTGGTGATTGGCCCAAAGCCACCCAGCTGGCTTTCATGCCTAAAGTGGGACTAGAACTCACCGTCTCCCAGTGATTGGCCCAAAGTCACCCAGTTGGCTTTCATTCCTAAGGAAGGACTAGAACTCACTGCCTCCTGGTGATTGGCCCAAAGTCACCCAGCCGGCTTTCATGTCTAAAGCGGGACTAGAACTCATTGTCTCCCACTTTCTATCTATCTGGACCGAACAGACTTGCTCTCTTTTATATATGACACATGAGAAAAGGGGGCAGAACTTCTATCCCACAATTGCAATCATTCTGTTGCCTAACCTGAGCCACCCCGCCAGGTGCCCCTCACTCACGTCTTTCCCAACTTTGGGAATTCCGAGTCCCAGAACTCTCACCGAAGGACAGACTGACTGTGGAATTCTGGGAGTTGAAGTCCACCCTCCTGGAAATTCCCACGATCGGGAATACCAAGCCTGGCCGAGACCTTGTAATCTGGATTGGCAGGCCTAGTCGACACCTTAACGCTATTTCGTGGGCACCTTCACCAAATATTTATTTATTTATAATAAATAAATAAATAAATGTCTGCCAGGCTGAAGACGCCCAGCAGAACTTTTCTGGGTTCTTTCTCCCGATTTATTTTATTTGCTTAAACCCATTTATCCCCCCCAGGTGCAGACAAAATTATTCCCAGCAGCTCACACAGGATATAAACAGAACAAGTGAAAATATCCATGGTTATCTTAAAAGCAGACAGCGGCGAACACTTAGCAGCAAGAAAAATAACCGCAAGCTTTTTATCAGCCACTGGACGCACTTCCCTACAGGATTCCTGAGTTTGCAGCTATTGTCCATTTAATTTGGTACAAATACTTACCAGAGCCCATTTGGAGCCTAGATGCATTCTTGGAAATAAAAAGAATATGGACTGCCAGCTTTTGACTTTACTGCATCCCTGCGGTTCCAGGTAATTTTGCAAAAAATCCATAATGGATCTTTAAATATAAAATAAAACGAGGTGTGGTAGGATGCCAAGCATACACCACTTAAGATAAGAAATACAAACTGCATGTAATCCTCGACGTACAACCGCTCTTTTAGTGATCATTTTGAAGTTGATCATTTTGAAGAAGGGGTTGGACTAGAAGACCTACAAATTCTGTTGTTCTGGTGTTCTGTTGTTGTGTTACAGGCAGTCCTCAATTTACAACAGTTGTTTAGTGACCGTTCGAAGTTGCAGTGGCACTGAAAAAAGAGAGACTTATGGCCGTTTTTACCACTTAACGACCATTGAAGCATCCTCATGGTCACATGATCAAAATTCAAGACACTTGGCAATTGGCTCACATTTATGACGGTCACAGTGTCCCGGAGTCACATGATCGCCCCCTTTTTGCGACCCTCAGACAAGCAAAGTCCATGGGGGAAGCCAGGTTCACTTCACGTTCGTGTTACAAACTTAACAACTGCAGGGATTCACTTAACAGCGGTGGCAAGGAAGGTTGTAAAATGGGGCAAAATTCACGGTCTCTCTTAGCGACAGAAATTGGGGGCTCACTTGTGGTCATAAGTTGAAGATTACCAGAATCCACATCTTACCAAGTATTTCCCTTAGCTAATCTCCTCTTCCTGTAGATTCAAGGTTTATTGTTGTTGTTGTTAGCTGCGAAGTCGTGTCCGACCCATCGCGACCCTATGGACAATGTTCCTCCAGGCCTTCCTGTCCTCTACCATCTTCTGGAGTCCATTTAAGCTCACGCCTACTGCTTCAGTGACTCCATCCAGCCACCTCATTCTCTGTCGTCCCCTTCTTCTCTTGCCCTCAATCTTTCCCAGCATTAGGCTCTTCTCCAGTGAGTCCTTCCTTCTCATTAGGTGGCCAAAGTATTTGAGTTTTAGCTTCAGGATCTGGCCTTCTAAAGAGCAGTCAGGGTTGATCTCCTCTAGGACTGACCGGTTTGATCGCTTTGCAGTCCAAGGGACTCGCAGGAGTCTTCTCCAGCACCAGAGTTCAAAGGCCTCCATTCTTTGGCGCTCAGCCTTTCTTATGGTCCAACTTTCACTGCCATACATTGCAACTGGGAAGACCATAGCCTTGACTATACGCACTTTTGTTGACAGGGTGACGTCTCTGCTTTTTAGTGTGCTGTCTAGATTTGCCATGGCTTTCCTCCCCAGGAGCAAGCGTCTTTTAATTTCTTGGCTACAGTCCCCATCTGCAGTGATCTTGGAGCCCAGGAAAATAAAATCTGTCACTACCTCCATTTCTTCCCCATCTATTTGCCAGGAACTGAGAGGGCCAGATGCCATGATCTTGGTTTTCTTAATGTTAAGTTTCAACCCAAGTTTTGCACTCTCGTTCTTCACTCGCAACAAGAGGCTCTTTAGTTCCTCTTCACTTTCTGCCATTAGAGTGGTATCATCTGCATATCTTAGGTTGTTGATATTTCTTCTGGAAGGAAGGAAGGAAGGAAGGAAGGAAGGAAGGAAGAAAGAAAGAAAGAAAGAAAGAAAGAAAGAAAGAAAGAAAGAAAGAAAGAAAGAAAGAAAGAAAGAAAGAAAGAAAGAAATGAGAGACTTGATCAAAATTTGCATCCTTAAGCCCAGGAATTAAGTTCCCAACCAAGGTGAAATATTACTATTAACCCTATTTCACAGCTTATTCCTTTGGCATTACGGTTATTCCTGAGCAACATCAGATTCAAGTCAACCAACTAACCATGATACTGGAGCGAATCACAACCTCTCAGCCTAACCTGATCATTTTTGCACAGGTTCGCCTGGTGCGCCAGTTGCGGCCCTATCTGGACCGGGATGCCCTACGCACAGTCACTCATGCGCTCGTGACCTCCCAATTGGACTATTGCAACGCTCTCTACATGGGGCTGCCCTTGAGGACCACCCGGAGGCTTCAGCTGGCGCAGAATGCAGCCGCGCGGGTTGTGATGGGGGGTTTCCTGATACTCCCACGTAACACCTCTTCTCCGCGAGCTGCATTGGCTTCCGGTTGCCCTCCGGGTGAGATTCAAGGTGCTGGTGATGACCTATAAAGCCCTAAATGGCATGGGTCCGTATTACCTACGGGAGCACCTGCTGCCGGCATCAAGCTCCCTTCGTCCCGTGCGCTCCCACAGGGAGGGTCTTCTCAGGGTACCGCCGGTCAAGGATTGCCGACGGGCGATCCACAGGGGGAGGGCCTTCTCTGTGGGTGCGCCGGCCCTGTGGAACCAGCTGCCTGTAGAGCTTAGGACTGCCCCCGACCTTCGCTCGTTCTGCCAGGACCTGAAGACCTGGCTCTTCGAGCTCTCTGGCCTGGTCTGAGCATATTAATTGGGAATTTAACTGTTTTTAACTAAGATTTTTATATTCAAGGTTTAATATAATAATTTTAATTGTTTTAAATTTTGTAATTGTGGTATTGTTTTCTTTTAAAAAACCTTGTGAACCGCCCTGAGTCCTACGGGAGAAGGGCGGTATATAAGTCTAATAAACTAAACAAAACTATTAAACTAACCTGCCTCACAAGATTGTCGTGAGGACACAGCTGGAGAAGGAACACCCTGGCACAATAGCAATGCAGTAAATTAAAGAGATCAATAATAAAGCCATTGGTCTTAGTTTCCAGCATCTGGGAAGCTACCTTAAGGTGGGTGGGCTCCTTTAAAAGGTCCTTGCAGATTTTTTTCCGTGACAGGCAAATAAATCACCCTTGTTTCTTGGAACAGCAGCTGTCTAACGGAGAGAGACTCCGCAACCTTCCACAAATTGCTGAGGTGTGCTAACGTTGCACATTGCAAGGCCACACTCTGCCCTGCAGGGACAACGCTCTCGGTCGTACCAATTCTCCTTCATCATTCAGCAAGCAGTCGGAGAGGAATCGCCAGATGCCTTGATACTTTCCCCTCAGCAGGCTATTAAATAAATCCCTCCAAGACTTCAATCAATCAATCAATCAATCAACCTCCTCTTCTTTGTGGCAGTCCTTCAAAGACTGGAATAACTGCTATCATGTCCCCCCGCCCCCCAGTCCTTCTTTTCTCTAGACCGGCCGTTCCCAACTCCTGCAACCGTCCTTCCTATGTTTTAGTCTCCAGGCTTTAAATTTCATCTTAGTCGCTCTTCTCTGCACTTTTTTTTGTTTCCCAAAGTCTCAACCTCTTTCTTTTGTAACGTGGTGATCAAAAGTGGATGCCGCATTCCAGGGGTGGCCGGAATGAGCTTGAACGTCTGGCTCCAAGTCCAAGAAACTCTACAGAAGACCTCAAATTCAATAGGAAACGTGCGTGATTAAACCTCTTGCCTCATCAAGACCAGCCAGGGCTTAAGGCAGTTTTTCCTCAATGGCTGCAACTTGCTGGCTGAGGAATTCTGGGAGTTGAAGTCTACCCAGCTTAAAGTTTGTTGTGGTTAGCGGCGAAGTCGTGTCCGACCCATCGCGACCCCATGGACCACGTTCCTCCAGGCCTTCCTGTCCTCTACCATCTTCTGGAGTCCATTGAAGCTCACGCCTCCTGCTTCAGGGACTCCATCCAGCCACCTCATTCTCTGTCGTCCCCTTCTTCTCTTGCCCTCAACCTTTCCCAGCATGAGGCTCTTCTCCAGTGAGTCCTTCCTTCTCATTAGGTGGCCAAAGTATCTGAGTTTCAGCTTCAGGATCTGGCCTTCTGAAGAGCAGTCAGGGTTGATCTCCTCTGGGTCTGACCGGTTTGATCGCCTTGCAGTCCAAGGGACTCGCAGGAGTCTTCTCCAACACCATAGTTCAAAGGCCTCCATTCTTTGGCGCTCGGCCTTTTTTATGGTCCAGCTTTCACTGCCATACATGGCAACTGGGAAGACGTTGAAAAGTTGCAGAGGTTGAAAAACACTGAGCTAAACTAAGAGTTTGACAGTCTCCAGATGTTCAGAGAGGAGGACTTACGGGCCATGACTGCTGGGAACTGGGGGACTTGTAGTCCACACATGCCCGGGAAGGACCCATGTTGGAGGTGGCTGAAGCCGACAGTGACTTTCGAATCACAGGGCTATTATATCCACCCTTTTCCAATTACTTGTCTATTACTCCCCATGCTGGGCGGATGGCTCACAGCGTGATAAGGACCGTAAAACACAAGGCGACAATAAAACAATCGTTGGAGGAAACACAACCCAAAGTGATAATAAAATCACTTCCTGAAAAATAATACATATTGCGGCTCTGCTTAAACAATGCTCACTGCTCAGAGCTGGTGTGGCGAGAGAGGAGGCTATTGTAACCCAAATCAGTACGTACGTACAGATAATCTTTGACTTACGGCCGCAGTTGGGCCAGAATTTCCATTTCTAAGCAAGGTGGCCGTTAAGTGAGTCGTGCTCATTTTACGACCTTTGGCCATGGTGGTGAAGTAAATCACTACAGCTGTTAAGTGAATCGTGCGCTCATTAACCGAATCTGGCTTCCTTCTTCACTTCGTACGTCAGGATCCGGCAGGGATACTCGCAAACGGCGATCACACCAGGATGCTGCAAGTGTGGCAAATACACGCCTGTGGCCAAGATCCCGGATTTTGGTTGCGTGAGCGCAGGGATGCTACCACAGTCACAAAGGTGAGGATCGGTTGTAAGTCACTGTCGTAACGTCAAGTGGGGGCTACACGAGTGGTTGTAAATAGAGGATCTCAATCGCTGCGGTTGTTTGAAAGGTATGTCTTGGGAGCTTCTCCATCATCCAGGTCAGGGTTGTTTTTCAAAAGACTTTGTATTGAAGATGTTTTGCTTCTCATCCAAGGAGCTTCTTCAGTTCTGACTGAAGGGTGGAGGACGGAAGGATTTGTATTCTTTGCAGTCCTCTGGTTGTTAGTACTCTCTCTGAGAATCGTTGAGGCCCCTTGGAGGTTTATCTGCGCCCTGAAGGTCATCTGAGTGGTGCAAATGGGTGCGGAGCCTTCTTGGAACTGCCGAAAGGACCGTGTTGTGAACAGGAGATGGGGGGGTGTCTTGTCCCTCCCCCTCTGTTCAGTTTGGACCTCCACGGCCACTTGGACCCCTCTTTCAAACCAGCGGCCCTCTCGGTCCAGAATGCGGACTTTGCTGTCTTCGAAAGGGCGGCCTTGGTTTCCCAAAATGCAGATGGGCTGCTGCTGACTCGTCTCCTGTGGGGTTTCTTCTCCTACTACGCTGCGCCAGGCGTTTGTGAAGCGGTTGTTTTGTTTCTCCAAGGTACATGGGAGATAAAGACAGATAAACCTCCATGTGGCCTCCACGATTTTCAGAGGGAGTACTTAACGACCAGATGACTGCCAGGAATGTAAACCCTTCCAGAACTGAGGAAGCTTCTTGGATGAGAAGGGAAACATCTTCAAGGAAAAAAACAAAGAAAGCCCAGTTGCCTTTTGAAAAAAAACAAAAACCTTTGGGATAGTTTAAAAGGTAATTCATCTCTGGCAATGGGTTTTTTTCCCCCCACCCTAATTAAGAAACTCCCTAGTTAAGAATTCTCCATTACTTAGATCAAGGGTAGGCAACCTCGGCTCTTTTATGACTCACGGACTTCAACTCCCAGAATTCCTGAGCCAGCCATGCTGAGGGGAAAGGGAGAGGTTTCCATACAGAGCCATGCTGACTCAGGAATTCTGGAAGTTGAAGTCCACAAGTCATAAAAGAGCCAAGGTTGCCTGCTCCTGGCCTAGGCCGCTTTATGACTTGTGGACTTCAACTCCCAGAATTCCTAAGCCAGCCACGCTGAGGGAAAAGGGGGAGGTTTCCAAACTGAGCCAGCCTGGCTCAGGAATTCTGGGAGTTGAAGTCCGTGAGTCATAAAAGAGCCGAGGTTGCCTACCCCTGACTTAGCTCAAGGACAGACACATTTTGGGGGCCGGTGGGAAAAGCCAATTTTAAAAGCGATGCCCGGATGAGGCTCCAAAGAACTGGTACAAATTGGTTGCCGTACGGGGGCCGTAGATTCAGCAGAGACTAGGTTTGCGCTTTGATTTTAATTTCCTGCTTTTTCCCAAGGCTCCACTCCAAGGAACTGCTTCATTTTGCAAAACGTTGAGCCAGGCCTAATGGGATAAATCCGTCTAATTGTGCTGAAGTAGGAAGCAGCAACAAATTCTGTTGTCACGTGCAAACATTTAGATGGCTGAAAGCAGCCGAAGATAGCTTCGCCTGGTAAAAGAGTTGGGGGGGGGAAATAATAATTGGCATAACGATGGGGAATTCAGTGTTGTTGTTTTGGGGCTACAGGTAGTCCTCAACTTATGGCCCCAAATTTATGTCACTACTAAGCAAGGCAGTTATGAAGTGAATTTTGCCCCATTTTACAATCTTCCTTGGCCCCGTCGTTAAGTGAATCCCGGCAGTTGTGAAGTCGATAAGGCTGTTGTAAAATGAATCTGGCTTCCCCACTGACTTTGTTCGTCAGAAGGTCGCAAAAGGGGGGAGCCACATGACACTGCAAGCGTCATAAATATGAATCAGTTGCCAAGGGCCTGTGTTTTGATCATGTGACCATGGGGGTGCTGCAAAGGTCGTAGGTGTGAATAAACGGTCCTAAGTCACTATCTTCAGTCTGTTGTAACTTTGAATGCTTACTAAGCAAATAGTTGTAAGTCTAGGACACAATCTCAAATCGTGTTCCTGCCCGGGACAAAAAACAACAACATCTGAGCAGCCCATTTGCTTTTCTTTTCAGCTTGAACTAACCCAGGGAAAATACATAAATAAATACATACATAAGGCGGAAATGGAAAGTCAATTAAAATCAAGTGCATCGTCAAAGATGCTTAGCAAAACACAAAGCCACAAACTGAATGAGATTCAATGGTGAAAAAAAAAATAAGGTTCTGCATTTAGGCAAGAAAAACCAAACGTACAGGTATAGTATAGGTGGTACCTTGCTCAATAGTAGCAACTGCGAGAGGGATCTCGGAGTCCTAGTGGACGATCCCTTAAATAGGAGCCAGCCGTGTGCTGCAGCTGCCAAAAAAACCAATACGGTGCTTGGCTGCATTAACAGAGGAAATGCCATCAAGATCAGGTGAAGTGTTAATACCGCTTTGCAAGGCCTTGGTAAGGCCACACTTGGAATACTGCAACCAGTTTTGGTCACCGCGATGTAAAAAAGATGTTGAGACTCTGGAAAGAGTGCAGAGAATAGCAATAAAGGCGATTAAAGGACTGAAGGCTGAAACATATAAGGAACGGTTGCAGGAATTGGGAATGTCTAGTTTAATGAAGAGAAGGACGAGGGGGGACATGATAGCAGTCTTCCAGTATCTCAGGGGCTGCCCCAAAGAAGAGGCAGTCAAGCTATTCTCCAAAGCACCAGGAGGAAGAACAAGGAGCAACGGATGGAAACTCGTCAAGGAGAGAAGCAACCTGGAACTAAGGAGAAACTTCCTGACAGTTAGAACAATTAACCAGTGGAACAACCCGCCTCCAGAAGTGGTGAATGCTCCAACACTGGAAGTTTTTAAGAAGAGACTGGCCAGCCATTGGTCTGAAATGGGATAGGGTTTCCTGCCTGAGTGAGGGGTTGGACTAGATGACCTCCAAAGTCCCTACCAACTTTATTATTATTATTATTATTATTATTATTATTATTATTATTATTATTATTATTATTATTATTATTATTATTATTGCTTTTTTTATAAAAGAAAAAGGTGCCGCAGCTCACACTTGTCATATATCCCGCCTTGCCTACCCTACAAGGTTCCATCCAAAAAAGGTGCCGGAACTCCGTTCTGAGCGTTCTATGAGAAAAAAAAGCCCTGATGATGATGATGATGATGATGATGATGATGATGATTATAAACTCTATTTTTTCTACAGGTAACGCTCCGCATCCAAATTGCCCCTAAATTACGGTAAGAGCCCAGCACAATTAAATGGCAACCTTTGAACAGGGGGTTCCTGCAATTGGTAACACAAAAGCGCCAGCCGCTGTCAAATCGATTGATAGCGCAGGAAGGCAAAATTAAAGCACAGGATTCATTTTTCTTTTGTTATAAAAATTGATCCGGCATTCTTTCTCTGCCTGGCCCTCTCTTTTCTCTTTCTTTCTTTCCTTTTTAAAAAAAAAAACTCGTCTTTTGTCAAAATCACAAAATCAATATTAACTAAGGGCAACGTCCCTGAAGGGAAGGGAAAGACTCAGAATAATTTCAGGATAAAGTCAGACAATCCATCCCCAAAGCTAATAGGTATTCCAGCTGGTCCTTGACTTAGCAGAGTTCACTTAGTGACCCTTCAGGAGTTACAACGGCAGTGAAAAAAAGTGACCTAGCACCGTTTTTCACACTTAACGACCGTCACGACATTCCCCATGGTCACATGATTTACATTCGGATGTGTGACAACTGACTCACATTTATGACGGTTGCGGCGTCCTTGGGTCACGTGATCCCCTTTTGCGACCTTCTGACAAACAAAGTCAATGGGGAAGCCAGATTCACTTAATGACTGTGTTACTAAATTAACAACTGCAGCGATTCACTTAACAACGGTGGCAAGAAAAGCCATGAAAGGGGGGAAACGTGCTTAACAAATTTTTCACTTAGCAATATGAATTTGGAGTTCATTTGGAGTTCCATAAATTTGGAGTTCATTTGGAGTTTATTATTGAGGATAATAAATCAAGCCTGCATGGACAGAGGCAGTCTGTCAGTCACGACCAGAAAAATTGACCATCCGTTCAGGTTATGCTGGCCTCCAACTTAGAAGATAGTTAGAAAATAGACTGGAGAACAGTGTTATCTGGGGCTGCTGTTCTCAAACCTTCAAAAGAGCCCCCATGGACTGAAGCAGTATACCTGTGAATAATGGACACAAGTAATCCTCGACTTACAATCATTTGGTGACTGTTCGAAGTTACACTGAAAAAAGGGACATGACTCTATTTCACACTTACGACCGTTGCAGCATCCCCAGGGTCACATGATCAAAACTGAGATGCTTGGCAACTGGCATGTACTTATGACGGTTTTAGTGTCCCGGAGTCATGTGATCTCCTTTTGTGATCTTCTGACAAGCAAAGTCATTGAGGATGCCAGATTCACTTAACAACCTTGTTACTAACTGAATAACTGCAGTGGGCCAATTCACATCTGCAGCAAGAAAGTTCATAAAACAGGGCCAAACTCGCTTAACAAATGCCTCGGCTACCGACATAAAATTGGGCCTCAGTTTTGATCACGTGACCCTGGGGAATGGCCGTTTTTCACACTTACGATCATTGCAGATCCGTGTGTGTGTGTGTGTGTGTGTTTGTGTGTCACGCGATCAAAATTCAGACCCTTGGCAACCAGCCAATTCCATGCGGAAGCCAGACTCACTTAATGACCGAGTGATTTGCCGAACAATGGCAGTGATTCACTTAACAACTGGGGCGAGAAAGGTGGTAAAATGGGGCAAAAGTCACTCAACAAGAAATCTCTTGCTTAGCAACGGGAATGTTAAGGTCCCTTGTGGTCGTAAGTCAAGGACCGCCTGTATTCATCTTCACAACCTGCTTCCAACCACACCAGGGAACGTGGTTGCGACGTCTCCCAGGTGGTCGCCAAGATGCTCTGATTCCAAGGAGGAACGTGGCGCTTCCTTTAAGAGCAGGGCAATTATTATCATTATTGCTTTCAGGAACAAACGCGCCGGAGCAAAATTGATTTATGTAAATTAAACGGGCGAGAAATAACCGTGCGCCCGTCAGCAGGAGAAATGGGCTTTTTACAGGCTCAATATTTCAGCCAGATTGTTCATTCTTCTCCGTGAGTTATGTGGCCTGCTTTTTCCCACAGCTCTTGTATTGTGAGATCGTATTAAAGCCGAGAGGCGGGTGATAGATATCTCTCATCCAGGGACTGCTTAGGCAGGCAGTCCTCGATTTACGACCGCAGCGGAGCCCCAAATTTCTGCGTGACATTTGTTAAGTGAATTTCGCCCCATGTTACGGCCTTTCTTGCCACAGTCGTTAAGTGAATCACTGAGGCTGTTAAGTCAGGAACACGGTAGTTAAGTGAATCTGGCTTCCCCCATTGCAAAAGGGGGTCACGTGACCCTGGGACACTGCAACGGTCATAAATATGAACCAGAGGCCAAGCATTTGAATTTGGAGACTAAAACATATGAAGAACGGCTGCGGGATTTGGGTTTGGCCAGTCTAAAGAAAAGAAGAAATAGGGGAGACATGATAGCAGGCTTCCGGTATTTGAGGGGCTGCCCCAAAGAAGAAGGGGGTCACGTTATTCTCCAAAGCACCAGAGGGCAGGACGAGAAACAATGGTTGGAAACTAAACAAAGAGAGAAGCAATCTAGAATTAAGGAGAAACTTCCTGACAGTGAGGACAATTAACCAGTGGAACAGCTTGCCACCAGAAATTGCGGGCGCTCCATCACTGGAGATTTTTAGGAAGAGGCTAGACAATCACCTATCTGAGATGGTATAGGTTCTCCTGCTTGAGCAGGGGGCTGGACTAGAAGACCTCCAAGGTCCCTTCAAGCTATACTCTATTCCAGACATGTCAAACACAAGGCCCGGGGGCCGGATCCGGCCCGCAAAGTGGTTTCATGCGGCCCGCGAAGCCATCCTGGAAACAGTGAGGGAAGGGCCCCCACTGCCTTGACCCTGGCCCAGAGACCCTCCTCCTGCCAGAGACCCCCAGATCTGTCCCACTCCTGCCCAGGCCCCCCATAGGCACCCTTGATGCGAATGAGGTAGAGCTGGCCATGCCCACCCAGTAGGCCATACACACTCTAGCCACGCCCACCCAGTAGGCCATGCCCACCCTGGCCACACCCACCCGGCCCCTTGAGGGCAACCGCAATGCTGATGCGGCCCTCAATGAAATTGAGTTTGACACCCCTGCTCTATTCTGTTCCTGTTCTGATTCTATTCTATTCTATTCTATTCTATTCTATTCTATTCTATTCTATTCTATTCTATTCTATTCTATTCTATTCTATTCTATTCTATTCTATTCTATTCTATTCTAATTGTGGTCATCAGTTGAGAACTACCTGTAGTTTTATATAAATAAATATATTTTACATTTATATACCCAACAAACAAGATAGTCAGGCACATCGCTACATCATGAGGTAAATCGTCAGGTAAATCGCAGAACCGCATACAGAGCACACAGAAGAAAAAAGGCGGGAAAAACCGGAAACTCCCCCTTTTCACCCGGGCATCCAATCATAACGTAGATTGCCTCATGCAGGAGCCCGCCCTCTCCAATCAATCAACTACAACTGTGTCTTCTGGCTCATTGTACTCTTCACTCTTCCAGCTCCTCAATTAAATACCTTAAGAGTTTTTCACACTTACGACCGTTGCAACACCCCACCTCACCCCACCCCACCCCTATGGTCACGTGATCCGAATTCAGGCGCTTGGCAACTGACTCTTATTTATGACGGTCGCAGTGTCCCGGGTCCCCTTTTGCAACCTTCTGGCAAGCAAAGTCAATGGGGAAGCCTGATTCACTTAACAGCCCTCTTCCTGCAGGGATTCGCTTAACAACATTGGCAAGAAAGGTGGTTAAAATGGGGCCAAATTCACTGAACCACCGTCTCGCTTAGCCACAGAAATGTTGGGGTTCAAACTGTGGCCGTACGTCGAGGACTACCTGGAATTTCTTTGCTCCGTTTTATTAGGGCGGAGCGGGGGGGCGGGGAGCAAAAAAAAAAATCAAAGGGTTTAAGGCAGGGGTGTCCAATCTTGTCAACTGTAAGACTTGTGGACTTCAGTTCCCAGAATTCCCCAGCCAGCCATGCTGGCTGGGGAATTCTGGGAGTTGAAGTCCACAAGTCTTACAGTTGACAAGATTGGACACCCCTGGTTTAAGGTGATGCAGGAGGAAAGTTTTCCTATTGTTTTTCTAGCTAGGGTCACAACTAATCAAACACAAACGAAGCAAGATGCATCCAGGGAAGACAGTAATCCCGTAATAATAAATTCACCTTAATAGGAAACAGGGAAGCTGGTGGAGGGGAAGGGAAGGGAAGCAGGGATCCGGAGAAAGGCTGTACGTGAATTTTATTATTGCCGCTTTATAAAACCCTACTGAGGCCACCCCTGGAATACTGCAGCCAATTGGGGTCGCCAATGACACAAAACAGATGTTGAGAGTTTGGAAAAAGTGCAGAGAAGAGCAGCTAAGAGGATCCAAGGCCTGGAGGCTACAACACACGAAGAACGGCTGTGGGACTTGGGTTTGGCTACTTGAAAGAAAAGAAGAAATAGAGGGTGACATGATAGCCACATTCCAGTATTTGAGGGGCTGCCCCAAAGATGGGGGGGGGTCACGTTATTCTCCAAAGCACCAGAGGGCAGGACGAGAAACAATGGATGGAAACTAATTGAGGAGAGAAGCAACCTGGAATTAAGGAGAAACATCCTGACAGTGAGGACGATTAACCAGTGGAACTGCTTGCCACCAGAAATCGTGGGCGCTCCATCACTGGAGATTTTTAGGAAGAGGCTAGACAGTCACTTGTCTGAGATGGTATAGGTTCTCCTGCTTGAGCAGGGGGCTGGACTAGAAGACCTCCAAGGTCCCTTCAAGCTATACTCTATTCTGTTCCTGTTCTGATTCTATTCTATTCTATTCTATTCTATTCTATTCTATTCTATTCTATTCTATTCTATTCTATTCTATTCTATTCTATTCTACTCTACTCTACTCTACTCTACTCTACTCTACTCTACTCTACTCTATTCTACTCTACTCTACTCTACTCTACTCTACTCTACTCTACTCTACTCTACTCTACTCTACTCTACTCTATTCTATTCTATTCTATTCTATTCTATTCTATTCTATTCTATTCTATTCTAAATTTCAGAAAAATGCATCCTATAGCCAGTGCTTTTTTTGTAAAAGAAAAAGGTGCCGGAACTCACACATGGTTCCTACAAGGTTCCATCCAAAAAAGGTGCCAGAACTCCGTTCTGAGCGTTCTATGAGGGGAAAAAACCCCTGCCTATAGCTAAATAGAAGGAGTGGGTAGGACAAAGCCTAGCAAGTGTTTAATTTTTTAGAAATGTGCATTTTGCCAAAATATTTTCCCTCCGGCCAGTTCAGTCCAGTTCCCCCGCTTTGCAAAAGATGAAAGGCTTACGCATGTCCTCTATCCACGGAGGGGGAAGGGGAAAAAGAAAAAAAACAAAGCTCTTTTGAAAACTCCTGACGCTTCAATTGCAAAAATTAGGGCCCCCTTGCATAAAAGTCCCGATGCTGCAGTTCTCTCCGTGAATTTGCTTTGAGCCTCGGCCGTTTCTGCTGGGCTTATCAGAACCACAGCAGGAGGAGGCATGGGGAGGAGGGGAGGGGGGGTCTGCCAGCGCTGGGTGAAGGTTCAAAGGCAGCTGGCCTTCAAAGAAGGCTCAAGGGAAGGGAAGGGAAGGGGAGGGGAGGGGAGGCCAAAAAAAGTCAAGAGGGCTCCTGGGACCAGGCAGTCTCGCCCCCTGTTTACGTGGGTGGTGCGGTTGCGGCCTCCATCTTGACTTTTTGGCCTCTCCAGCAGATGCCTCTGCTCTCGGAACCGCTTTGCAAAGATATTTGTGCCTTCCTTCCTTTTTCTTCCTTGCTTTTTTTCCCCTTCCTTCCTTCCTCTTTTCTTTCCTTCCTTCCCCACTGTAACTCTGCATGAGTTCATTCCCTTCCTCCTTCCTTCCTTCCTTCCTCCTTTCCTTCCTTCCTTCCTTCCCCTCTGTAACTCTGCACAGGTTCATAACCTTCCACCTTCCTTCCTTCCTTCCTTCCTTCCTTCCTTCCTTCCTTCCTTCCTTCCTTCCTTCCTCCTTTCTTTCCTTCCTTCCTTCCTTCCTGTCTGTAATTCAGCATGAGGTCGTAACCTTCCTTCCTTCCTTCCTTCCTTCCTTCCTTCCTTCCTTCCTTCCTTCCTTCCTCACTGTAACTCTGCATGAGTTCATTCCCTTCCTCCTTCCTTCCTTCCTCCTTTCCTTCCTTCCTTCCTTCCTTCCCCTCTGTAACTCTGCATAGGTTCATAACCTTCCACCTACCTTCCTTCCTTCCTTCCTTCCTTCCTTCCTTCCTTCTTTCCTTCCTTCCTTCCTTCCTCTTTTCTTTCCTTCCTTCCCCACTGTAACTCTGCATGAGTTCATTCCCTTCCTCCTTCCTTCCTTCCTTCCTCCTTTCCTTCCTTCCTTCCTTCCCCTCTGTAACTCTGCACAGGTTCATAACCTTCCACCTACCTACCTTCCTTCCTTCCTTCCTTCCTTCCTTCCTTCTTTCTTTCCTTCCTTCCTTCCTTCCTTCCTTCCTTCCTTCCTCACTGTAACTCTGCATGAGTTCATTCCCTTCCTCCTTCCTTCCTTCCTCCTTTCCTTCCTTCCTTCCTTCCCCTCTGTAACTCTGCACAGGTTCATAACCTTCCACCTTCCTTCCTTCCTTCCTTCCTTCCTTCCTTCCTTCCTTCCTTCCTTCCTCACTGTAACTCTGCATGAGTTCATTCCCTTCCTCCTTCCTTCCTTCCTCCTTTCCTTCCTTCCTTCCTTCCCCTCTGTAACTCTGCATAGGTTCATAACCTTCCACCTACCTACCTTCCTTCCTTCCTTCCTTCCTTCCTTTCTTCCTTCCTTCCTCCTTTCTTTCCTTCCTTCCTTCCTTCCTTCCTTCCTTCCTTCCTTCCTCACTGTAACTCTGCATGAGTTCATTCCCTTCCTCCTTCCTTCCTTCCTCCTTTCCTTCCTTCCTTCCTTCCCCTCTGTAACTCTGCACAGGTTCATAACCTTCCACCTACCTACCTTCCTTCCTTCCTTCCTTCCTTCTTTCTTTCCTTCCTTCCTTCCTTCCTTCCTTCCTTCCTTCCTTCCTTCCTCACTGTAACTCTGCATGAGTTCATTCCCTTCCTCCTTCCTTCCTTCCTCCTTTCCTTCCTTCCTTCCTTCCCCTCTGTAACTCTGCACAGGTTCATAACCTTCCACCTTCCTTCCTTCCTTCCTTCCTTCCTTCCTTCCTTCCTTCCTTCCTTCCTTCCTTCCTTCCTCCTTTCCTTCCTTCCTTCCTTCCCCTCTGTAACTCTGCATAGGTTCATAACCTTCCACCTACCTACCTTCCTTCCTTCCTTCCTTCCTTCCTCCTTTCTTTCCTTCCTTCCTTCCTTCCTTCCTTCCTTCCTTCCTTCCTTCCTTCCTCACTGTAACTCTGCATGAGTTCATTCCCTTCCTCCTTCCTTCCTTCCTCCTTTCCTTCCTTCCTTCCTTCCTTCCCCTCTGTAACTCTGCACAGGTTCATAACCTTCCACCTTCCTTCCTTCCTTCCTTCCTTCCTTCCTTCCTTCCTTCCTTCCTTCCTTCCTTCCTCACTGTAACTCTGCATGAGTTCATTCCCTTCCTCCTTCCTTCCTTCCTCCTTTCCTTCCTTCCTTCCTTCCCCTCTGTAACTCTGCATAGGTTCATAACCTTCCACCTACCTACCTTCCTTCCTTCCTTCCTTCCTTCCTTCCTTCCTTCCTCCTTTCTTTCCTTCCTTCCTTCCTTCCTTCCTTCCTTCCTTCCTTCCTTCCTTCCTTCCTCACTGTAACTCTGCATGAGTTCATTCCCTTCCTCCTTCCTTCCTTCCTCCTTTCCTTCCTTCCTTCCTTCCCCTCTGTAACTCTGCATGAGTTCATTCCCTTCCTCCTTCCTTCCTTCCTCCTTTCCTTCCTTCCTTCCTTCCCCTCTGTAACTCTGCACAGGTTCATAACCTTCCACCTACCTACCTTCCTTCCTTCCTTCCTTCCTTCCTTCTTTCCTTCCTTCCTTCCTTCCTCTTTTCTTTCCTTCCTTCCCCACTGTAACTCTGCATGAGTTCATTCCCTTCCTCCTTCCTTCCTTCCTTCCTCCTTTCCTTCCTTCCTTCCTTCCCCTCTGTAACTCTGCACAGGTTCATAACCTTCCACCTACCTACCTTCCTTCCTTCCTTCCTTCCTTCTTTCTTTCCTTCCTTCCTTCCTTCCTTCCTTCCTTCCTTCCTTCCTCACTGTAACTCTGCATGAGTTCATTCCCTTCCTCCTTCCTTCCTTCCTCCTTTCCTTCCTTCCTTCCTTCCCCTCTGTAACTCTGCACAGGTTCATAACCTTCCACCTTCCTTCCTTCCTTCCTTCCTTCCTTCCTTCCTTCCTTCCTTCCTCACTGTAACTCTGCATGAGTTCATTCCCTTCCTCATTCCTTCCTTCCTCCTTTCCTTCCTTCCTTCCTTCCCCTCTGTAACTCTGCATAGGTTCATAACCTTCCACCTACCTACCTTCCTTCCTTCCTTCCTTCCTTCCTTCCTTCCTCCTTTCTTTCCTTCCTTCCTTCCTTCCTTCCTTCCTTCCTCACTGTAACTCTGCATGAGTTCATTCCCTTCCTCCTTCCTTCCTTCCTCCTTTCCTTCCTTCCTTCCTTCCCCTCTGTAACTCTGCACAGGTTCATAACCTTCCACCTACCTACCTTCCTTCCTTCCTTCCTTCCTTCTTTCTTTCCTTCCTTCCTTCCTTCCTTCCTTCCTTCCTTCCTCACTGTAACTCTGCATGAGTTCATTCCCTTCCTCCTTCCTTCCTTCCTCCTTTCCTTCCTTCCTTCCTTCCCCTCTGTAACTCTGCACAGGTTCATAACCTTCCACCTTCCTTCCTTCCTTCCTTCCTTCCTTCCTTCCTTCCTTCCTTCCTTCCTTCCTTCCTTCCTCACTGTAACTCTGCATGAGTTCATTCCCTTCCTCCTTCCTTCCTTCCTCCTTTCCTTCCTTCCTTCCTTCCCCTCTGTAACTCTGCACAGGTTCATAACCTTCCACCTACCTACCTTCCTTCCTTCCTTCCTTCCTTCCTTCCTTCCTCCTTTCTTTCCTTCCTTCCTTCCTTCCTTCCTTCCTTCCTTCCTTCCTTCCTTCCTTCCTCACTGTAACTCTGCATGAGTTCATTCCCTTCCTCCTTCCTTCCTTCCTCCTTTCCTTCCTTCCTTCCTTCCCCTCTGTAACTCTGCACAGGTTCATAACCTTCCACCTTCCTTCCTTCCTTCCTTCCTTCCTTCCTTCCTTCCTTCCTTCCTTCCTTCCTTCCTCACTGTAACTCTGCATGAGTTCATTCCCTTCCTCCTTCCTTCCTTCCTCCTTTCCTTCCTTCCTTCCTTCCCCTCTGTAACTCTGCATAGGTTCATAACCTTCCACCTACCTACCTTCCTTCCTTCCTTCCTTCCTTCCTTCCTTCCTTCCTTCCTCCTTTCTTTCCTTCCTTCCTTCCTTCCTTCCTTCCTTCCTTCCTTCCTTCCTTCCTCACTGTAACTCTGCATGAGTTCATTCCCTTCCTCCTTCCTTCCTTCCTCCTTTCCTTCCTTCCTTCCTTCCCCTCTGTAACTCTGCACAGGTTCATAACCTTCCACCTACCTACCTTCCTTCCTTCCTTCCTTCCTTCTTTCTTTCCTTCCTTCCTTCCTTCCTTCCTTCCTTCCTTCCTTCCTTCCTTCCTTCCTTCCTTCCTTCCTCACTGTAACTCTGCATGAGTTCATTCCCTTCCTCCTTCCTTCCTTCCTCCTTTCCTTCCTTCCTTCCTTCCCCTCTGTAACTCTGCACAGGTTCATAACCTTCCACCTTCCTTCCTTCCTTCCTTCCTTCCTTCCTTCCTCCTTTCCTTCCTTCCTTCCTTCCCCTCTGTAACTCTGCATAGGTTCATAACCTTCCACCTACCTACCTTCCTTCCTTCCTTCCTTCCTTCCTTCCTTCCTTCCTTCCTCCTTTCTTTCCTTCCTTCCTTCCTTCCTTCCTTCCTTCCTTCCTTCCTTCCTTCCTTCCTTCCTTCCTTCCTTCCTCACTGTAACTCTGCATGAGTTCATTCCCTTCCTCCTTCCTTCCTTCCTCCTTTCCTTCCTTCCTTCCTTCCCCTCTGTAACTCTGCACAGGTTCATAACCTTCCACCTTCCTTCCTTCCTTCCTTCCTTCCTTCCTTCCTTCCTTCCTTCCTTCCTTCCTTCCTTCCTTCCTCACTGTAACTCTGCATGAGTTCATTCCCTTCCTCCTTCCTTCCTTCCTCCTTTCCTTCCTTCCTTCCTTCCCCTCTGTAACTCTGCATAGGTTCATAACCTTCCACCTACCTACCTTCCTTCCTTCCTTCCTTCCTTCCTTCCTCCTTTCTTTCCTTCCTTCCTTCCTTCCTTCCTTCCTTCCTTCCTTCCTTCCTCACTGTAACTCTGCATGAGTTCATTCCCTTCCTCCTTCCTTCCTTCCTCCTTTCCTTCCTTCCTTCCTTCCCCTCTGTAACTCTGCACAGGTTCATAACCTTCCACCTTCCTTCCTTCCTTCCTTCCTTCCTTCCTTCCTTCCTTCCTTCCTTCCTTCCTTCCTTCCTCACTGTAACTCTGCATGAGTTCATTCCCTTCCTCCTTCCTTCCTTCCTCCTTTCCTTCCTTCCTTCCTTCCCCTCTGTAACTCTGCACAGGTTCATAACCTTCCACCTTCCTTCCTTCCTTCCTTCCTTCCTTCCTTCCTTCCTTCCTTCCTTCCTTCCTTCCTCCTTTCCTTCCTTCCTTCCTTCCCCTCTGTAACTCTGCATAGGTTCATAACCTTCCACCTACCTACCTTCCTTCCTTCCTTCCTTCCTTCCTTCCTTCCTCCTTTCTTTCCTTCCTTCCTTCCTTCCTTCCTTCCTTCCTTCCTTCCTTCCTTCCTCACTGTAACTCTGCATGAGTTCATTCCCTTCCTCCTTCCTTCCTTCCTCCTTTCCTTCCTTCCTTCCTTCCCCTCTGTAACTCTGCACAGGTTCATAACCTTCCACCTTCCTTCCTTCCTTCCTTCCTTCCTTCCTTCCTTCCTTCCTTCCTTCCTTCCTTCCTTCCTCACTGTAACTCTGCATGAGTTCATTCCCTTCCTCCTTCCTTCCTTCCTCCTTTCCTTCCTTCCTTCCTTCCCCTCTGTAACTCTGCATAGTGGCTGGATGATCTGGGAGGGGGTTCTCCGTCCATCACCCCTCTGTCATGGTCAGACCACTACCTCCTGAGGCTAGTTTTCCGTCATGCCATCCCCCGCCGCTGGGCGGCGGAGCCGACCAGGTGGTTCCGCCCCAGGCGCCTAATGGACCCAGATCGGTTCCAGAGGGCGCTTGGGCCTATACCTATCACCCTTACCCACAGCCCAGTCGATGCCCTGGTGGAGGCCTGGGAAACGGCAGCCACCAGGGCACTCGACTGCGTTGTACCCATGCGACCTCTGACCCGACGCAGATCCCGTTGGGCCCCATGGTTCTCTGTGGAGCTCCGGGAGATGAAGCGTCGAAGACGAGGTCTAGAGAGCGGTTGGAGAACCAGCCGATCCGAATCCGACCGATTGCAGTTAAGAACCTTTATAAGGTCTTATCTTGCGGCGATAAGGACGGCGAAGTCTAACTACTTTGCCGCCCTTGTCGCGTCCGCAGATAATCGCCCGGCCGCCCTGTTTAGGGTGACTCGCTCCCTCCTTAACCAGGAGGTGAGAGAGGATCCCATGCAGGGACGAGCCGAGGAGTTTAGTCATCATCTGGCGGACAAAATCGCTCGGATCCGGACCGGCTTGGACTCTGACTGGGCAGAGTCTAATGTGGAGGAATCAGGCGGTCTTGAGCACGTTATCTGGAATGAGTTCGACCCTGTTTCCCCTGATGATGTGGACAGGATCATGGGGAGACTGAGCACCACCACCTGTTTGTTGGATCCGTGCCCCTCCTGGCTAGCTTATGCGGCTCGGGAAGGAACACGAGGCTGGTTCCATGCAGTAATAACTGCTTCCTTGAAGGAGGGTGTCTTTCCTGCCGCCTTGAAGGAGGCGGTGGTGAGACCCCTTCTCAAGAAGCCTGCTTTGGACCCGGCTGTTTTAAACAACTACCGTCCAGTCTCCAACCTTCGCTTTCTGGCGAAGGTTGTTGAGAGTGTGGTGGCGCATCAGCTCCCTCTGTTCCTGGAGGAAACTGATTATCTGGACCCATACCAATCGGGCTTCAGGCCCGGACACAGCACGGAGACGGCATTGGTCGCGCTGGTGAATGATCTCTGGAGGGCTAGGGACAGGGGTTGCTCCTCTGTCCTGGTCCTATTAGATCTCTCAGCGGCGTTCGATACCATCGACCATGGTATCTTACTGCGGCGTCTCAGGGGGCTGGGAGTGGGAGGCACCGTTTTACGGTGGTTCTCCTCCTACCTCCAGGGCCGCTCGCAGTCGGTGTTGACAGGAGGGCAGATATCCGCCCCGAGGTCTCTCATTTGTGGAGTCCCTCAGGGGTCGGTTCTCTCGCCTCTCCTGTTCAACATCTATATGAAGCCGCTGGGCGAGATCATTCGTGGTTTTGGGGTGGGGTATCATCAGTACGCTGATGATACCCAACTCTTTCTTTCCACCCCGAACCAACCCAGTGATGCCCTCTCCGTGATGTCCCGATGCCTGGAGGCGGTTCAGGTCTGGATGGGGAGAAACAGGCTTCGTCTCAATCCCGCCAAGACTGAGTGGCTGTGCATATCGGCATCTCGGGTTAACCAAGTTATTCCATCCTTAATGATGGGGGGTGAGGTGTTACCCCCCGTCGATAGGGCTCGCAACTTGGGCGTCCTCCTGGATTCACGGCTCAATTTTGAAGATCACATAGGAGCCGTGACCAGGGGGGCTTTTGCCCAGGTTCGCCTGGTGCGCCAGTTGCGTCCCTATCTGGACCGAGACGCCCTACGCACAGTTACTCATGCGCTTGTGACCTCCCGTTTGGACTACTGTAACGCTCTCTACATGGGGCTGCCCTTGAAGACCACTCGGAGGCTTCAACTGGTGCAGAATGCGGCCGCGCGAGTTGTAATGGGGGCTTCCCGATACTCCCATGTAACACCTCTACTCCGTGAGCTGCATTGGCTTCCGGTTGCCCTCCGGGTGAAATTCAAGGTGCTGGTTATCACCTATAAAGCCCTACATGGCCTGGGTCCGGGATATCTGAGGGAACACCTGCTGCCGGCATCAAACGCCCTTCGCCCAGTGCGCTCCCACAGGGAGGGTCTGCTCAGGGTCCCGCCGGTAAGAGACTGCCGGCGGGTGACACCCAGGGATAGGGCCTTCTCGGTGGGAGCGCCTGCCCTCTGGAACCAGCTGCCAGTGGAGCTGAGAACTGCCCCCGACCTTCGATCATTCCGCCGGGGCCTGAAGACCTGGCTCTTCGAGCTCTCGGGCCCAGACTGAGGAGGAATTTTTAATTTGGGGTTCTTTTTAACTGACTACAGGGTTAATTTAATATTTTTTAATTTGGTTCTTAATTTTTGTATTTTGGATTTTTAATTCCCTGTAAACCGCCCTGAGTCCTCAGGGAATAGGGCGGTATATAAATATAACTAAATAAATAAATAAATAAATAGGTTCATAACCTTCCACCTACCTACCTTCCTTCCTTCCTTCCTTCCTTCCTTCCTTCCTTCCTTCCTTCCTTCCTTCCTTCCTTCCTTCCTTCCTCACTGTAACTCTGCATGAGTTCATTCCCTTCCTCCTTCCTTCCTTCCTCCTTTCTTTCCTTCCTTCCTTCCTTCCTTCCTGCTTTAATGAAGAGCACCTCTCACCTGACACTAAATCAGCCCCTTTTTTCTTCAGAACTTTTTGGCTCATTAATTAGCATGTCTTGAAGGTGCCTTTTAAAGCAGCTGCATTCTTTTTTTTTTTTAGCTTTGTGCAGAAGTCTGAAAAAAGTGGCGGCTGCTTTAACGCAGAACCGGGACGCGCTCCGCTTGCCTCAGTCTTACGAAGCAAGACCGGGACTAAGAAATGGAATCCCCAGAAGACTAATAACTACTTTAATTTAGATTGGCCCCCGGCAACATAATTTTGCAGGTCTGGTTCTGCTCCCCCCTTCCTCAGTTTTATATCTGTGTGAATTGGATTGGGGGCGGGGGGGGGGCGGTGTAAACGACATTCTGTCTGACACTTTTTCATAATCCTGCCGCATCGTTTGGATATAAGCAATTTCCCCCTTTTTGTGCGGCAATGGATCTCTACTCTCTGTCTAAGTCACCCTCGTTACTCTCTACAGCTTCTGCAAAGTCTGTTTTGATCTTCAAATGCGTTGAAACCTCTTTCAGATTAATCTTAAACGTTGCAGAACCATCCAGGAAGGTTGGTGACAGTCGCCTTGCGGCTGAGAATATCATTTTTGGAAACGGATAACCTGTGGGTAGGTCTTGCCTTCTGTTGCCAGGCCTGGGTCCTCATTTTTGTTAGCATTGCTAACTAGTTTTAAGTGCTTGGAAATGAATTCCAGGATCTCCCCGGCCAGGCTGGACCCCGACAGAGAAAAGGAGCTGCTCAGATCTGCTTAAAAACAGATTAAACGTAAAATATTCTTGCTGACACGCAGTGGGTAATCGAGAAAGCTAAATAATAATAATAATAATAATAATAATAATAATAATAATAATAATAATAATAATAATAATAATAATAATAATAATAATAATAATACTGCTAAGCTTGTAAGCCGCCCTGAGTCTTCGGAGAAGGGCGGGATATAAATGGAATAATAATAATAATAATAATAATAATAATAATAATAAGAAGAAGAAGAAGAAGAAGAAGAAGAAGAAGAAGAAGAGGAAGAGGAAGAAGAAGAAGAAGAAGAAGAAGAAGAAGAAGAAGAAGAAGAAGAAGAAGAAGAAGAAGAAGAAGAAGAAGAAGAAGAAGAAGAAGAAGAAGAAGAAGGAAGGGACCTTGGAGGTCATCTAGTCCAACCCCCTGCTAAGGCAGGAAACCCTATACCATTTCAGACAAATGGCTGTCCAGTCTCTTCTTAAAAAGATATCCAAAAGGAGTCAATACTGGCTGTATTCAACTTACAACCATTCGTTTAGTGACCGTTCGGAGTTACAACAGCCCTGGGAAAAAAAACGACTTCTGACCATTTTTCACACTTGATCAAAATTCAGGCGCTCGGCAACTGTCTCATATTTATGACGGTCGCGGCGTCCCGGGGTCTCCGGATCCCCCTTCTGTGACTTCCTGAGAAGCAAAGCCAATGGGGGAAGCCAGATGCACTTAACAGCTGTGTGACGAAGTTAACAGCTGCAGTGATTCACTTAACAACGGTGGTGGGAAAGGTCGTAAGATGGGGGCAAGACTCCCTTAACAGCTGTCTTGCTTAGCAATGGAAATTTTGGGACTGAATTGTAGTTGTCCGTGAAGGACTACCTGCATATCCTCAAGATATGACCGTAATGGAACCAGCCCATATTAATCCTAATTCGTGATGGTTGTAAATCGGGTCACCTACCTCAAAGTCCCCCAACGTTTTGGACACCAGGGACCAGTTCCGTGGAGAGAGGTTTTTCCACGGACTGGAGGGTGCGTGGTTTTGTGTGCTTCCCGCATACCGCGGATGGGGCTTTGCTTGTTTGTGCGGACCGGTTGCTGGCGTGCCGCAGCCCGGTTCCAGTCCACAGACCAGGGGTTGGGGACATCTGACCTACCTGACCAACCTAATTTTGAGTCCTTTTTTTTTGGCAGGGGTCATTAAGAAAATATGTGGTTGTTAAGTGAACCAGACCTCCTCTGTCAGTGTTGGTGGGAATGTTGCTTTCTTCTTGGTAATCCCTTGATTAGACTGTTGTTTACTCTTAGCTTATTTTACCTGAGTTCCTGGACTGGGGTATTGTTTACTTTTGATTGTGGGTCTAGTACAGGGGTAGGCCACCTTGGCTCTTTTATGACTGGTGGACTTCAACTCCCAGAATTCCTGAGCCAGCATGGGGGAACTAAGGCCCCTTCATGACTTGCGGACTTCAACTCCCAGAATTCCTGAGCCAGCCACGCTGAGGAGAAATGGAGAAGTTTCATAGCTGAGCCATGTTGGCTCAGGAATTTTGGGAGTTGAAGTCCACCAGTCATAAAAGAGCCAAGGTGGCCTACCCCTGGTCTAGTATTAATGTTGGCGTTAATTTCTGCTGTTGTGGGTGTTGATTTCTGACCCGGAGGTGTAGCGATCGTTTAGCTTTTGGATTGTCTCTTTTGAATGGTGTGTAAATGTTGTTTATCTCTATGTGGCTGTTGATGGCCAATTTGTCTGAGTGTCAGCCTTCCAGGAATTCTCTCGCATTTTGGGGGGGGGGGGATTTAGTGTCAGGACAAATGTTACTAGCTGGGTAATTAAATGCCTGCAAGAAAACAATCAAGCTCAGAGACCAACAACGACCCCACAGTCCTCCTCCTCCCTCTCCTCCTTCTTTGCTCCTCCCTCTCCTCCTCTTCCTCCTCCTCTTCACAAACCCTACTCCCTTCAAACATTGATGATGTTACCTAGTTGGGTCATGAAACTCCTGCAAGAAAACTACCAAGCTCAGAGACCACCAAGGACCCCACAGTCCTCCTCCTCCTCCTCCTCTCCCCCCCCCGGACAAATTTGCATTTAGAGTATCCTGCATCAGGAGATTCTTGATGTAATCCTTTGTTGACATTTGAACTAATTATTTTTGTCAAAGGAGCAAAGAGGATTTTCAAGTTATTTATTCCTGTTTTCTGCTGCTTTTTGTACAACACCTATTTGAATAAGGTTGTGTAATTTCTCCCCCTCCCCTCCAGCTCATTTATGTGTTTGTTTGGTTTCATATCACTTTAAAGCGATCAGACTAGACTTTTTCAATACTCCTTTTCAAATTAATAAATCCAGGAAAGAGAGAATAATATTTAAAACAGATAACCAGATGTGTATGCCAGGAGACTGGTTTACACCTAGATTAAAAGAAAATCCTAGTTTTAATTTTGATATAGTAAATTGATTGTCTTGCAGGGCGGCGACCGTCATAAATACGAGTCAGTTGCCAAGCATCTGAATTTTGATCGCCTGACCGCAGGGATGCTGCAACGGTCATAAGTGTGAAAAATGGTCATAAGTCACTTATTTCACTGCCATTGCAACTTTGAACGGTAAAACTAAACGAACCGTTGTAAGTCAAGGACCACCTGTATAACTTTAAAGCCTTTATTACTTCTAAGGGTATTTTTTTTAATTAAAAAAAACCTTTTTTCATTTACCAGAAATATAACTAACCTTAATTTTCATCTGTGGCGCTTTTACTGATGGAAACCAACTGAAAGCATTTATTTACTGCAAGATCATGAATCTTCAACTGATCCTACCAATTGGTGCATTTGAAATTTTATTTTATTTTATTTTTATTTTAATTCCATTTATATCCCGCCCTTCTCCGAAGACTCAGGGCGGCTTACAAGCTTAGCAGTAGCCTTCATTCTATGTACATGCCTGCTTGTTAGGGCTTTCACACACACACCCCAAGCGGCATTATTACAAAGTCAGCTTAATTGCCCCCAACAATCTGGGTTTGTTGTTACCACATGTAATTGTTACCACATGTAATACAGCCTTTCCTACTTTGATGGCCCCCACAGAAATATTCCGGAATTTCCACCCTAGACCTACAGGCAGTCCCCGATTTACAACAGTTCATTTAGCGACCGTTCAAAGTTACAACGGCACTGGAAAAGGTGACCTATGGCCGTTTTTCACAGTTGTGACCTTTGCGGCATCCCCATGGTCATGTGATCAAAGTTCAGAGGCTTGGAAACTGGCATGTACTTATGACGGTTGCAGCGTCCTGGGGTCATGTGATCCCCTTTTGCGACTGTCCGACAAGCAAAGTCAATCGGGGGAAGCCGGATTAGCTTAACCACCCTGTTACTCACTTAGTAACAGCTTCAGGGATTCACTTAACAAGTGACAAGAAATGTCGTAAAATGGAGCAAAACTCACTTAACAAAGGTCTCACTTAACAACAGTAATTTTGGGCTCAGTCGTGGTCGTAAGACGAGGACGGCCTGCATTTTACCACACCGCCACAGGTGGCAGGTTGGGAAAATCCCAACATGATGGGTTACACAGTTATCGAAGCGTGAAGGAAAAGTAAATTAGCCCTCCGACTTGGAATAATAAGCGTTTCCCTTTCTTGATCTGTTTGCCAAGTGTTTGCTTTGCTAATATTCCGATATTGTAATACTTCTGTTAGGTGCAATTAAGGTAATCCTGCTTAATTAATTAGCGTGTCTTTGGACTGGCGTATTAGAAGATCTGCCTTATAGCATTAAAATCTCTAGCAGGAAAAATATTCCTTCCGTAATCCAAGTGCAGGCTCCTTCAGATCCAGTCCTATTGCCATTGTGGAAATCTTTTTGAGATTTTTTTTTAAAAAATGTCCAAGCCTAGTGAGAATAGAATAGAATAGAATAGAATAGAATAGAATAGAATAGAATAGAATAGAATAGAATAGAATAGAATAGAATAGAATAGAATAGAGGGAAGAATAGAATAGAATAGAATAGAATAGAATAGAATAGAATAGAATAGAATAGAATAGAATAGAATAGAATAGAATAGAATAGAATATAGAATAGAATAGAATAAATAGAATAGAATAGAATAGAATAGAGAATAAAAAGAATAGAATAGAATAGAATAGAATAGAATAGAATAGAATAGAATAGAATAGAATAGAATAGAACAGAACAGAACAGAACAGAACAGAACAGAACAGAATAGAATAGAATAACAGTGTTGGTAGGGACCCTGGAGGTCTTCTAGTCCAACCCTCCGCTCAGGCTGGAAACTCTGAGGTTATAGGCTAGTGATGAAGGCACCGGGCTAGAAACTGGGAGACTGGGAGTTCTAGCGCTGCCTTAGCCATGAAATCCAGCTGTGTGACTTTGATGTGTCCCTCTCTCCTGGATGTTCATTGTGTATACAGGTGGTCCTCGACTTAGAACCACTCCTTTAGTGACCGTTTGAAGTAGCACCGGCAGTGTGAAAAGAGACTTATGACAGTTTTTCACACTTACGACCGTGGCATCATCCCCACGGTAACATGATCGATATTCAGACGTGATCCCCTTTTGCGACCTTCTGACGAGCCAAGTCAACGGGGGAAGCCGGATTCACTTAACGACCGTCTTGCTCACTTAACAACTGCAGGGATTCACTGGACAACTGTGGCAAGAAAGGTCGCAAAATGGGGCAAAAGTCAATGGAAAGCTGTGGCTCAATTGTGGTCGTAAGTCGAAGACCGCCTGGGTTTCCATGCTAAGCAAGATTGGCTGAATGCCGTCTCTGGATAGGCTGTTGAATATTCCCTAATGCTGGGTTCAAATCATTTGTCAGGCCCGGGCTGTGCAGATGTTTACAGCCACGGATGCTGTGCAATGCCCAGGGCCCTTTCCGAGTGCAGATGGCAGCTCTTTAAAGCAGCCGTGTCTTTTCCAAGATCAAGGAGGTGCCTTTGCTACAGGTTGTCCTCGACTTACGGCCACAACGGAGCTCAAAATTTCTGTCGCTAAGCCAGACCGTTGTTCGGTGAGTATTGCCCCGTTTTACGACCTTTCTTGCCACCGTTGTTCAGTGAATCCCTGCAATTGTTCAGTTAACAACATGGTCGTTAAGTGAATCCTGCTTCCCCCGTTGACTTTGCTTGTCAGAAGGTGGGCAAAGGGGCTCACCTGACCCTGGGACACTGCGACCGTCATGAATACGAGTTAGTTGCCAACTGACCAGGGGGATGCTACTAAACCAGACAATTGCTAAGCGAATTTTGCACTGTTTTACGACCTGTCTTCCCACGGTTGTTAAGTGAATGACATGGTTGTTAAGCGAATCCGGCTCCCCCATTGACTTTGCTTGTCAGGTTGCAAAAGGGGAATCACCTGACCCCGGGACGCCGCGACCATCACAAATATGAACTAGTTGCCAAGTGTCCGAATTTTGATCACATCACCATAGGGATGGTGCGACCGTCGTGTGAAAAATGGTTGTAAGTCACTTTTTCTAGTGCCATTATAGCTCCTGAACGCTCACTCAGTGAACTGTTGAAAGTAAGATTTTGGGGTGGATTGTCTGACTTTATCCTGAAATTATTTGGACTCTTTCCCTTCCCTTCCGGGCTGTGGCCACAATCACTAAATGAAAAATTGTTACGTTGAGGACTAGCTACCATTAGCCTGGCTATCATTTTGGTTTAAGGTCCACATCCCATTTGCACCCCTGTATCTTCCCAGGCGTTTTCACCTGGCTTTCCTATTTCCTCTCAGCCCAAATCCGTAGATTTCCAGTATTATCCCCTGGGAATTATTGATTAATCTGGGATTACAGATCAAAAGGGATTAAATAGGGAGATGAATTCGCACTGGGACCGCCAATGAAAAAAAAAAAAAAAACTCTCAAACGGTCACTGGGACAGATTTGCCAAGCCCCCGTTAACTGGAAAACTATCTCAGCCTACAAGCTCTAAAGGAAGCAGATTTCAAGAAAAGGAACAATATTGCATTCATTAATATAATTTTCGAGGAGTGCAGTTTTTTTGAACTTCTAATATTCCACGGCAAGGATCTTAAATTAGCTCCATTTTTCATGAGAAAATTATTGTCTGCCGGTAGTCGCGGCTTTAACACCCTCCTATTCTTCCTTGGAGAGGATGTCCACACGGGAGAAGGGTCAAAAAAGTCAAGATGGCGTCCATGGCCCTGCCATCAAGGCCCTCTCCTGTTTTACATGCAGCACAACAACAACAACAACAACAATAATAATAATAATAATAATAATAATAATAATAATAATAAAGAAATATATCCTTGTGAGTATTTAACTAGCTGAGATAATATAAGTATGTTTTCTTTCATCTTCTTTAATCTCCCTTTTTCTTCTTTTTTTAATCTTTTGCCTGTATTTGGTTTTTGTAAAAATTTCTCTCTTTTTTTTTGGGAATTTTCATTTTACCTTAATGTTCTGATTTTTTTTAAAAAAAAGCACATTAAAAAAAAGGAAGCAATACCCGTAAAAACAGGGGGGATGTCGGTCGCTTGATTGTGAATACAGGCGGTCCTCCACTTAGGACCACAAATTTAAGTGAGAGATTTGTCCAGCGCGTTTTGCCCCATCTTACGACCTTTCTTGCCGCAGCTGTTAAGCGAATCGCTGCAGTCGGTAAGTTGGTAACATGAGGTTGTTAAGCGAATCCGGCTTCCCCCAATTGATTTTGCTGGTCAGAAGGTTGCCAAAGGGGAACACGTGACAACCCCCCCCCCCAGGGACGCCGCCACTGTCGTAAGTACGTGCCAGTTTCCAAGCCTCTGAATCACGTGACCATGGGGGGAGGGATGCCGCAAACGTCGTAACTGTGAAAAAAACGATCATAAGTCACTTTTTTCAGTCAGTGCCTTTGTAGCTTTGAAAGGTCGCTAAATGAACTGTTGAAGGTCGAGGACTGACAGCACTCTGTTGTATATTGATGGGCACCCAAGTGAACCCTGGGCATTTGAGTCTCCAAAGGCGACCTTTTAAAGCAGCCGCGTCTTCTCCTGGGATTATGTGGCTGAGGCTGAGGCCAACTATCTCATCCTGGGGAAAGATGCAGCTGCTTTCAAGAGTTGCAGAACAGATTCTGCTCCATCTTTACTGGACAGTTGAAAACAGTCAGGGGGAGGCAGTCCCACAGGTAGGGCTTTGTTGCGACAACCAGCATTGTGAATTGCACCCCAACAGGTGTGCTACGGATGGAAACTACTCAAGGAGAGAAGCAACCTAGAACTAAGGAGAAACTTCCTGACGGTTAGAACAATGAACCAGTGGAACTCCTTGCCTCCAGAAGCGGTGAACGCTCCAACACTGGAAGTTTTTAAGAAGAGACTGGACAGCCATTTGTCTGAAATGGCATAAGGTTTCCTGCCTGAGCAGGGGGGTTGGACTGGATGACCTCCAAGGTCCCTTCCAATTTTACTATTATGGCTACTTGGATATAGCAAAGCTGGCCGATCCCCGTTGGCGTCGCCGCATTCGGAACCAGATGAGCGGTCTTCAAGGGCAGCCCCACATAGAGTGCATTGTAGCACAGGCCGTCCTTGACGTACGACCACAAAAAATTGAGCCCAGCGTTTCCGTTGCTAAGTGAAGCAGTTCAGTGAATTTTGCCCACTTTTCTTGCCTCGGCTGTTAGGCGAATCCGCTGCAGTTGTGAAGTTGGTAACCCGGTTGTTAAGCGAATCTGGCTTCCCCCCATGGACTTTGCTTGTCACGCGAACCCGGGGACACTGCGACCGTCATAAATAGGAGTCAGTTGCCAAGTGGCCGAATTTTGATCAGGTGACCACGGGGATGCTGCAACGGTCGTAAGTGTGAAAAAACAGTCGTAAATCACTTTTGTCAATGCCGTTGTAACTTTGAACGGCCACTAAATGAACTTCGTAGGGGGTTGGACTAGAAGACCTCCAAGGTCCCTTCCAACACTACTACTACTACTACTACTACTACTACTACTACAATGTCAAGGATTCCCATACTAACAGTTCTCTTCCTCTAGCATAGCAGTTTGAGATCTGGATAAAATCGTGTTATTCTGCTTTTTTTGTTTTGTTTTTTGTTTTTACTTTCTTCTTTAATGATCCGAATTCTTGTTTTTATTCATTTATGAACAATTCTCATGCCGCGTAAAAGCTGATGTTTCTTTTCCGTGCCTGTCCAAACTGAAAGCAAACAAGTCATTGTTTAATCTGTTTCCCCGTGCTTAACCTGCACGTCCATTTTTCTGCTTTATTAACCACGTAAGCTGCTGTTTAGTCGAAACAAATTAATAAAGCGACTTTGCTCACCTGCCCGGCGTCCCTAACTCAAAATAATAATAATAATAATCAGGTGTTTTGCTGGGAAACCATTAGAGAGGGAGGGAGGGAGGGAGATGGTTTCAAAATTTGCGGTACCTTAGTTGCATCTCCAGAACGGTGTTTTGTTGATGTAAAATCTTGTTTCGAAGGACCCGACTGCAATTAGAGCTGGCTTTCTCTGCGGGAGTGGATCGAATAAAAACAAATAACGTTCCCCCTCCCAATGGATGTCTATTTGGCTTGTTTCAGTGTTCGTCAACTTGTAAACCGGATGGACATCAACTCCCAGAATTGCGATGCTGTGCAACGTTTCAGCAATGATTCCCTGAAGATGCTTTAAGAGAGCGCACCCGATTGCAAATGCAACCCGGTCTGCAACTCTTTAAAGCGGCTGCGTCTTTTCCCCGCGCGGATATGGTTAGCCTCTGCGGCTGCCACATTATCCCAGGAAAAGAGGCGGCTGCTTTGAAGGGCTGCCTTTGGAGAATGCTGAGGACTCCACAATCTTTGCCACCCCGTTCTTCCGATACTGACTAGAAGGCCAGGCAGGGCAGAGGATCAGATGCCTTATAGAAAGAGATCTAGATTTTATTCATTTCTTCCTATCTCATTGTTATTATTTTTTATTAATATTTTTTTTTTAAAAAATCAAGATGGCAACCATATCTATTTCTTCCCCTTCCTATTCTCCCCACATCAACAACCCTGTGAGGTGGTTTGGGCTGAGAGAGCGTGTGATTGGCCCCAAATCACCCGGCCGGTTTCCAGGACTACAGGCAGGACTAGAACTCACCATCTCCTGGTGACCGGCCCAAAGTTACCACACTGGCTTTCATGCCTAGATAGGACTAGAACTTCCCATCTCCTGGTACCTGACCCAACGTTACGTAGGCCACTTTCATGTCTGAGGCAAGACTAGAACTCACTATTGCCTGTGATTGGCCCAAAGTCACCCAGCTGGCTTTCATGGCTAAGGCAGGACTAGAACTCACCGTCTCCTGGTGATTGGCCCAAAGTCACCCAGCTGGCTTTCATGGCTAAGGCAGGACTAGAACTCACCGTCTCCTGGTGATTGGCCCAAAGTCACCCAGCTGCCTTTCATGCCGAAGGCGGGACTAGAACTCACCGTCTCCTGGTGATTGGCCCAAAGTCACCCAGCTGGCTTTCATGCCGAAGGCGGGACTAGAACTCACCGTCTCCTGGTGATTGGCCCAAAGTCACCCAGCTGCCTTTCATGCCGAAGGCGGGACTAGAACTCACCGTCTCCTGGTGATTGGCCCAAAGTCACCCAGCTGGCTTTCATGCCGAAGGCAGGACTAGAACTCCCCGTCTCCTGGTGACTGGCCCAAAGTCACCCAGCTGGCTTTCATGCCTAAAGCGGAACTAGAACTCCCCGTCTCCCTGTTTCACCTTCACTATTAGATCAATCCAGCTCTCTTATTCAGCACGTTCTGGGGGAAAATTGCTGAGAGTCGCTCCATCCTTGTCCTGTTCTTTGGAGCCACATCTCCTGATACCCCCCCCTCCCCAAGGTTTTGGGGGGGTGCTATGAGAGAAAGAAAATGGAAAAGGGCGCATTTTCAACTCCCCGCTAATTCAGCTCTCTACTACGAATTTCCAAAGCTTTCCTTCCTCTCCTGTTTGTTTCAAGGAGACGCGCAAGGCTGGCATCCAGAGGTGTTTCAGCCGAGGTCCCGCATTAGCCAAAGCCCAAATCTACATTCTACTTCAGTGAGTTTCTTTTTCTCCCTCCCCCCGCCCTCCTTTTTTTTCTTTTTTCTTCCTTCCTTTCTTTTCCTCTTGGCTGAGTGCTGGTGATCTTGCCTTCCCAGCTGGCAAGCCAAGATACCCGCTGCGTTTGGCAGGCCGTTTCCCAACACTGGTTCCCTGAAAGCCGGGGAGAGATAAAGCCGGCTGGCACACACTGGCGTGTAATGTGTGGCGTGCGCACGCACACACACACACACACACACCTCCCAAGCCAAGGATGGACTCACAGCAAGGAGAAAAACATGGTCAGCCCGCAGGTCACCGGTGGAGCGCGTCCTCTGCAAGCAAGGAGAGAGCCGCCAACAGCCCAGATTCTCAGCCAGAGGCTTGCACCCAACTGGAGCTATTGACAAAGATTGCCAAACATGGTTTGCTTGTTCCAGGCCTCTGGGAACAGGGTAAGTGCCCCAGAACCTGTATTTTTCCAAGTGATGCTGGAAGGAGTATGCATCCGCAGGCTGCCTTCTTTCTTTCTTTCTTTCTTTCTTTCTTTCTTTCTTTCTTTCTTTCTTTCTTTCTTTCTTTCTTTCTTTCTTTCTTTCTTTCTTTTTCTTTCTTTCCTTCTCTCTCTCTCTTTCTTTCTTTCTCTTTCTCTTTTTCTTTCTCCTACCTACTTTCCTTTCTTCCTTTCTTTATTTTTCTCTTCTTTCTTTCCCTTTCTTTCTTTCTTTCTTTCTTTCCTTCCCTCCTTCCTTCCTTCCTTCCTTCCTTCCTTCCTTCCTTCCTTCCTTCCTTCCTTCTTTCTTTCTTTCTTTCTTTCTTTCTTTCTTTCTTTCTTTCTTCCTTTCTTTCTCTTTCTTTTTTCTCTTTCTTTCTCTCCTTTCTTTTTTTCTCTCTTTCTCTTCTTTCTTTTCTTTTATTAGATATTTATCCTGCCTTTTTTACTTCATAGGTAACTCAAGGTGATGAACGCACCTAAAATTCCTTTCTCCTCCTATTTTCCCCCACAACAGCAACCCAGCTGGCTTTCCTAGCTAGAGCAGGTAGAACTCCCTGTCTCCTGGTGATTCGCTCAAAATCACCGAGCTGGCTTATATGCCTAAAGCGGACTAGAACTCACCATCTCCTGGTGATTGGCCCAAAGTCACCCAGCTGGCTTTCATGCCTAAGGCAGGACTAGAACTCACCGTCTCCAGGTGACTGGCCCAAAGTCACCCAGCCGATTTTCATGCCCAAAGTGGGACTAGAACTCACCGTCTCCTGGTGATTGGCCCAAAGCCACCCAGCTGGCTTTCATGCCCAAGGCAGGACTAGAACTCACTCTCTCCTAGTAATTGGCCCAAAGTGACCCAGCCGCATTCATGCCTAAGGCGGGACTAGAACTCACCGTCTCCTGGTTTTCTACAGAGAATACTTGGGGGTACATGCAAGGAGAACCCCACAACCTTTGCTGAATCCCGGGCCACACCTGCCCCAAGCAGCACATGGAGGCCTGCCTGCACAGAAGGGATAAGAAAGATTTTAGAACTGTCATCTTTTTCAAATGCAGGCACTTTGCCTTCAGGCCGCTCTTGACAATCGCCCAGACCGATCCCTGCGGGTTTTCTTGGCAAAGTTTCAGAAGCGGTTAGCCCTGACCCTCCTTCCTGGGACTGAGAGAGAAGTGGGGGGGGGAGGGAGACTGGCCCAAGGTGCCCCAGCTGGCTTTGTGCCTAAGGCAGGATTAGAACTCAGGGTCACCGCGCTTCCACTTCAGTGCCTTAATCACGGCACCCGAGCGGCTCTCATTAACATCATTGGCATTCATTAGCATTAATGCTTGGGCTGTTGCATTATTATTTTTTTAACCCGCAGGCAGGCTGTTTTCACCGCCCTGAGCTTCTCTGGGTTAACGTCTGGGATTCTGCAAGCCCGGTCAGTTTTAGCAGCGGCGTTCAGATGTTGGGGAGTTCTAGCTTGGCAAGCAGTGCTGAAAGGGCTGGATTCGCACTCGGGTCACCCACGTAGACATGGGAGCTTTCTCCGGGGGACTTTGGACCAATCGCCGTCTCTTATCCCAACAATGTACCTTATAGGTTGATTGTCTTAGCTATTCCCCACTCCAGGTAGTTCTCGACTTACAACAGGTCATTTAGTGACCATTTGAAGTTACAGTTATCCCCTCCCTCCCTTTTTTCCTTCCTCCCTCCCTCCCTCCC
>NC_139521.1:75229980-75307480 GCF_947247035.1 Vipera ursinii
CCTGCCTTTGCTGAGATCTGTTTTTTGGGTTGTGGTTGTGGTTGTTTAAAAAAAAAGGAAAGAAAGAAATTCACAAGGGCGGAAGGGTGTATGTGGGTTGTCCTTGACTTATGACCCAGGATTTATGTTGCTAAGTGAGAAATGTGTTCAGTGCTCCGTTTTATGATTTTTCTTACCACAGTTGTTAAGTGAAACACTGATAAGGAACACGGTTGTTAAGTGTTGGCTTTGCTGGTCGGAAGTCGCAAAAAGGGATCACTTCACACACACACACACACACACACACACACACACACCAGGACGCTGCAGCCGTCATAAATTTGAACCAGTTGTCAAGCATCGGAATGTAAATCACGTGACCACGGGGGAATGCTGCGACGGCCGTAAGTCTGAAAAATGGCCCTTTTTTCAGTGCCATCATAACTTCAAATGGTCACTAAATGAACTGTTGTAAGTTGAGGATCAGCTGTTTGTCCCTCCCTAGGAACAAGAATAAGAATGGTCAGATTTATGGAAAGTCTCTCTCCCATTCCTTCTGTGTCCAACCACAGATGGCCAATGAAGTGTTCTACTCTGCTCTGCTCAACGCTACTCTATTCCACTCTACTCTACTCTATATACTCTATTTTACTCAACTCTACTCTATATGCTCTACTCTACTCTATTCCACTCTACTCTATTCCACTCTACTCTACTCTATATACTCTACTCTACTCTATTCCACTCTACTCTATTCCACTCTACTCTATATACTCTACTTTAGTCTACTCTACTCTATATGCTCTACTCTACTCTATTTCACTCTACTCTATTCCACTCTACTCTACTCTATATACTCTACTCTACTCTATTCCACTCTACTCTATTCCACTCTACTCTACTCTATATACTCTACTTTAGTCTACTCTACTCTATATGCTCTACTCTACTCTATTCCACTCTACTCTATTCCACTCTACTCTACTCTATATACTCTACTCTACTCTATTCCACTCTACTCTATTCCACTCTACTCTACTCTATATACTCTACTTTAGTCTACTCTACTCTATATGCTCTACTCTACTCTATTCCACTCTACTCTATTCCACTCTACTCTATTCCACTCTACTCTATTCCACTCTACTCTACTCTATATACTCTACTTTAGTCTACTCTACTCTATATGCTCTACTCTACTCTATTCCACTCTACTCTATTCCACTCTACTCTACTCTATATACTCTACTCTACTCTATTCCACTCTACTCTATTCCACTCTACTCTACTCTATATACTCTACTTTAGTCTACTCTACTCTATATGCTCTACTCTACTCTATTCCACTCTACTCTATTCCACTCTACTCTATTCCACTCTACTCTACTCTATATACTCTACTCTATATGCTCTACTCTACTCTATTCCACTCTACTCTATTCCACTCTACTCTATTCCACTCTACTCTACTCTATATACTCTACTTTAGTCTACTCTACTCTATATGCTCTACTCTACTCTATTCCACTCTACTCTATTCCACTCTACTCTACTCTATATACTCTACTTTAGTCTACTCTACTTTACTCTACTCTACTCTACTCTACTCTAGTCAACTCTGTTCCGTTCCGTTCCGTTCCATTCCATTCCATTCCATTCCATTCCATTCCATTCCATTCCATTCCATTCCATTCTATTCTATTCTATTCTATTCTATTCTATTCTATTCTATTCTATTCTATTCTATTCTATTCTAAACTTAGCAGAATCCTTCACGTCTGCTTTGCTCCCTGAAGCTTCACAGGTGTTACCAGAAGCTGAGAGAACTTGCCAGAAGCTCCAGAGAGGTCATCAAAAGTTTTAGAGGTCATCAGAGGCTCATGGGAAGCCATCAGAATGTCCACAGGTCATCAGAAGTATCAGAGAAGTCAGCAGAAGCTACCAACATTATCAGAAGCTCCTGAGAAGTCACCAGAAGGTCCACAGATCATTGGAAGCTTCTGAGAAGTCATTAGAAACTTCAGATGTGCTCAAGAAGTCATTAGAAGGTCCAGAAGTCATCAGAAGGTCCAGATAGGTCATTAGGTACTCCAGAGGTTGTCAGAAGCTTCATAGGTTGTTGGAAGCTCAACAGAAGTCATCCATGGCTTCAGAGGTCACCAGAAGACACCAGAAGTTCCAAAGAAATTATCAGCAGTTTGGGTGACTTTGGGTCAATGATCAGGAGACCGTGAATTCTAGTCCCGCCTTAGGCATGCAAGCCAGCTGGGTGACTGTGGGCCAATCACCAGGAGACGGTGAGTTCTAGTTCTGCTTTATGAAAGGCGGCTGGGTGACTGTGGGCCAATCACCAGGAGACGGTGAGTTCTAGTTCTGCTTTATGAAAGGCGGCTGGGTGACTGTGGGCCAATCACCAGGAGACGGTGAGTTCTAGTTCTGCTTTATGAAAGGCGGCTGGGTGACTGTGGGCCAATCACCAGGTGACGGTGAGTTCTAGTTCTGCTTTATCAAAGGCGGCTGGGTGACTGTGGGCCAATCACCAGGAGATGGTGAGTTCTAGTCCCGCCTTAGGCATGAAAGCCGGCTGGGTGACTGTGGGCCAGTCCCCAGGAGATGGTGAGTTGTAGTCCAGATTCTCACTGAATCCCCTCCAGAGCCAGACCCCCCGGTGAATCTGCCTGCCAAGTCTGGGTAGCTCCTCCATCGGCACCACCATCATTGACTTCTGCTCCAGATCGCTTTGGCCTCTTCAAAAAGGTCTCCAGAACAACAGCCAGGCTCATTCGGTGCCTCGCCAAATGCCAGTCTGGGCTCCGGCCATCGCCCTCTCACGTTTGCTCTGGGACCGAGTGAACCTGGCCATGATCCACCTGGCCAAACTCAGCGGTCTTCTCCACCTGCCAACGCGGCCTCAGTTTTTCTGCCTCACGTCTCCTGGCGCTCAAGGGAAACGAAGGAGAAAGATTTTTTTTCTGAAGGACAGGAAAGACCATCAGGACTTCTTTTTTTTGTGTGGGAGGGAGAAAAGGCTGAATGGGTGGTTTATGGACAGGGAGACTCAGGAAGGATTAAAAGGAAGAGGGAGGAGAAAAGTGGGGAGAGTGATGAGATAGAAAGAAGTGCAAAAGTGGTATCATTCTGTATGTGTGTGTGTGTGTCTGTGTGTGTGTGTATACACACATACACATATGCTGTATGTATTTTATTTTGTTCTTTTCTTGTTCTTACTTTTTAATTTTCATACTTGTATTCCAACATTCAGACAGATAATGATAGACAGATGAATAGATAGACAGACAGACAGACAGACAGACAGACAGACAGACAGACAGACAGACAGATAGAGAAATAGATCATGGACAGAGAGATAAGATAGATAGATAGATAGATAGATAGATAGATAGATAGATAGATAGATAGATAGATAGATAGATAGATAGATAGATAGATAGATAGATAGATAGATAGGTAGGTAGGTAGGTAGGTAGGTAGGTAGGTAGGTAGGTAGGTAGGTAGGCAGGCAGGCAGGCAGGCAGGCAGATAGATAAGGTAGATAGGTAGGTAGGTAGGTAGGTAGGCAGGCAGGCAGGCAGGCAGGCAGGCAGACAGAGACAGACAGACAACAGACAGACAGACAGACAGACACACAGACAGACAGACACACAGACAGATAGATAGAAAGATATGGATGGATGGATGGATGGATGGATGGATGGATGGATGGATGGATGGATGATAGATAGATAGATACTTAGATAGACACAAAGACAGACAGACAGACAGATGATAGAATTTATTTTTATTGATTTATTAGTAAAATTTATTGGCCACCCATCTTACCACAAGATAACTCTGGTCAGCCTACAATATTGATAAAAATTATAGAAAGCCATGAACATTTAAGTAAAATGACAGGCACTCAGATCTTCTTTGACTTTCCGCTTGTTGCCCTTGGAGTTAACTTCTCTTCTCTTCTTTTCTTTCTTGCTTAAAGGAGTTCTTTTTAAAACTCACCTGGATATTGAATGCCAGCTGGCAGCCCCCCTTTGGAAGAGATGCTCGCCCGAGAACAGAGCAGACGTTCGCGGACATCCCCCCCTCGGGGCCTGGCCGGAAACGCAGCCCAGAAGAAGAACTTCTTCCAGAGAAATCCCAAAGCCCATTTCCTTTCCAGAATGCAAACAAAGGCTTGTGTGGGGGGAAAAGGGGGGGAAATGTAGGGATTTTGGGGCACGGGACAAAGCCTATTTCAAAAACCTGCCTGTCAAGGAGAAGCAGTGAAGGAGAAGTGTGGAGGGGAACCTGCCAGGCTGATTTTTCAGACTGCCAGAAGTTTCAGCTTTTGTGACGCTGACGGGGTGAGCATCACAAAAGAGCTTTGCCAGGGATAAGAAGTGGATGCAGAGAGGATGTGAAAGCCTTGGCTGCTGTTCAGTCAACCACAATAGAGCTGGAAGGGACCTTGGAGGTCATCTAGTCCAACCCGCTGCTCAAGCAGGAAACCCTATGCCATTTCAGACAAAGGGCTGGCCAGTCTCAAATACTGGAATACTCAAATAGTGGAATACTCAAATACCGGAATACTCAAATACAGGAATACTCAAATACAGGAATACTTAAATACAGGAATACTCAAATACTAGAATACTCAAATACTGGATTATCCAAATACTGGAATACTCAAATACAGGAATAGTCAAATAGTGGAATACTCAAATACTGCAATACTCAAATATTGCAATGCTCAAATACTAGAATACTCAAATACTGCAATACTCAAATATTAGAATACTCAAATACTGCAATACTCAAATATTAGAATACTCAAATACTGCAATATTCAAATGCAGGAATACTCAAATACTGGAATACTCAAATACTGGATTATCCAAATACTGGAATACTCAAATACAGGAATAGTCAAATAGTGGAATACTCAAATACTGCAATACTCAAATATTGCAATGCTCAAATACTAGAATACTCAAATACTGCAATACTCAAATATTAGAATACTCAAATACTGCAATACTCAAATATTAGAATACTCAAATACTGCAATATTCAAATGCAGGAATACTCAAATACTGGAATACTCAGATACTGGAATACTCAGATACTGGAATACTCCAATACAGGAATACTCAAATACTCAATACCAGCCAGCCATGGTTGTAAGTTAAGAACTAGCCATGCTGGGTGGGGAATTCTGGGAGTTGAAGTCCATCCCTCTTCAAGTGGCCAAGGATGAGTTCTAAAGGTACTCCTGACTTACGACAGGTCATTTAGTGACCATTCAACACGGAGCTAGAATATTATGGGTTGATCAACGAGAAGCCCCTCCTCTCATCACCACATCTGTGTTGCCTTGTGATAGTGGGCCTTGGAGGATGAACCCCGCATGGTACGCAGCACATAGAGGGCTCATAACTCACATCCAAATCAAATAGTCTTCGACTTGCAACAGTTCATTTACCGGCTGTTCAAAATTACAACCACACCAAAAAAAAGAGTCACTTATGACCATTTTCCACAGGGCCGTAGCAGCAATCAAAATTCAGACACTTGGCAACTGACTCGTATTATCTCGGTTGCAGTGTCCTGGGGTCATGTGGCAGCCCTTTTGTGGACTTCAACTCCCAGAATTCCCCTGGCTGGGGTATTCTGGGAGTTGAAGTCCACAAGGCTTAAAGTGGCCACGTTTGCAGACCCCTGCAATACAGGGGAACTCTTTACATTCATAACCCACTAAAAACCAAATTCAAAAACCTAACCTACAAATAAAAACGGAAAGCCTCAATTGTATCCATGAAATTACCCATGAAAGCCCCGTAAGGGCTCTTGTGTTGACTGGCTGCCTAAACTCAGTTATCTGCTGGCTTGGGAAAATTGCAAAGGGGAGGAAGACAGTCTGAAAAGGGCTCTGGGTTTTGCCCCCTCCCTTTCCCACAGGAGCCGGACGCCCCACACCCCAACTCAAGGCTAATGCCCTGGATAAGTTGGTTTTACTAACAGTGTATCTCAAACTTGGCCCCTTGAAGAGGTGCGGAGTTCAACTCCCAGAATTCCCCAGCCAGCATAGATAGATAGATAGATAGATAGATAGATAGATGATAGATAGATAGATAGATAGATAGATAGATAGATAGATAGATAGATAGATAGATAGATAGATAGATATGGATGGAGTCCTTGGCTTACCACCATTCATTTAGTGATGGATGACCGTTTTTCACACTTACAACCACTGCAGCATCGCCTTGGTCACATGATCTAAATTCAGGTGCTTGGTAAGTGGCACGCATCCTCTACTCTTCCTCTTCCCTTCTCCTTCCTTTCCTCTTCCTCCTTCTCTCCTTCCTTCCTTCCTTCCTTCCTTCCTTCCTTTCCTTTCCTTTCCCTTCCCATCTCTTTTTCCTTTCTTTATCCTCTTCCTTTCCTCTTCCTCCTTCTCTCCTTCCTTCCTTCCTTCCCTTCCCTTCTCTTTTTCCCTTCTTCATCCTCTTCCTTTCCTCTTCCTCCTTCTCTCCTTCTCTCCTTCCTTCCTTCCTTTCCTTTCCTTTCCCTTCCCTTCTCTTTTTCCTTTCTTTATCCTCTTCTTTCCCCTTCCTCTTTCTCTCCTTCCTTCCTTCTCTCCTTGCTCTTGTCCTTCCCTTTCCTTCCACCTCCTACTCCTTCCTCTTTCACTTCCTATTTTTGTCCACCTTCTTTTTCTTCCTTCCTTCCTTCCTTCCTTCCTTCCTTCCTTCCTTCCTCCCTCCCTCCCTCCCTCCCTCCCTTGATTTCTCTTACTTTCCTTTGTCTTCACTTTCGTTGTTTTCTTTTTCCCTTCTTTATTTCCTTCCTTCCTTCCTTCCTTCCTTCCTTCCTTCCTTCCTTCCTTCCTTCCTTCCTTCCTTCCTTTCTCCCTCTCTTTCCTCTTCCTCCCTTTCCTCTTCCTCTTCCCTTTCCCTTCCCCTGCAAAACCCAGCCTCTCCTTGGCTCTTTCCCCTCAAATAAGCCCCCCCCCCCCCGTGAGTCGAAGCAGCCGCCCAGCTAAGACAAGCTGGGAGCCGCCAGCGAAAATGACACCCACGTGCCGACAGATTTAATTTTGCTTCGATTGTGGCCCAGGGCTTGGGAAGGGTTGTTGCTGTTAGCTGCGAAGTCGTGTCCGACCCCTCGTGACCCCATGGACAACGTTCCTCCAGGCCTTCCTGTCCTCCACCATCTTCTGGAGTCCATTGAAGCTCACGCCTGCTGCTTCAGTGACTCCATCCAGCCACCTCCTTCTCTGTCGTCCCCTTCTTCTATTGCCCTCCATCTTTCCCAGCATTAGGCTCTTCTCCAGTGAGTCCTTCCTTCTCATCAGGTGGCCAAAGGATTTGAGTTTTAGCTTCAGGATCTGGCCTTCTAAAGAGCAGTCAGGGTGGATCTCCTCTAGGACTGACCGGTTTGATCGCCTTGCAGTCCAAGGAACTCGCAGGAGTCTTCTCCAGCACCAGAGTTCAAAGGCCTCAGTTCTTTGGCGCTCAGCCTTTTTTATGGTCCAACTTTCACAGCCATACATTGCAACTGGGAAGACCATAGCCTTGACTATACGCACTTTTGTTGACAGGGTGACGTCTCTGCTTTTTAGTGTGCTGTCTAGATTTGCCATGGCTTTCCTCCCCAGGAGCAAGCGTCTTTGAATTTCTTGGCTACAGTCCCCATCTGCAGTGATCTTGGAGCCCAGGAAAATAAAATCTGTCACTACCTCCATTTCTTCCCCATCTATTTGCCAGGAATTGAGAGGGCCGGATGCCATGATCTTGGTTTTCCTAATGTTAAGTTTCAAACATAACTGTCTATGCATCATTTATTCCTTGGTGAGATATACAATATTATACATAAGTGCAGAAAGGTGTGCAGAAATTGGGCTCCACAGACTTTTCACAAATTAACTACCTAATTCGAATCCCTTTTCCCCTCTTCTCAGAAGCAATGGATGGAAACTAACCAAGGAGAGAAGCAACCTGGAACTAAGGAGAAACTTACTGACACTCAGAACAATTAACCAGTGGAACCACCTGCCTCCAGAAGCGGTGAATGCTCCAACACTGGAGGTTTTTAAGAAGAGACTGAAATGGTATAGGGCACAGGTCTGCAACCCGCGGCTCCGGAGCCGCATGCAACTCTTTCAGCCGTCTCCTGCGGCTCCCGGTCCTCTGCCACGTGCAGTCCAAAAAAAAAAAAAAAAGTGGGACTAAAAAAGTTCAACCAATCAATTCAAATATGCAGGGTAGGTGCATATCTCGCCTTGGCTCCACTCTTCAGTCAAACCCTGTTCTGCACATGTGCGCATGTGCGCGCATGTGCACACATTTTTTGCGGCTCCCAATTTTCCCTTTTGTGAGGGAACCGGTTCCGAGTGGCTCTTTCACTGTTTCAGGTTGCTGACCCCTGGTATAGGTTTTCCTGCCTGAGCAGGGGGGGGTTCGACTAGATGACCTCCGAGGTCCCTTCCAACTATTCTATTCTATTCTATTATTATTTTATCTATTCTGTTCTGTTCTATTCTATTTTATTCCATTCCATTCCATTTTTCTATTCTCTCCTCTCCTCTCCTCTCCTCTCCTCTCCTCTCCTCTCCTCTCCTCTCCTCTCCTCTCCTCTCCTCTCCTCTCCTCTTCTCTTCTCTTCTCTTCTCTTCTCTTCTCTCTTCCACTCCACTCCACTCTACTCTTCTCTACTCTACTCTACTCCAGAATGCTCCAACACTGGAAGTTTTTAAGAAGAGACTGGACAGCCATTTTGTCTGAAATGGTACAGGGTTTCCTGCCTGAGCAGGGGGTTGGACTAGATGACCTCCAAGGTCCCTTCCAAGTTTGTATTTCTGTTATTCTGTTACGCCCAGCCTTCCCTTGTTGTTAGTTGTTGATAGATTGATCACCTTGGCTGACCTGCTACAGATTGTCCTCGCCTTACGACCACAAGGGAGCCCAAAATTTCTGTTGCTAAGCGAGACAGTTGTAAAGTGAGTTTTGTCCCATTTTAGGACCTTACTTGCCCAAACTATTAAGTGAATCGTTGCGGTCCTTCAGTTCGTTACCCAGCTGTGAAGTGAACCCGGATTCCCCGTGGATTTTGCTGGTCGGACGGTCGCCCAAAGGGGATGATCACGTGACCCCGGGACGCTGCGACCGTCATAAATACGAATCCATTGCCAAGCATCCGGATTTTGATGCCGGGACCCGCCGGGAGGCTGCGACGGTCGTAAGTGTGAAAAACAGTCATAAGAGCCGCCATTTAGAAAACTTTTGTAAAGTTGAGGACCAGCTTTAATTATGTCTTCGGCTTGGGAGGAGGTTTGTCCTCCCAATTCCGCGTTGTGCTTGGTCCTTTTCCCGACATGCAATTTTTCCCTTTGGGATGTGCAAGCTGGGAATTCTGCAGTCTGCATCTCCTGGGAGACCTCTGGAGGCCTTGAAGGCAAACAGCTGCTCAGGGAATACACGCGGGGGCGGGTGGGGGGGGGAATCATTTTGAGGAAGGAAATTTAGGGCCTTTATCCCCAGAAATAAATCCTTGGCAGTCTTTCACCTTTCTGCAAATAAAAATATTTGCTGGATGCAGTTAAAATTGCTTCGTCTCCCTTCTCCCATTGGCCGGCCTGCTTGGCTGGCTTTTCCCTTGCGTGGGATTGTAGATTTGGAGATGTGGGAAGGGACCTGGGAGATCATCCAGCCCAGCCCGCTTTCCCAGAGCAGGAATTCACAATAGAGGCATCGCTGGATTTTCAGCCATTCGTTCAAGGTCACTAGGCGGCACTGAAAAATATTGACTTATGACCGTTGCTTGTGAGTTTATTGATTGATTAGATTTTTACCCTGGCTTTTCAGGGAGTCCTCGACTTCCGACAGCTTGTTTCGTGACCGTTTGAAGTTACAGCGGTGGGGAAAACAAATGACCGATGACCATTTTTCATCCTGAACGACCATCGCAGCCTTTCCCCCGTGGTCACATGATCCAAGCGCAGACGTTTGGCAACTGACTCACATTTATGACGGGGCGCAGTGTGCCTGGGGGGGTCACGTCACCCTCCCCTTCTGTGACCTTCTGACAAGCAAAGTCAATGGTGGCAGCCCAATTCACTTAACAACCTTTTTACTAACTGAACAACTGCAGTGATTCACTTAATGACCGAGCCAAGAAAGGTCGTAAAATGGGGCAGCTGTCTCGCTTAGCAACAGAAATTTTGGGCTCAATTGTGGTTCTAAGTCAAGGAGGGGGTGAGGAACTGAGAGAGCAGTGTGCACCCAAACCCCATGAGTTCCCCTGTATTGCAGGGGTCTGCAAACGTGGCCACTTTAAGACTTGTGGACTTCAGCTCCCAGAATTCTCCATCAATCAATCTATCTATCTATCTATCTATCTATCTATCTATCTATCTATCTATCTATCTATCTATCTGTCTGTCTGTCTGTGTCTGTCTATTATCCATCCATATCTATCTATGTATCTGTCTGTCTATCATCCATCCATCAATCACCGCCCTGAGTCCTTCGGGAGAAGGGCGGTATAGAAATGTTATTAAATAAATAAATAAAATAAATCTATCTATCTATTATCCATCCATCATATCTATCTGTCTCTCTGTCTGTGTCTGTCTCTCTGTCTCTCTGTCTATCATCCATCCATCATCTATCTGTCTTTCTGTCTATCTATCTGTCTATCTATTATCCATCCATATCTATACCTATCTCCCTCACTCACAGCCCGGCTGATGCCTTGGTGGAGGCTTGGGAGAGAGCCGCCACCGAGGGGCTTGACCGGGTTGTACCCTTGCGACTCCTGATCCGGCGCAGATCCCGATGGGCTCCATGGTTTTCTGTGGAGCTACGGGAGATGAAGCGTCGGAGACGGAGTCTGGAGAGCTGTTGGAGATCCAGCCGGTCTGAATCTGACCGATTGCGAATAAGATCTTTCACTAGGTCTTATCTCGCGGCGATGAGGACGGCGAAGTCTAATTACTTCGCCACCCTCATCGCGTCCGCAGATAATCGCCCGGCCCGCCCTGTTTAGGGTAACTCGCTCCCTCCTCTCCAGGTGAGGGAGGAGCCCTTGCAGGGGCAGGCCGAGGAGTTTAGCCAGCATCTGGCGGACAAAATCGTTCAGATTCGGACCGGTTTGGACTCTGACTGGGCAGAGTCTGACGGGGAGGAATCGAGCGGTCTTGAGAGTATTATCTGGACTGAGTTTGATCCTGTGACTCCCGAGGAGGTGGACAGGATTACGGGGAGGCTGAGCTCTACCACCTGTTTATTGGACCCGTGCCCTTCCTGCCTGGTTTATTCAGCTCGGGAGGAGACACGAGGCTGGTTCCAGGCAGTTATATCCGCTTCTTTGAGTGAGGGTGTCTTTCCACCGCCTTGAAGGAGGCGGTGGTGAGACCCCTCCTCAAGAAGCCTGCCCTGGACCCGGCTGTTTTAAACAACTATCGTCCGGTCTCCAACCTTCGCTTTTTAGCGAAGGTTGTTGAGAGTGTGGTGGCACATCAGCTTTCTCTGTTCCTGGAGGAAACCGATTATCTTGACCCGTACCAATCGGGTTTCAGGCCCGGGTACAGCACGGAGACGGCATTGGTTGCGCTGGTGAATGATCTCTGGCGGGCTCGGGACAGGGGATATTCCTCTGTCCTAGTCCTATTAGACCCTCTCAGCGGCTTTTGATACCATCGACCATGGTATCCTACTGCGGCGTCTCAGGGGGTTGGGAGTGGGGGGCACCGTTTTACGGTGGTTCTCCTCCTACCTCCGGGGCCGCTCGCAGTCGGTGTTGACAGGAGGGCAGAGATCCGCCCCGAGGTCTCTCATTTGTGGAGTTCCTCAGGGGTCGGTCCTGTCTCCCCTCCTGTTCAATATCTACATGAAGCCGCTGGGTGAGATCATTCGTGGTTTTGGGGTGGGGTATCATCAGTACGCCGATGATACCCAACTTTTTCTTTCCACCCCAAACCAACCCAGTGATGACCTCGCCGTGATGTCCCGTTGCCTGGAGGCGGTTCGGGTTTCGATGGGGAGAAACAGGCTCCGACTCAATCCTGCCAAGACTGAGTGGCTGTGCGTACAGGCATCTCGAGTGAATCATCCTATTCCACCTTTAATGGGGGGTGAGGTGTTACCCCCCGTCGATAGGGCTCGCAACTTGGGTGTCCTCCTGGATTCGCGGCTCAGTTTTGAAGATCATATAGGAGCCGTGACCAGGGGGGCTTTTGCCCAGGTTCGCCTGGTACGCCAGTTGCGGCCCTACCTGGACCGAGATGCCCTGTGCACAGTCACTCATGCGCTCGTGACCTCCTGGTTAGACTACTGCAACGCTCTCTACATGGGGCTGCCCTTGAGGACCACTTGGAGGCTTCAACTGGTGCAGAATGCAGCTGCGCGAGTTGTGATGGGGGCATCCTGATACTCCCATGTAACACCTCTACTCCGCGAGCTGCATTGGCTTCCGGTTGCCCTTCGGGTGAGATTCAAGGTGCTGGTGATGACCTATAAAGCCCTAAATGGCTTGGGTCCGGGATATCTGAGGGAACACCTGCTGCCGGCATCAAGCTCCCTTCGTCCTGTGCGCTCCCACAGGGAGGGTCTCCTCAGGGTGCCGCCGGTTAAAGACTGCCGGCGGGTAACACCCAGGGGTAGGGCCTTCTCAGTGGGTGCGCCTGCCCTCTGGAACCAGCTGCCCGTGGAGCTCAGGACTGCCCCAGATTTTCGTTCCTTCCGCCGGGACCTGAAGACCTGGCTATTTGAGCTTTCCGGCCAGGACTGAGAATTTTAATTGTAATTTTATTTAATTGGAGTTTAATTGGAGTTAAGGGTTTTAGATTTTAATTAAGGATAATTTAATTTATTTTAATTTGTTATTAACTTTTGTATTGTTATATTGTTTTAATCGCCTTGTGAACCGCCCTGGGTCCTACGGGAGAAGGGCGGTATATAAGTTTAAATAGTAATAATAATAATAATAATAATAATAATAATAATAATAATAATAATAATAATAATAATATCTGTCTGTCTATCATCCATCCATCAATCATCTATCATCCATCCATCATATCTGTCTGTCTGTGTCTGTCTGTCTGTCTCTGTCTATCATCCAACCATCATCTATCATCTATCTATCTATCTATCTATCTATCTATCTATCTATCTATCCATCTATCTGTCTGTCTGTCTGTGTATCTATCTGTCTGTCTGTCTGTCTATTATCCATCCATATTTAATTGGAGTTTAATTGGAGTTAAGGGTTTTAGATTTTAATTAAGGATAATTTAATTTATTTTAATTTGTTATTAACTTTTGTATTGTTATATTGTTTTAATCGCCTTGTGAACCGCCCTGGGTCCTACGGGAGAAGGGCGGTATATAAGTTTAAATAGTAATAATAATAATAATAATAATAATAATAATAATAATAATAATAATAATAATAATAATAATAATAATATCTGTCTGTCTATCATCCATCCATCAATCATCTATCATCCATCCATCATATCTGTCTGTCTGTGTCTGTCTGTCTGTCTCTGTCTATCATCCAACCATCATCTATCATCTATCTATCTATCTATCTATCTATCTATCTGTCTGTCTGTCTGTGTATCTATCTGTCTGTCTGTCTGTCTATTATCCATCCATATTTAATTGGAGTTTAATTGGAGTTAAGGGTTTTAGATTTTAATTAAGGATAATTTAATTTATTTTAATTTGTTATTAACTTTTGTATTGTTATATTGTTTTAATCGCCTTGTGAACCGCCCTGGGTCCTACGGGAGAAGGGCGGTATATAAGTTTAAATAGTAATAATAATAATAATAATAATAATAATAATAATAATAATAATAATAATAATAATAATAATAATAATATCTGTCTGTCTATCATCCATCCATCAATCATCTATCATCCATCCATCATATCTGTCTGTCTGTCTGTCTGTCTGTCTCTGTCTATCATCCAACCATCATCTATCATCTATCTATCTATCTATCTATCTATCTATCTATCTATCTATCTATCTATCTGTCTGTCTGTCTGTGTATCTATCTGTCTGTCTGTCTATTATCCATCCATATTTATCTATGTATCTGTCTGTCTGTCTATCATCCATCCATCATCCATCTATCTATCTGTCTGTCTGTCTGTCTATCTATTATCCATCCATATTTATCTATGTATCTGTCTGTCTGTCTATCATCCATCCATCAACCATCTATCTATCATCCATCCATCAGATCTATCTGTCTCTTTCTATGTCTGTCTGTCTGTCTGTCTCTGTCTATCATCCATCCATCATCTATCTATCTATCTATCTATCTATCTATCTATCTATCTATCTATCTATCTATGCTGGCTGGGGAATTCTGGGAGTTGAACTCCGCACCTCTTCAAGGGGCCAAGTTTGAGATACACTGTTAGTAAAACCAACTTATCCAGGGCATTAGCCTTGAGTTGGGGTGTGGGGCGTCCGGCTCCTGTGGGAAAGGGAGGGGGCAAAACCCAGAGCCCTTTTCAGACTGTCTTCCTCCCCTTTGCAATTTTCCCAAGCCAGCAGATAACTGAGTTTAGGCAGCCAGTCAACACAAGAGCCCTTACGGGGCTTTCATGGGTAATTTCATGGATACAATTGAGGCTTTCCGTTTTTATTTGTAGGTTAGGTTTTTGAATTTGGTTTTTAGTGGGTTATGAATGTAAAGTGTGCTCTTTGTAAGCGGCTGAGAGTCCCTGCAAAGTCAGTAAGAGGAGGGAGGGAATGCATAATATTTCACACGCAATGATACAGCCAGATAATGATAGTACAAGCAACGCAGGTGGATCCAGTTTGGTCGTGTGAAACAGTGCTCCTTGATCCCAAAAGCAGGAGGAGGGGCAGGAGGAGGAGGAGGAGGAGGAGGAGGAGGAGGAGGAGGAGGAGGAAGGGAGGTGACTGTGGGGCCCTTGATGTTCTCTGAGCTGGGTGCTTTTCTTGCAGATGTTTCATGATCAAACTAGATAATATCATCGCTGCTAGAAGGATGTGGGAGGTGTGGGAGGAGGAGGAGGAAGAAGAGGAGGAAGGAGGGAGGGAGGGAGGGAAGGAGATGACTGTGGGGTCCTCGATACTCTATGACACGGGTGTCAAACTCGCCACGACATATCACGACTTTTTTTTCCCCATTGCCGACAATGGGGTGGGTTTTGGTGTGATGCATCGGGCAGTTTGACAGTTTGCCCGTAAAGTCTATGAGCTGGGTTGTTTTCTTGCAGACCTTTCATGGTCAAACTAGGTAACAACATCAGTGCTAGATGGGAGTGGGCATGTGAGGAGGAGGAGGAGGAGGAGGAGGAGGAGGAGGAGGAGGAGGAGGAGGAGGAGGAGGATGGCTGTCCAATCTCTTCTTAAAAACCTCCAGTGATGGAGCAGCCACAGCTTCTGGAGGCAAGTGGTTCCACCGATTAATCTTATCATTGTCAGGAAGTTTCTCCTTAATTCCAGGTTGCTTCTCTCCTTGACGAGTTTCCATCCGTTGCCTCTTGTCCTGCCTTCGGGCGCTTTTGGAGAAGAGCTTGACTCCCTCTTCTTTGGGGCAGCCCCTGAGATACTGGAAGACTCCCATCCTGTCCTCCCCCCCCCCACCCTCGTCCTTCTTTTCATTAAACTAGACAGACCCAATTCCAGCCCCTGGAAAACCTCTATGGTGTCTCCTCCGTTTCCCCCTAGAGACCCTTTCAGCCCCAAAGCCCAAAGGCCGAATCCTGCACAAGCCAAGCTTTGAGCCATCTCAACGAAAGCGATTCCATCTAGTTTGCGGTTCAAAGGCAGCTAAGCCGGTTTAGCTTCTGCTTCTGCCTGTCTGCAAAATCTGCCCTGGGCGCGTTCTGCAAACCACCATCCAGCTGAACCAGGGTTTAGCCTGCTTCACAGACCCACCGCCTGCACATTTTTTTCAGGAGTAGGATTCGGGTTCTTTCCCTCCACACCCCCCCCCAAAAAAAAAGGCGAGAGAGGGAGGGAGGGAGGGAGGAGAGAGAAAGAGAGAGGGAGGGAGGGAGGAAAGAGAAAGAGAGAGGGAGGGAGGGAGAGGGAGGGGAGAGAGAAAGAGAGAGGGAGGGAGAGGGAGGGGAGAGAGAGAGGGAGGGAGGGAGAGGGAGGGGAGAGAGAAAGAGAGAGGGAGGGAGAGGGAGGGGAGAGAGAGAGGGAGGGAGAGGGAGGGGAGAGAGAAAGAGAGAGGGAGGGAGAGGGAGGGGAGAGAGAGAGGGAGGGAGAGGGAGGGGAGAGAGAGAGGGAGGGAGAGGGAGGGGAGAGAGAGAGGGAGGGAGAGGGAGGGGAGAGAGAAAGAGAGAGGGAGGGAGAGGGAGGGGAGAGAGAGAGGGAGAGGGAGGGGAGAGAGAGAGGGAGGGAGAGGGAGGGGAGAGAGAAAGAGAGAGGGAGGGAGAGGGAGGGGAGAGAGAGAGGGAGGGAGAGGGAGGGGAGAGAGAGAGGGAGGGAGAGGGAGGGGAGAGAGAAAGAGAGAGGGAGGGAGAGGGAGGGGAGAGAGAGAGGGAGGGAGAGGGAGGGGAGAGAGAGAGGGAGGGAGAGGGAGGGGAGAGAGAGAGGGAGGGAGAGGGAGGGGGAGAGAGAAAGAAAGAACGAGAGAGAGAATCTGGCTGCCGCATCAATTCTGCGAGTCGGGGGGGGGAGGGGGGGCTAGCCTTTCCTGTTAAGTTTGGCAGCCCCGCGGGGGTGGGGGGCTTATTTGAGGCTGGGTGTGTGTGGGGGGGGGGGGTCGTTCACTTGCGGGTCGGCCCGCGAGGCTCCTCGAGTGAAAGTGCTCGGGTGGGGTGGCCTTAAAGAGGAGGGGGGGCGGGTCGCCAAAGACGCCAAGCCACCCACCCACCCACCCCACTCCCCTTCCTCATCCGTCTAGCCGCTTTCTTGGCCCGGCGGAAGCCTCCGAAAGGCGTCCCGGCGACCCATCAGCCGCTCCCTAAGCGGAGGAAGAGGAAGAGGAGGAGGAGGAGGAGGAGGAGGAGGAGGAGGAGGAGGAGGAGAAGAGGAAGAAGAAGAGGAGGAGGAGAAGAAGAAGAGGAGGAGGAGGAGGAGGAGGAGAGGAGGAGGAGGAGGAGAAGAGGAGGAGGAGGAGGAGGAGAGGAGGAGGAGGAGGAGGAGGAGGAGGAGGAGAAGAAGAGCAGGAGGAGGAGGAGGAGGAGGAGGAGGAGGAGAGGAGGAGGAGAAGAAGAGGAGGAGGAGGAGGAGGAGGAGGAGGAGGAGAGGAGGAGGAGGAGGAGAAGAGGAGGAGGAGGAGGAGGAGAGGAGGAGGAGAGGAGGAGGAGAAGAAGAAGAAGAGGAGGAGGAGGAGGAGCAGAAGAGGAGGAGGAGGAGGAGGAGGAGGAGGAGGAGGAGAAGAGGAGGAGGAGGAGGAGAGGAGGAGGAGGAGGAGGAAGGCTGCTTCCACCCGCCGCCCGGCGGTCCCTTTAAGAGCCGCAGCTCCAGCCCTTCCCATCCTCGCCCAGGCGAACGAGCGCAGGAAGGCGCGCCTGCGGAGACTTAGCGCGGACTGACCGGGAGGGGGGAAAGGCAGGCGGGCACGTCTCTCTGCCAGCCGGCAGGAAAAAAGAAAAACCCCGACCCGGGTTTGCCTCCTGATTCCAACCAGGGCAGGGGCGGACCCCTAAGAGACCCCCCTACCCCCCCCTCCCGCAGCTGCCCTCGCCCTGGGGGCTCCTCCAAGCTCTCCCCCCCCCCCGCCGCCGCGCACTTTGGCAGCAAGTTTCTCCCAGCAGCAAAAGAAGGAAGGGAAGAGCGCAGACCGCGGCGGAGCACCGTCGCTCTCCGAGCCCAACCTCGGCTGGTTGGCTGGCTTTGCGGGCACCGGAGCCGGCAGCGATGCTTCCCCATCCAGACGACCAAGCTCGGCTCCCGAGCATCAGCAGCAGCAGCCGCAGCAGCCGCAGCAGCAACCGCGGGGGCTTCTTATCGACCTGGCACTGAAGGAGGAGGAAGAGGAGGAAGAGGAGAAGGAGAAGGAGAAGGCGCAGAGTTTCGGATCGGATCCTTGCCCGGTCCTTTTTTTTTTGTTTCGGCAGAAGGAAGGGCCGTGGGGGTGGGAGAGAGAAGAAGCAGAATGACGAGGATCGTGTACATTTTCACCCTGATCCTGACAGGTGAGCCAGCGAGCCGGCGAGCCGGCGAGGGGCTGCCGGTTTGGCGCTGCCTTCCCCGGGGCTGAAAACCGGCAGCTTTGGCGACGCACCTTTTTAGGGCTGGCCGAGCGGCGAAGTTTTAGGCAGAACGGCCAGGTGGAGCCGACTCGGCCAGGTGGCCTTTTGGCCGGAGGGTCCGCGGCTCGTGGGAAATCGGCCGAGGCGGCTTCTGGGTTGTCTGAAGACCCGCGTGTAGGGCTTGGGTCAGGCTTTGCAAAGCGCTCTTTCCCCCGACGCGTCGGGATGCCGTGAGCTGCACGGATTTTCTTCTTCTTCTTCTTCATCATCATCTTCCCCTCCTGGGTTAATGGGTGTCAAGAAGCTTGTCAGAACGCGGCCCGGATCCTGCCCCTAAAGCTTTGGACGCCCGGGGGAGCCAGGTCAGCGCGGCTTGGGAGGGGGAAAAAAGTCGATCTGGAAGCGATCCGTAAAGCAAGCGGGCAGACTCGATCCTCTTGGCGACCAAGAGGAACGGATTTATAGTGGCACAGAAAAATCGGGGGGCTCTCTGAGCCAAAGGCTGGCGCGTGTGTGTTTGTGTGTGTGTGTGTGTGTGCGTTTCACATTGGAGCCCTAGGAGATGGGATTCCTTCAGCCTTTTAGCCCCAAATCCTAAACTCCTTTAAAATGCTCCTGATTCGCTCGTGAGTCTGTCTCCTGGGAATCCGGAGTTGGTTTGTTGTTGTTTTTTAATTGCTTTTATTTAATTTGTGTTTTTATTTTTATTTTTTTATTTTTTAAGGTAAATCTCGCCCGCTTTCTGCCCACAGGGTTGCGTGCTTCGGAGTCCTCCATTCTGTGCGTTGTGAGACAAGTTCGTTGGATGAATTGTGTTGTCTTTTTCTAAACCACCTTCCCAAATCACAATCGGGACAAAGGCTGAAGCCCAGGGAAGGGGGGAAAGGTGTGTGTGTGTTTGTGTGTGTGTGTGTGTGTGTGTGTGTGTGTGTGTGTGTGAATGGTGCACCTGTCTTGGAATGAGTAGTGAGTCTGCGTTCTCCTTTTTCCTTCTTGGAAAAATCAAATGTTAGAATTGACTGCGCTGAATCTTTGAAGACCTGTCCAGTGTGTGTGTGTGTGTGTGTGTGTGCGCGCGTGCATTATTTTTTAATAACGCACAAAAGAAGAGACACTGGCGAGAGAGAGAAGGAGAGAAAGAAGAGAAATTGGAGAGGGAGAAGGAGAAGAAAGCAGGGTGGCAATTCCGATAGACTCCCCTCGGAACAGGTTTTCCAACGTGTGGCAAGCAAGTGTGACACCAGGGTTGTGGTAGGAAGAAAAGCCTTGCCTAGGAAAGCAAGGGGAATAAAGTGGGCCTTGGGTAAGCAGAGTTTACTAAGAGGTTAAGGGAAGGATGGAAGTCTCTTTGGAAATCTCTTTGGAAAGGGGTCGGGTTTTCGAGAAATAATCCAGATTATTTGTGTGAACTATCCAGATTAGATGATATGTGTGAACTATCCAGATTTCTTCAAGGTTTATCAGTGGGATTGTGGGGTTGTTTGCGTGGGAGCTGACCCGCCTCGTCGTGGCCTCGCCAATTCAGAACCAGTAACACAGCTGGAATGAAGGCAGTGGATGATGGGACTTGGGAGCCTGGTATGGTCACCGAGATGGGGGCCTCTCCAATTCAGGGCCAGTAAAAGCTGGAATGAAGGCGGTGGATGATGGGATCTGGGAGGCTGGCATGGACACTGCAATGTGGCTTCTCCGAATCAGAACCATTAACAGAGCTGGAATGAAGGCAGTGGATGATGGGGCCTGGGATGGTCACTGAGATATGGTTTGCATCCCAGAGAAACAAAGCAGTATCTGTTAAGTTAGAGGAATCTATTGCACTGTAAGTCAGTGTTTTTTAACATCTGCCTTTTCATCCAATCATTGGGGGGATTATGGGATAGAGTTGAGATTCGAACTCGGGTTTTTTACGGTCCAACAGTCCGACAAGCATACACACACACACACACACACACACACACACACACACACACACACTTTACATTAGGGCTTTCCTTCTACAGATCCTCCAGGGTTGCTAAAGGAACGAGGTTCTGGCCCTGCCTTTGGGGGTACCCGGATGACAACCTTGCAAGGTAGGCCATCCTTCTCCCCAAACCAGCAGAGGAAACGATCCTGAGGTGGAGGTTGCCTCTTTCCCCTCACAGACCGGCCACCTTAGCCCACGACTCCCGTCCCCGCTCAGCTTGGATGGGGAGGATGGGAAATGTAGTCTGACCCATGCAGATGATCCCGGCTTGGGAGAAAAGGGGGCGCTAAAATGAGAATAGCGGCGAGCTCATTGGATTGATCGGGAGAGAATTTGCGCCTACCTTAATTCAGTATATTAACTCCGATGAAAAAAGTTTTTCGATCGCCTGGTAAATGGGAGGGGCCAGGAAAACAATAATAATAATAATAATAATAATAATAATAATAATAATAATAATAATAATAATAATAATAATAATAATAATAATAAAATAAAAAACAGCCCAGGCACTGCAGGCAGTCCTCGGCATATGACCACAGTGGAGCCTGAAATTTTGGTCGCTAAGTGAGACGTTCCTTAAGTGAGTTTTGCCCCATTTGAGGATCTTGTCACGGTTGTTAAGTGAATCACTGCCGTTTTTAAGTGAGTCACGTGGTCGTTAAGTGAAGCTGGCTTTCCCCCTGTTGACTTTGCTTGTCAGAGGGTCGCAAAAGGGGGATCACATGACACACACACACACACACACACCGGGATGCTGCGACCATCATAAATATGAGTCAGTGGCCAATTTTGATCACAGGGCCGTGGGGAGGCTGCAACGGTCGTAAAGGTGAAAAATACTCATAAGTCCTTTTTTTCCAGTGCCATTTGTCTGAAATGGTATAGGGTTTCCTGCCTGAGCTGGGGGTTGGACTAGATGACCTCCAAGGTCCCTTCCAACTGTTATTCTTCCTTCCTTCCTCCCTCCCTCCCTTCTCCAACACTGGAATTTTTAAAGAAGAGACTGGACAGCCATTTGTCTGAAATGGTATAGGGTTTCCTGCCTGAGCAGGGGGTTGGACTAGATGACCTCCAAGGTCCCTTCCAACTACTACTACTACTACTACTACTACTACTTCTACTACTACTATTATTTATTATCATCATTATCATCATCATCATCATCATCATCATCATCATCATTATTATTATTATTATTATTATTATTATTATTATTATTATTATTATTATTATTATTATTATTAGCTTCCCGATCCGCTAGAAAATACAGACTTACAATTAGAACAGAGGCCAAAACTTTTGTTGCTAAGTGAATTTTGTCCCATATTATCACCTTTCCTGCCACCGCTGCTAAGTGAAACACCGCAGTTGTTAACTTAGTCATGCGGTCATTAAGGGAATCAGGCTTCCCCCCCCCACCCTTTGACTTTGCTTGTCAGAAAGTCGAAAAAGAGCATTACGTGACCCCGGGAGGCTGTGACCGTCATAAATACGAACCGGTGGCCAAGTGTCTGAATTTTGATCACATGACCGGGCGGGTGCTGCAACGGTCGTAAAGTGTGAAAAGCGGTCATAAGTCACTTTTTTTCCGGTGCTGTCGTGACTTTGAACGGTCGCTAAATGAATCGCGGTCAATCCAGGCTGGCCTGTATAGAAAAAAATATATATATTCTGTAGCAGTTTTACGCCATCTCGGCCAGTTGAAGATGGGTGACTTCAATTCCCAGAATTCCCCAGCCAGCAAGGCTAGCTGAGGAATTCTGGGAGTTGAAGTCCACTCCCCTTAAAGTCTATATAATTCTGTATAGTCCAGGGGTAGGCAACCTCGGCTCTTTTAGGACTCATGGACTTCAACTCCCAGAATTCCTGAGCCAGCCAAGCTGGCTCAGGAATCCTGGGAGTTGAAGTCCATGAGTCCTAAAAGAGCCGAGGTTGCCTAGCCCTGGTATAGTCTATATTAGTGTTTCCCAACCTTGGTCACTTGAAGATGTGTGGACTTCAACTCCCAGAATTCCCCAGGCAGCAAAGCTGAAGTCCACACATCTTGGTTGGGAGACACAGATGTAAAAGATCAGCTACATTAACTAGGAGGTCATGGGTAGGCAACCATGGCTCTTTTAGGACTCGTGGACTTCAACTCCCAGAATTCCTGAGCCAGCATGGCTGGCTGAGGAATTCTGGGAGTTGAAGTCCACACATCTTCAAGTGGCCACGCAGGACTTCGGAGGGACCTGCAGAGAGAGATTTAAAAGCATTAAGAGAAGCTTAGAAACGGGGAATGGCTTTTTTCAGAGTTGTGATTTGTCGGGGTTGCGATACAGACCCGCACCGACTGAGGGCACCAGAGATGTTCCTATCGCCCTTCCGGCAGCTCTTATCTTCAACCTCTGATCAGTCCCGGCAGATCCGAACTGAGATTCCACCCAGTTTGGGAAGTCTGCAAAGGAGATGGCAGCAGCCACCTTTCGAACTCTTGGCCTGCCAAGTAGGCCGCGCAGAACCCACGAAGCCAAACTGGGCTTGATTGTGGTTTTTAAGAGCAGTGCGTAGCCAGATTTCGTGGATGGTCAAATGCGACCGATGGCTTAGCCGGCGGTGCAAAGCTGAAGATGGTGGTTTGTTTCATAAGCCATGGTGAAAGCAAACCATCATGGCTTGCAGAGCCTGTGCTCAGCAGAGTGTCAGGAGAGACCGTGTCTTTCCTTCTTTCCTTCTTTCTTTCTTTCTTTCCTTCTTTCTTTCTTTCCTTCCTTCTGCTCTGCTCTTTTCTTTCTTTTTCCCTTCCCTTCTCTTCCTCTTCTTTCTTTCTTTCTTTCTTTCTTTCTTTTTTTCCCTTTCTCTTTCTTTCCTTCCTTCCTTCCTTCTTCCCTTCTTTTTTCTTCCCTTCTTTCTTTCCTTCTTTCCTTCCTCCCTTCTGTTCTGCTCTTTTCTTTCTTTTTCCCTTCCCTTCTCTTCCTCTCTTTCTTTCTTTCTTTCTTTCTTTCTTTCTTTCTTTCTTTCTTTCTTTCCCTTTCTCTTTCCTTCCTTCCTTCCTTCTTCCCTTCTTTTTTCTTCCCTTCTTTCTTTCCTTCTTTCTTTCCTCCCTTCTGTTCTGCTCTTTTCTTTCTTTTTCCCTTCCCTTCTCTTCCTCTTTTTCTTTCTTTCTTTCCTTCCTTCCCTTTCTCTTTCTTTCCCTTCCTTCCTTCTTTCCTTCTTTCCTTCTTTCTTTCCTCCCTTCTGTTCTGCTTCTTTCTTTCTTTCTTTCTTTCTTTCTTTCTTTCTTTCTTTCTTGCTTGCTTGCTTGCTTGCTTGCTTGCTTTCCCTTTCTCTTTCTTTCCTTCCTTCCTTCCTTCTTCCCTTCTTTTTTCTTCCCTTCTTTCTTTCCTTCTTTCTTTCCTCCCTTCTGTTCTGCTCTTTTCTTTCTTTTCCCTTCCCTTCTCTTCCTTTCTTTCTTTCTTTCTTTCTTTCTTTCTTTCTTTCTTTCTTTCTTTCTTTCTTTCCCTTTCTCTTTCCTTCCTTCCTTCCTTCTTCCCTTCTTTTTTCTTCCCTTCTTTCTTTCCTTCTTTCTTTCCTCCCTTCTGTTCTGCTCTTTTCTTTCTTTTTCCCTTCCCTTCTCTTCCTCTTTTTCTTTCTTTCTTTCCTTTCTTCCCTTTCTCTTTCTTTCCCTTCCTTACTTCTTTCCTTCTTTCTTTCCTTCTTTCCTTCTTTCTTTCCTCCCTTCTGTTCTGCTTCTTTCTTTCTTTCTTTCTTTCTTTCTTTCTTTCTTTCCTTCCTTCTTCCTTCCTTCCTTCCTTCCTTTCTTTCTTCCTTCCTTCCTTCCTTCCTTCCTTCCTTCCTTCCTTTCTTTCTTTCTTTCTTTCTTTCTTTCTTTCTTTCTTTCTTTCTTTCTTTCTTTCTTTCTCTCCCCTTTCTTTCTTTCTTTCCATCCCTCCCTTCCCTCCTTCTTCCTCCCTTCCTTCCTTCCTTCATTCTGCCATCCATCTGCCCTAGAAGATGACTGTGGGTGGCTAATGTTTTTTATTATCTGTATATACAGAGAGTCCTCGACTTACGATCACAACTGATCTCAAATTTTCGGTCATTAATGACTATTGCCCTATTTTACAGCCTTTCTGGCCACCGTTGTTAAGTGAATCGCTGCAGTTAAGTTAGTAACACAGTTGCTAAGCGAATCTGGCTTCCCCATTGAATTTGCTCATCAGAAGATCGAAACAGGGGATCACGTGACCCTGGGACACTGCAAACCGTTATATATATGAGTCGGTTGCCAAGAGTCTAAATTTTGATCATGTGACCATGGGGATGTTGCAACGGTCATAAGTGTGAAAAATGGTTACAAGTCCTTTTTTTCTGGTGCTGTTGCAATTTTGGTCATTAAATGAACTGTTGTAAGTAGAGGATTACTTGTATTATCATACAATTAACCACAATGATCATAAACTTCCCTTCCATTGGCATTTCACTGGTTTTATTTCTTTTGCTCAGGACAGCCAGCCTCCCAAATCGTACTGTATATTTTATGACTGCATTCACACAACCTGTTTAACCTGGTTACTGAGTTAGCCCATTTTTTGAGGGGTTGCAAAAATTCTAAATCATTAATAAACCAATCAGATGGTGCTCCTGCAAGAAGCAAAGCTGTGCTCGCACCATCTAACCAAGGAGAGTGTGTTATGTTGGGCTGGTTATGCCAGGATGGTCGATGCCTGCACTGGGTAGGGGGTGGGCTAGATCAGGAGTGGGGAATGGTGGCCCTGTTATGAACTGTGGACTTCAATTCCCAGAATTCCTGAGCCAGCCCCTTCTGGGAGTTGAAGTCCACAAGTCATAAAGGGGCCACAGTTCCCCATGCTGGCTCAGGAATTCTGGGAGTTGAAGTCCACGTCATAAAGAGGCCATGCTTCCCCATGCTGGCTGAGGAATTCTGGGAGTTGAAGTCCACAGGTCATAAAGGGGCCAGAGTTCCCCATGCTGGCTGAGGAATTCTGGGAGTTGAAGTCCACAGGTCATAAAGGGGCCAGAGTTCCCCATGCTGGCTGAGGAATTCTGGGAGTTGAAGTCCACAAGTCATGAAGGGGCCAGAGTTCCCCCTTGCTGGCTCAGGAATTCTGGGAGTTGAAGTCCACAAGTCATAAAGGGGCCACAGTTCCCCATGCTGGCTCAGGAATTCTGGGAGTTGAAGTCCACAAGTCATAAAGGGGGCAGAGTTCCCCCATGCTGGCTCAGGAATTCTGGGAGTTGAAGTCCACAAGTCATAAAGGGGGCAGAGTTCCCCCATGCTGGCTCAGGAATTCTGGGAGTTGAAGTCCACAAGTCATAAAGGGGTCTTAGTTCCCCCATGCTGGCTCAGGAATTCTGGGAGTTGAAGTCCACAGGTCATAAAGGGGCCAGAGTTCCCCCTTGCTGGCTCAGGAATTCTGGGAGTTGAAGTCCACAAGTCATAAAGGGGCCACAGTTCCCCATGCTGGCTGAGGAATTCTGGGAGTTGAAGTCCACAGGTCATAAAGGGGCCAGAGTTCCCCCATGCTGGCTCAGGAATTCTGGGAGTTGAAGTCCACAGGTCATAAAGGGGCCAGAGTTCCCTACCTCTGAGCTAGATGATCTCCAAGATCCCTTTCCATGTTTACATTCTGCAACGGTGTGAACCTAGCCAACGCTGAGGGCTCTTTAAGGAAGGGCAGAAAAAATAAGCAAGTTTCTTTCCCCTGCCATAAGGAGAAAATTATTTGGAGATAAAAAGAACTCAAAGCCCTTGCCAGTGGCTGAATTGCAGTCATCAAGCCAGACTCTAGTCTAGTGCACCATCTTGCCCTCCCCACCCCACCCCACCCCTCCACCCCCTTCGTCCTCTTCAGCCTTCAGTGTGGAGAGCGGCTGCTTTGTCTTGACAATTCAATCAGGGCTGCAGATCATCCTGACGTGCCTTCCGCACGAAGCTTCGATTTATTAGAGATGCCCATTTGGGGAATGGGCTGCAGCAGGCAGGGAGGGACGGAAGGGAGGGCCAAATTCCCTTATTTATGGAGCCAGGCATTCAATTTGCAGAGCTGCCCTCTCAATTCAGGGACCTGGTCAGCGGTACAGATTGGAGGAATGAATAAATAATGCTTTAAGGAGTTGGGAAGGAAGGGAGGGAGGGAGGGAGGGAGGGAGGGAGGAAGGAAGGAAGGAAGGAAGGAAGGAAGGGGAAAGAGAGAGATGGAAGGAATGGAAAAGAAAAGGAAGAAAGGAAGGGAATGCAGAAGAAAAAAAGGAAAGAGAACGAAAAAGGAAAAGGAAGGGAAGGGAAAGAAAAGGTGGGGGAAGAAGGAAGGAGGGAGGGGGGCAAGGAACTGGAGGGGAAGGAAGGAAAGAAGAAGGAAGGAAGGAAGGAAGGAAGGAAGGAAAGAAAGAAAGAAAGGAAGGAAGGAAGGAAGGAAGGAAGGAAGGAAAGAAAGAAAGAAAGAAAAAGAAAGAAAGAAAGAAAGAAAGAAAGAAAGAAAGAAAGAAAGAAAGAAAGAAAGAAAGAAAGAAAGGAAGGAAGGAGAGGAAGAGGGGAGAAACAGGAAGGGAAGGAAGAAAGGAGAAAGGGAGAGAGGAAAGGGAAGGAAAAGTAAAGGAAGGGAATGCAGGAGAAGAAAAAGAGGAAAGAACAAAAAAGTGAAAGGAAAGGGAGGGGGAAGAAGGGAGGGAGGAGGGAAGGGACTGCAGAGGAAGGAAGGAAGGAAGGAGAGAGGAGAGGCAGGCATGGAGGGAGGGAGGAGGGAGGGAGGAGGCAAGTAAGGAAAAAGGGAGGGAGGGAGGGAGGGAGGGAAGGAAGGAAGGAAGGAAAGAAGGAAGGAAGGAAGGAAGGAAGGAAGGAAGGAAGGAAGGAAGGAAGGAAGGAAGGAAGGAAGGAAGGAAGGAAGGATTCTTGAAATTGGGAGGTGGGTCTGGAGGGGCTGAATTCCCATCCCTTACTTACCCTCTGCCTACCTACACACACACACACAGAGGAAGGGATTGGTGAGTGCAGAGAAGGCTTCCTCTTCAGCTCTAACAAGGACTGTGTCTGTCACTCTTATCACAGGCCTAACAGGCGTCTGTCCTTGAGGGACTGGACAAAACCAGCATCTTGGTGAACTCCAGAGGTTAGTCAACAGCTGGGGAAACATTTGCCTGCCTCCTGCCAGCTGTTGACATTCGGTCAATGTTATAAAAAAACAGAGCCGATGAGACAATATCGTTAGCAGATCTCCGATTGGCTCCATCTGACAAATGGTTCGATTTACCATTCTTTCCCTCACGGCCAGGGATTTACGGTTTGCGCCCCTTTAAGATGGGTGGACTTCAATTCCCAAAATTCCCCAACCAGCATCCTAGCTGAGGAATTCTGGGAGTTGAAATCCGCACCTTTTAAGACAGGCTGGCTGGGGAATAGTGGGAGCTGATGTCCATCCTTTCTAGCCCAGGGGTAGGCCACCTCAGCTCTTTTATGACTCGTGGACTTCAACTCCCAGAAATCCTGAGCCAGCACGGCTCAGCTTGGAAACTTCTCCCTTTCCCCTCAGTGTAGCTGGCTCAGGAATTCTGGGAGTTGAAGTCCACGAGTCATAAAGCGGCCTAGGCCAGGGGTAGGCAACCTTGGCTCCTTCATGACTCGTGGACTTCAACTCCCAGAATTCCTGAGCCAGCCATGGCTCAGCTTGGAAACTTCTCCCTTTCCCCTCAGTGTAGCTGGCTCAGGAATTCTGGGAGTTGAAGTCCACGAGTCATAAAGCGGCCTAAGCCAGGGGTAGGCAACCTTGGCTCTTTTATGACTCGTGGACTTCAACTCCCAGAATTCCTGAGCCAGCCATGGCTCAGCTTGGAAACTTCTCCCTTTCCCCTCAGTGTAGCTGGCTCAGGAATTCTGGGAGTTGAAGTCCACGAGTCATAAAGCGGCCTAGGCCAGGGGTAGGCAACCTTGGCTCCTTCATGACTCGTGGACTTCAACTCCCAGAATTCCTGAGCCAGCACAGCTCAGCTTGGAAACCTCTCCCTTTCCCCTCAGTGTGGCTGGCCCAGGAATTCTGGGAGTTGAAGTCCACGAGTCATAAAGCGGCCTAAGCCAGGGGTATGCAACCTTGGCTCTTTTATGACTCGTGGACTTCAACTCCCAGAATTCCTGAGCCAGCACGGCTCAGCTTGGAAACCTCTCCCTTTCCTCTCAGCGTGGCTGGCTCAGGAATTCTGGGAGTTGAAGTCCACGAGTCATCAAAGAGCTGAGGTGGCCTACCCCTGTAAATCTAGTCTAAAGCATACTGGCTGAGGATTTTGGGGAGTTGGTCCGCTCCCTTTAAAGCACATTGACTGGGGGGATTCTGGGAAAGGAAGTCCACACATCTTAAAGATGTCAAGTGTGGAACCATGGGTCTAAAGCGGCCTATTCCATTCTTAAATCATTTTTACCATTAGGAAACTCGGTAGGGGGACCCATTTCTTCCTTGAAATTTAACCCCATCACCCCTTTTCCTGTTTTCTGCAGCCGTTCTCCATCGTTTCTGCCTCTTCAGATAGCCCCCCCGAAAATCACGTCTCCGGATGCCTCCAGCCAATCTTCCTATATTTTTTCTGCCAGCCTTCTTATCTTAACTCCATTTTCTCTCTCCTGGAAAACACGCCCGTCGGCCCACAGCTTTCCTAAAAGGCTCCACTTTTGGAGATCGTTTCTTCCACCAAGACCATAACATTAACCAACAGGTTCATTCCCAAACTGGGGAGACTGGTCAGGCACATCCACATCCACAGAGTTAGTCTTCTAGCTCGTGGGAAGATTTGAACTCAAGACTTCTGTCTCTGTCTCTCTAGGGCGCCTGGCGAGCCTCGCTGTCATACTTGGCCTACCTTTTTCATTTATTTTATTATTCATTTTATTCCATCAAGGCGGTGAATGTATCTGATAATCCTTCCTCCTCCTCTTTTCCTACAGCAACAACCCTGTGAGGTGGGTTGGGCAAAGAGAGAGAGAGGGAGGGGCCGCTCCAAACTCGCCCAGCTGCCTTTCATGCCTAAGGCGGGACTAGAACTCACTATCTTCTGGTGATTGGCCCAAAGTCACCAAGCTGGCTTTCATGCCTAAGGCAGGACTAGAACTCACCATTTCCTGGCGATTGGGCCAAAGTCACCCAGCCGCCTTTCATAAAACAGAACTAGAACTCACCATCTCCTGGTGATTGGCTCAAAGTCACCCAGCTGGCTTTCATGCCTAAGGCGGAACTAGAACTCACCATCTCCTGGCGATTGGCCCAAAATTGCCCAGCCGCCTTTCATAAAGCAGAACTAGAACTCACCGTCTCCTGTTGATTGGCCCAAAGTCACCATCTGGCTTTCATGCCTAAGGCGGAACTAGAACCCACTGTCTCCTCGCGATGGGCCCAAAATCACCCAGCCGACTTTCATGCCTAAGGCGGAACTAGAACTCACCGTCTCCTGGCGATTGGCCCAAAATCGCCCAGCCGCCTTTCATAAAGCAGAACTAGAACTCACCGTCTCCTGTTGATTGGCCCGAAGTCACCAGCTGGCTTTCATTCCTAAGGCGAAACTAGAACTCACCGTTTCCTGGCGATTGGCCCAAAATCGTCCAGCCGCCTTTCATAAAGCAGAACTAGAACTCACCGTCTCCTGGTGATTGGCTCGAAGTCACCCAGCCGGCTTTCATGCCTAAGGCGGAACTAGAACTCGCCGTCTCCTGGCGATGGGCCCAAAATCACCCAGCCGACTTTCATGCCTAAGGCGGAACTAGAACTCGCCATCTCCTGGCAATGGGCTCAAAGTCACCCAGTTGGCTCTCATGCCTCTTTTGCAACTCGCAAGAGCAAGAGCACGCAAACTTATCTCGCGCTTCATCCTGCTCTTACAGCCCCCTCTAAGTAAGTCAGCCTCTTGCCCCCAACAACCTGGGTCCTCATTTTACCGACCTCGGAAGGACGGAAGGCTGAGCCCACCTTGAGCCGGGCGAGAATCAAACTGCTGGCAGTGGGCCGAGTCGGCCTGCCATCCTGCATTCCAGCCACGGTTCTAGAACTCTCTGTCTCCCGGTTTCCAGCCCGATGCATTCGCCACTGAGTCCAATTATTAGCACTACTGAATTATCCCATCCGTTCTTCCTTCTCTTTCTCAAAGGGAAGAGCCCCCACCCCCAACCTCCTTTCAGCTCCCCTCCCAGCCCCTCCTCTCCCCCACCGGACACCCCCCCACCCAAAAAATTCCTCTTTTCTCCATCACAACTTCTGCCTCTCCCAGGCAGTCCTTTGTCACCCATCCATCTTTCTAAAAACCTCGGGGGATGCTGCTTTGCGAAAGAGGCTATAAAGACCTCCATTTTATCCTCGGTTTATCGAGAGCAGCTGGTGGGGGTCTCTGGCACCGAAGCACCCCCTCCCTCCCTGGGTTTGGGGTCAGTAGGGTGAAGGTCATCCTTCTGGACCCCCGAGGTTGATCTGCACCCAAAGATGGGCCTGCGGTGGGCTCACTCAGAAGCCCTCCGTCTCCTTAAAAATTATCTTTCCGGTTTTCTCCCCGCCTAAAGAATGGAAAGGGCAGCGGGGGGGGGGGGTGTGTCGATAATCCAGACTCACCCCCCCTTGCCAGGTTTTATGTTCTCAAATTCCCCACCCCCACCCCCAGAAAAAACTGCACAACGGTTTGGGCTCTTCGATGGCTTGGACCGTCTTTCCGCTCAATAAATATCAACAGAATAAGAGAGGTGGGAGGGACCTTGGAGGTCATCTAGTCCAGCCCCCTGCTTGAGCAGGAGAACCTGTACCATTTCAGACAAGTGACTGTCTGGCCTCTTCTTGAAAATCTCCAGTGATGGAGCACCCACGATCTTTAGTGGCAAGCTGTTCAACTGGTTGATTGTCCTCCTGTCAGGAAGTTTCTCCTTAACTCCAGGTTGCTTCTCTCCTTCACGAGTTCCCATCCGTTGGTTGGATTAATGTTTCCCCCAGGGTATGATTTCTGCTCAAGCAGGCTAGGCCAGGTTCAAGAGGTGTGGAGGAGGAGGAGGAGGAGGAGGAGGAGGAGGAGGAGGAGGAGGAGGAGGAGGAGAAGGAGGAGGAGAAGGGAGGGAGGGAGGGAGGAAGAGGAGGCAGACAAAGGAGAAGGGAGAAGGAGGAGGAAGAGGAAGAGGAGAAGGAGGGAGGGAGGGAGGAGGAGGAAGAGGAAGAGGAGAAGGAGGGAGGGAGGAGGAGGAAGAGGAAGAGGAGAAGGAGGGAGGAGGAGGAGAAGGTAGACAAAGGAGAAAGAGGAAGAGGAGGAAGAATAGGAAGAGGAGGAAGAGAAGGAGGAAGGGAGGGAAGGAGGAGGAGGAGGAGGAAGAAGAAGAAGGGAGGGAGGAAGAGGAGGCAGACAAAGGAGAAGGGAGGAGGAGGAGGAAGAGGAGGAAGAGGAGAAGGAGTGAGGGAGGGAGGAAGAAGGAGGCTTACAAAGGAGAAGGGAGGAGGAGGAAGAGGAAGAGGAGAAGGAGGGAGGGAGGAGGAGGAGAAGGTAGTCAAAGGAGAAAGGAGGAAGACGAGGAAGAATAAGAAGAGGAGGAAGAGAAGGAGGAAGGGAGGGAAGGAGGAGGAGAAGGAGGAAAAGGAAGGAAGAGGAAGAGGAGGAGGGAAAAGGAGGAGGGAAAAAGGGGAAGCAGAGGAAGAGGAGGAAGAGGGGGAGGGGGATTGGAACGTCACGGATGAGGAAACCATCAGCCCTGCCAACGGATCCCATCGAAGCCAACACTGAATGCCGCCAGATGCCGGTTGTGTAAATTTCAGGACGGAATTGTCGATTATCTCATCAACAGCCGCAGTCGAATCGCTCAGACCGAGCGCAAACCGAGCCTGGATGGGGTTGGAAAAACTGCCCGTTGGAGTTGATGCCGGGAAATTCCAGATTTGTGCTTAGCCAAAACCGCCGGGGACCGTATGCCGCGGCGGATGGGTTGGGTTCGCCAAGGGAGGAGAGGCCGGCCATTGGGCGGGATTGCCGGATTCCACTAAGCAAGGCGCTTACCACCTTTACACCCGGGACTTCAACTCCCAGAATTCCCCAGCCAGCGGGCTTGGGTGTTCCTCCCCCTACCCAGGCGGTCCTCGACTTATGACAGTTCATTTAGCGACCGTTCCGAGTTACAACGGCACTGAAGAGAGTGACGTAGGGCCCTTTTTCACACTTACGACCGCCGCAGCCTTGTGAAAACGGTCACCGCACGTCGGAAGGTGGACGTTTTGGATCATTTCAGATGGTCCTCGGCTGAACGACCGCAATTGAGCCCCCACATTGTTGCTAAGTGAAACGTTTGTTAAATGAGCTTGGCTCCCCCATCGACTCTGCCGGTCAGAAGGTCGCAAAAGGGGATCACGGGACCCACAGGGACACTGGGGCGGTCGTAAATGGGAGTCAGTTGCCAAGCCCCTGAATTTTGATCACGCGACCCTGGGGAAGATGCAATGGTCATAAGTGGGGAAAATTGAGAGCAGAAATAAAATAGCCAGGAGATTGATTGATTGATTGATTGATTGGTTGGTTGGTTGGTTGGTTGGTTGATTCCTCCCTTCCTTACTTCCTTCATTCCTTACTTCCTCCATTCCTCCCTGCTTCCTTCCTTCTTTACTCACTCACTCCTTCCTTCCCTTCCTTACTTCCTCCCTCCCTCCTTCCTTCCTTTACTCACTCTCTCTCTCACTCCATACACCTTCCTTCCTTCCTTCCTCCCTCCCTCCCTCCTTTACTCACTCACTCCATAGACCTTCCTTCCTTCCTTCCTTCCTTCCTTCCCCTTCTCCTTTTCTTTTTTGCCTCCCTCTCTCTCTTCCTTCCTTTTTTCCCTCCTTCCTATTCCTTCCTTCCTTCCTTCCTTCCTTCCTTCCTTCCTTCCTTCCTTCCTTCCTTCCTTCCTCTTTCTCCTTCCTTCCATTCCCCACCATCCAGTCAGAGCGGAAGAAGCTTCTTGGATAGGAAGCGAAACGTCTTCAAAGGAGAAACAAGGAAATCCAGTCCTGAAAAAAGCATCTATGGGCCAACCAGGACTTGGGTGACTGAGGATCTCCCTAGCCCTCCCTCCCTTCCTTCCTTCCTTCCTTCCTTCCTTCCTTCCTTCCTTCCTTCCTTCCTTCCTTCCTTCCTTCCTTCCTTCCTTCCTTCCAAGATGCCATTCTGTTTGTTAATCCCAAAGTTCAAAATTATTAAAATGGTACAAAGGGGTGGCACATTACTTCGGTCCAGACCAGGGCGTCTCCCAACTTGGCACTTTGAAGACTCGTGGACTTCAACTCCCAGAATTCCTCAGCCAGCCATGCTACCCAGGGGAATTCTAGGAGCTGAAGTCCATTCATCTTAAAGTTGCCAAGATTGAGAAACTCTAGATGACACTTCAGTCAAAAGAGTACAGTAACACACTGCCTCCATCAACTTTCTTGTTTACACACACACACAAAAAAAAACCCCCACACACAAACACGCAAACACACACACACAATATGCAGAACCTCATTTTTCACTCAAGTAGTGTAAACCTACCATTCTGGTGTTTCTAAACAAAGAGATACTTCGATATAGGACACCGTTTCTCAATCTTTTTTTTTATAAATGAATCTTTATTATTTACATTTCGTGTTAAAAACACACCATACACCAACAAAGACAAAAAAAACATTTACAATATACAAAAAATGAAGAAATCAAAAAATTGAAAACCATTTCAAAAATTTCACATTATATCTCCTTCTAAACTAACAATTATATTCCACTCATTAAGTCTCTTATAACCATTCACCTCCAAAGCTTATTCATTAACAAAGACTATATCACTTCATTTTTACCGTTTCTCAATCTTGACCACTTAAAGACAGGTGGACTTCAACTCCCAGAATTCTCCATCCGGCCATACAGGCTGGGGAATTCTGGGAGTTGAAGTCCACCCATCTTAAAGTTCGTCTTCAAGAAAAACGGTCCTCACTCACTTTTTTTCCCCCCCGGTGCCACTGTAACTTTGAACGGCCGCTAAGTGGATTGCTGTCAGCGGAGGGACCCTTTCTTTCGAGTTTTCCCCAAAAAAAGAAAAATGAGAAGGGATCTTTTGCCCGTCTCTTCCCACTTTTAAGCTGCCAGGAGCGTTGCGCAACGAGATCTATCCATCTATCTATTTGCCAAGGTATCCTATTTTAATCTCTAATTTAATAAGAAAAGAAAACAGTGGGAGCAATTTTTTCATTGATTATATTCTCGGAACATTACCCGCCTTGCATTTATGCTCTTTTCTCATTCTTTTCTTTGGAGAAAATGCTGCTTAAAAATATGCATTTATTTAACTTCCTTGCTTTCTCCCTTTCTCTGGGCTTACTTCATTTGTTCTAGTCCAAGACGGATTTTTAATTTACATACTTAATGCAAAAGTGGCTTGCCTTTTTTTTTTCTACCAAGAGGGGGAAATGCTTATTTTTTTACTTATAAAAAAAAGTCAAGTCAAAAACACACATAGAGCCGATTTGCCTTGCTTTTTATGTGAATCGGTCTACAAATTGTGTCTACAAAACACAATGACACAGGTCACCTTCGATCTGTGACCGCAGTTGAGCCCCAAATTCCTGTGAAGTGAGCTTTGCACCGTTTTACAACCTTTCTTACCGCCGTCGTTAAGTGAATCACGGCTGTTGTTACCTTAGTAATACAGCCATTAAGCAAAACCCAGCTTCCACACTGACTTTTTCTTTTCACAAGCTCACAGAAGGGGGGGTCACGCGGACCCCAGGGGTACCCTGCCACCGTCATAAATATGAGTCGGTCACTGAGCATCTCAGTTTTGATCCCATCACCGCAGGGATGTCGCAACGGTCATAAGAGTGAAAAACGGCTGCGAGTTGCTTATTTTGGCGGCGGCGTAACTTTGAGCGGTCACTCATTGAACCCTTGTAAGTTGAGGACCACCTGTGGTGGGATTGATGGATCTCAGAAGCGACCCTGCTATGGGTTGGAGTAACGCTGGGTGGCCAGGCTGTTTTTGCAAGTTTGTCTTTTTCAAAGCAAGCTTCTAGTCCTCAGTTTTTCGACCCACATGAATAGTCAAATGGTTGGGACGCTGCTGGCATAATTTGACAGTTCTCGGGAATCCCAGCTGAAGAGCTGTAGTATTTTTCTTGGAGGAATGTCCATCTTGCTAAAGAAAAAAAACAAAAAAAACAGCCCTGCGGTGTGGGTTACATTGGCATAACTGAGTCAAAGCCAGCCCAGGCGTTGAGTGGAGACTTCAATCTTTTGCCTCTCGTTTCAGCCCAAAAATGACGCTACTATCCCAATGAGTACAGGTAGTCCTTGACTTATGACGGGTTGCTTAGCGACCAGTTGAAGTTACAACAGACCTCCCCACGTTCTGGTTTTGAAGTTCTGACATCCTCTCACCCATCCCTGTCGAAAAACAGCAGATAATTCTGGTTTACGCAAAAATTGGCCCATAGCGAAGGACGGTGGGGTCTCTGGTGGTCTCTGAGCTGGGCTGATTTCTTGCAGACGTTTCCTGACCCAACTAGCTGACATCGTCAGTGTTAGAAGGGGTTAGGGTTTGTGATGAGGAGGAAGAGGAGGAGGAGGAAGAAACAGGAGGAGGAGGATATTAAAGTTCTACTAAGATAAAAATGATTGAAATTAAACACATTTCTTTTTGTGGCCAGAGTCTCTGTGACTATTGTCTGTTGAGATGGAAGAACATCTAATCCGATACAAATTTATGCTGATTTTTACAAATACTGCAATATGTTAAGGATTTGTGGGGAGGAGGAGGAGGACAGGGAGGGGGAGGAGGAGGAGGAGAGGGAGGAGGGGAGGAGGAAGGAGGAGGGAGAAGGAGGAGGAGGAGGAGGAGGAGGAGGAGGAGGAGAGGGAGGAGGGAGGAGGAGGGAGGAGGAGGCGGGGGAGGAGGAGAGGGAGGGGGAGGAGGAGGAGAGGGAGGAGGGGGAGGAGGAGGAAGAGGAGAGGGAGGGGGAGGAGGAGGGAGGAGGAGGAGGGAGGAGGAGGAGGAGGGGGAGGGGGAGGAGGAGAAGAGGGAGGAGGGGGAGGAGGAAGGAGGAGGGAGGAGGAGGAGGAGGAGAGGGAGGGGAGGAGGGGAGGAGAGGGAGGAGAGGGAGGAGGGGGAGGAGGAAGGAGGAGAAGGAGGAGGAGGAGGAGGAGGAGAGGGAGGGGGAGGAGGAGGAGGAGAGGGAGGAGTGGGAGGAGGAAGGAGGAGGGAGAAGGAGGAGGAGGAGGGAGGAGAGGGAGGGGAGGAGGGGGAGGAGAGGGAGGAGAGGGAGGAGGGGGAGGAGGAAGGAGGAGAAGGAGGAGGAGGAGGAGGAGGAGAGGGAGGGGGAGGAGGAAGGAGGAGGGAGAAGGAGGAGGAGGAGGAGGGAGGAGAGGAAGATATTATTATTATTATTATTATTATTATTATTATTATTATTATTATTATTATTATTATTATTATTATTATTATTATTTTGTTGAAGGAAAAATCTTCATCAGGGGTCCATTCCAAGCTGGGAATAAACGAAATGGAGGCTGCTTTAAAAAGAAGGTTTGCAGTTTATTGAAGAGCAGAGCCAGACAGAAATGTAACTCTGGGAAAGCTGACCACATGGAGCTGGGAGTGGTGGGTTTTATCCCTTCTTGGGCTTTTTTGTTTGGAGCTGTTCCTGTTCCTGTGGAAGGAACTTGGACCTGAGTTTGAGTGTGCCTTTCTGGTATTCAGATGGGGGTTAGGGTTAATCCTATTATATCCCAAAGGTCATATCCTGCTTCTCTGGGGCTGCAGCTGATGGCTTACTTCCTGTGTTGGATTTTTTGGGGTGTGTGTGTGCGAGGGGTTGCTGGTTCTAATCCTACCAGTCTGCTATTGTTAGCTGTCAGTTTTGCTGCAGGGAACTTCAAAACATTTGGTCTTGAATGGGCTTCTGCCTGGGTGTGTGTGTGTGGGGGGGGGGGTTGTTCATGAATGGGACTATCAAATCTGCATTTATAAAAAGTGGTTTCTTCAGTTTCTCCTGGGGGCGATTAAGGAAAACTGGGCCTGCTTTTCTGCCTCTTTAAGATCCTTTGGGGAAATACAATATTCTGCCTTTTAATAGTCCCAAAATACTTCTTCCTCTCAGGGGGTTGCTATCCTCCCACAATGATGATGATTAGAATAGAATAGAATAGAATAGAATAGAATAGAATAGAATAGAATAGAATAGAATAGAATAGAATAGAATAGAATAGAATAGAATAGAATAGAATAGAATAGAATAGAATAGAATAGAATTAACAATAGGAAAGAATTTGAATTATAATTAGAACTACAACTAGAATTAGAATTAGAATTAGAATTAATTAGAATTAGAATTAGAATTAGAATTAGAATGGAATGGAATAAACAGAATAGAATAGAATAGAATAGAATAGAATAGAATAGAATAGAATAGAACAGAACAGAACAGAACAGAACAGAACAGAACAGAATAGAATAGAATAAATATTGGAGAATAGAATAGAATAGAACAGAACAGAACAGAATAGGACAGGACAGGACAGAATAGGACAGGACAGGACAGGACAGGACAGGACAGGACAGAACAGAACAGAACAGAACAGAATAGAATAGAATAGAATAGAATAAATATTGGAGAATAGAATAGAATAGAATAGAATAGAATAGAATAGAATAGAATAGAATAGAATAGAATAGAATAGAATAGAATAGAATAGAATAGAGTAGAGTAGAGTAGGGTAGGGTAGGGTAGAGTAGAGTAGAATAGAATAGAATAGAATAGAATAGAATAGAATAGAATAGAATAGAATAGAATAGAATAGAATAGAATAGAATAGAATAGAATAGAATAGAACAGAATAGAATAAATATTGGAGAATAGAATAGAACAGAACAGAACAGGACAGGACAGAATAGAATAGGACAGAACAGAACAGGACAGAACAGGACAGGACAGGACAGGATAGAATAGAATAGAATAGAATAGAATAGAATAGAATAGAATAGAATAAATATTGGAGAATAGAATAGAATTGAATAGAATAGAATAGAATAGAATAGAATAGAATAGAATAGAATAGAATAGAATAGAATAGAATAGAATAGAATAGAATAGAATAGAATAGAATAAATATTGGAGAATAGAATAGAATAGAACAGAACAGAACAGGACAGAACAGGACGGGACGGAACGGAACAGAACAGAACAGAACAGAATAGAATAGAATAGAATAGAATAAATATTGGAGAACAGAACAGAACTAACAATAGGAAAGAGCAACTTTTGGTGTTTGGTGCCCTCGTTTCCCTCTTTTGCACACCCAGCCAAGGTGTTCCTCATCTGCCAGGCATTTCTATCGTTCTGAGAGCTTCTTCTGAAACCGCCGTGTTGCGCCAGGCTAATGAGTTTGGTGGGTTTGAACACCGTCTCCCATCGTGTTTATTAATGTGCCTGGTAGTTCTTCCCGTTGGTTCAGCCACTATTTTCCAATTTTTGCAGAGCCTTGTAATTAGCCCGAAGGGTGCTGGTTATTGTGCAGATGAGAAATAATAATAATAATATCAGTGGAAATTTAAATAATATAAGCCTGAATTGATGGGAGGCTTAATCCACTGAGATACCCGGTTACTGGAATGAATTTTTAGGAATTTCTAACCCAATTAAAATAGAGTTTATTTCCATCTTTCCATCTCTCTTCCTTCCTCTTTCTTTCTTTTCTTCTTCTTCCTTCCTTCTTTCCTTTTTTCTTTCTTTCTCCTCCTTTCTTTCTCTTTCTCTTTTTCTTTCTCTCTCTTTTGTTTTTCTCTCTTTTACTTTTCTCCCTCTTCTTTTTCTTTCTCTGTCTCTTTATTTCTCTCTCTCTTCCTTTCTGCTTCTCTTTCTCTCTCTTTCCTTTTTTTGTTATTCCTCTTTTACATTTTTGTTATTTTCTCTTTTACTATCTCTCTCTCTTCTTATTCTATTCTATTCTATTCTGTTCTGTTCTGTTCTGTTCTTCATTCCTTCTATTCTATTCTATTCTATTCTGTTCTGTTCTGTTCTGTTCTGTTCTATTCTTCATTCCTTCTATTCTATTCTATTCTATTCTATTCTGTTCTGTTCTGTTCTCTTCTGTTCTCTTCTGTTCTCCTCTGTTCTGTTCTATTCTTCATTCCTTCTATTCTATTCTACTCTACTCTACTCTACTCTACTCTGTTCTATTCTGTTCTGTTCTGTTCTATTCTGTTCTGTTCTATTCTATTCTATTCTATTCTATTCCATTCCATTCCATTCCATTCCATTATTCTGTTCTGTTCTCTTCTGTTCTCTTCTCTTCTGTTCTGTTCTGTTCTATTCTATTCTATTCTATTCTATTCTATTCTATTCTATTCTATTCTATTCTATTCTATTCTATTCTATTCTATTCTATTCTATTCTATTCTATTCTTCATTCCTTCTATTCTATTCTATTCTATTCTATTCTATTCTATTCTATTCTATTCTGTTCTGTTCTATTAATATTCTATTCTATTCTATTCTATTCTATTCTATTCTATTCTATTCTATTCTATTCTATTCTATTCTATTCTATTCTATTCTATTCTATTCTATTCTATTCTATTCTATTCTTCTTCCGGAATATTCTTCTTTCAGATTTTGGTATTGATAAAGCAAGTCTAGTTTAGAAATGTATTCCTGAGCCAGGCTCTAAGATGATTATACAGGCAGTCCTTGATTTACAACAATTCATTCAGTGACCGTTTGAAGTGACAGCGGCACTGTGAAAAAGTGACTTATGCCATTTTTTCGCACTTGCGTCCGTCGCAGCATCCCCAGGGTCCCGTGATCAAAATTCAGACGATTGCCAACTGACTCATGTTTATGACGGTCGCAGAGTCCCAGGGTCATGTGATCCTCTTTGCCGACCTTATGACAAGCAAAGCTGGATTCACTTAATGACCGCGTGACTAAGTTAACAACCGAAGTAATTCACTTAAACCACTGCGGCAAAACGGTGGTAAAACGGGGCAGAAACTCACTTAACCGCTGTGTTGCTTAGCAACAGGAATTTTGGCCTCCACTGCGGCCGTAAGTCGAGGACTATTGACAGCTAAGAGTACAGATGGCCCACAACTTACAAGCACAAATTTGTTCAGCAAACTCTGGCAAGAAAAGGAAAAAAATTGGCAACTTTCTCGTTTAGCGACGAAAACGTCGGGCTCCCACGTCTGAAATTGGAATTCTGCAATTCCTGCGCCGTGCCCAACGTGACCGTTTTGTGGCCTGCCTTCCTCCCTTGCCGAGCCCGGCGAGCGGACTCTGCTGTTCGTCTGAAGTTGGGGTTGTGTTTGTGAATCCTTCGGAGGCAAGTAGGAAGGGGTTAGGGGAAATCAGCAGGCTTGCCGAGAAAATTAAATTTGCTTTTTTTTTCCCCTCCCCTGGCGACTTTCCAGGGATGGTGAGACCGGAAGGCACCTCTCGATTAACAGAGTCGGGTTTTTTTTTAATTTGAGATGGTGGCTGCTGAGGAATTTTTGTTGCAAAGTCTTTCTATGCCTCCATTCTCTCCCTTGTGGGCGCGAGGTTGTTTCTGTACCCCAAAGTTGGAGTTGAACAGGGAAGTAGAATGTGTTTTCATTCAGTCGTGGGCACAAATCCTTCCTTCCTTCCTTCCTTCCTTCCTTCCTTCCTTCCTTCCTTCCTTCCTTCCTTCCTCCCTTCCCTTCCCTTCCCTTCCCAATGTCTTTCCTCCTTCCCCTTATTTTTCCTTCCTTCCTTCCTTCCTTCCTTCCTTCCTTCCTTCCTTCCTTCCTTCCTTCCTTCCTTCCCTTCCCTTCCCTTCCCTTCCCTTCCCAATGTCTTTCCTCCCTCCCCTTATTTTTCCTTCCTTCCTTCCTTCCTTCCTTCCTTCCTTCCTTCCTTCCTTCCTTCCCTTCCCTTCCCTTCCCTTCCCAATGTCTTTCCTCCCTCCCCTTATTTTTCCTTCCTTCCTTCCTTCCCTTCCCTTCCCTTCCCTTCCCTATGTCTTTCCTCCCTCCCCTTATTTTTTCTTCCTTCCTTCCTTCCTTCCTTCCTTCCTTCCTTCCTTCCTTCCTTCCTTCCTTCCTTCCTTCCCTTCCCTTCCCTATGTCTTTCCTCCCTCCCCTTATTTTTTCTTCCTTCCTTCCTTCCTTCCTTCCTCCCTCCTTCCCTCCCTCCCTCCCGGCCTCCACCCATCCATCCATCCTTTCTACCTCCCTCTTTCTCCATTCCTTCCTTCCTCCCACTCTTTTCTTCCTTTCCTCTCTCCTTTCCTTTCTTGCTCTCCCTCTCCTTCCTTCCTTCCCTCCTTACCCCTCCCTCCCTCCTTCCTACTCCCTTCTCCCTCTCCATTCCTTCCTTTCTCCCTCTCTCCCACTATTCATCCCTCCAGCCTTCTTCCCTCCCTCCCTCCCTCCCATTCCCACCCTTTTCTTCCTTCCCTCCCTTCTCCCTCTCTCCCTCCCTCCTTCACTCTCTTCCTTTATTGGGGGGGGGGAGGCAGCAGCCTAGCAGCTTCCCACTCAGCAAAGAGCTCTTGTGGGGGGGGTGAGGCTCCCAACTTGTCCCGTCCATCCCTGTGGAGGGTTGCAATCAAACCCCCCGTTTTCCCACCTCTGGCTGGAGCCATTCAGACATTCAGCTATAAAACGAACACGGGGGAGCCGGGGGGGGGGAAACGGGGGAGCAGACTCTGCCCCTACAAATCACTCCAGCTTTCCCCTCCAGCTTAGCAGTTCAAAGCCGGGGGTGGTGGGTGGTGGTGGGAATCCATCTTCCCCAGCCTTTGGTGGGCCTCGAACCCGGAGCCCTTCACCCTTGAGAGCGGGCAGCTCATTGCTGGGGCATCCACCCTCCTCCCCCCTTGAAAACCTCCCCCTCCTCCAGTTCAAAGGCCTGGGACGCCGGGATCACTTCCAAACCACCCTGTTTCCTGGGGGGGGTGGGGCTGTGACAGGAGGAGGAGGAGGAGGAGAAGCCAATATATTACATCTTCCCATCATCCCATCAGCGCTTTCTCGAGGGGGGGGCTGCTGAATTAATCTCCTCTCCCCGCAGCCCCCAGTTTTGCCCCGTAGTGGGTGGCAGGCTGGGATATGACCTTGGCTCTTTCGCAGCCTTCCCCCCCGCCACCCCCACCATCACCGTGAAATTAATTTAAGATGGGGAGAGGGGTGGGCGAGAAAAGAAGGCGGGGGGAGAAAAAAGAGAAGAGAAAGCATGAATTAAAAAAAAACAACCGCAATAATAATAATAGTAATAATAATAATTTTAAAAAAACCTCGGCCGTTTTCCCAGCCTTTTCATTAACGGGGTCATTCGTGCGTAACCTTCGCAGACACACGCACATGCACACACACACACCCGCGCGGTCCCTCGGCTTCGGTGGGAATGCCCCCCACCCCGAGGGGGTTTTCCGGCCTGCATTCCTCAGAGGGGAAACAGCCCCCCCACAAACACCATAGCTTGACTGCCTCTTCTTTGGGGCAGCCCCTGAGATACTGGAAGGCTGCTATCATGTCCCCCCTCGTCCTTCTCTTCATTCAACTAGACATTCCCAATTCCAGCAACCGTTCCCTATATGTTTTAGCCTCCAGTTCCCCAATCATCTTTGTTGCTCTTCTCTGCACTCTTTCTAGAGTCTCGACATCTTTTTTACATTGTGGTGACCAAAACTGGATGCAGTATTCCAGGTGTGGCCTTACCAAGGCATTGTAAAGTGGTATTAGTACTACACGCGATCTTGAGTCTATCCCTCTGTTAATGCAGCCTAGCACTGTGTTGGCTTTTTTGGCAGCTGCAGCACACGGCTGGCTCATATTGAAGTGATTGTCTACTAGGACTCCGAGATCCCTCTCACAGTTGCTACTATTGAGCAAGGTACCACCTATACTATACCTCTGCATTTGGTTTTTCCTGCCTAAATGTAGAACCTTACTTTTTTCACCATTGAATTTCATTCTGTTAGATAGCGCCCAGTGTTCGAGTCTGTCCAGATCCTCCTGTATCTTAAGCCTATCTTCTGGAGTATTGGCTATTCCTGCCAGCTTGGTGTCGTCTGCAAATTTGATGAGTTCCCCATCTATCCCTTCATCCAAATCGTTGATGAAGATGTTGAAGAGCACTGGGCCCAGAACAGAGCCCTGGGGCACCCCACTACACACTTCCTTCCATGTAGATGCAGTTCCATTGAGGACCACACGCTGAGTACGGCCTGTCAGCCAGCTACGAATCCATCTGGGGGTGATGCTGTCTAACCCACATTTTTCTATCTTATCAAGTAGTAGGTTGTGATCTACTTTATCAAATGCCTTACTGAAGTCCAAGTAAATTATATCTTCAGCGTTCCTCTGGTCCACTAGTTTTGTCACTTGGTCAAAGAATGCAATAAGGTTTGTCTGGCACGATCTGTTTTTGACAAACCCATGTTGGCTTTTAGTGATAACTTTGTTCGCATCAAGGTGTTCGCTGATTTGTCGTTTGATTATCTTTTCCAGAATCTTCCCAGGTATTGAGGTCAGGCTGATAGGTCTGTAGTTTCCTGGATCTATTTTTTTTCCCTTTTTTGAAGATGGGAACTACATCAGCTCTCTTCCAGTCATTTTTGTCTACCTATCGAGTCCTTCCCAAGGACCTGGGATAGGCAGATGTGGATATTTGATGGTGTTAGAGATCTCATCGCAGGATGGAAGCAGTTCCTAGTAAGGCTGCCTTTCGCAATTGACTAATGGTGGATTTGTCAATGCCGGTGATGGTGTTCAAGTGGTGCTCCAGTTGTTTGGGGATGGCACCCAAGGCGACTATTACTATTGGTGCCACCCTTGCTTGCCTTTGCCATAGTCTTTCCAATTCTATTTGTAGGTCTTTGTGTTTTGTTATCTTCTCCAGTTCTTTCTCGTCTATTCTGCTGTCTCCAGGCGCCGCCACGTCCACTATCCAGACTTTTTTGTCTTTCTTATCGACAATTGTTAAATCCGGGGTGTTATGTTGCAGGTCCTTGTCTGTTTGAATTCTGAAGTCCCAGAGCAGTTTAATTTTATCATTTTCTATGACTTTCTCTATTTTATGATCCCACCAGTTCTTCATTTATTTATTTATTTATTTATTTAATTTGTATACCGCCCTTCTCCCGAAGGACTCAGGGCGGTGAACAGGGCAATACATAATAAAACAAGATACAAAAATTAAAAATTATCAAAAGTAATTAAACAGAGATGCCCGTAATAAATTAGTACAGATTAAAAGTTAAGCCAATTTATAAAACCCAACCCCATCCCATCAGGTCAGGCCGGCTTGTTCAAAAAGGTGGGTTTTAAGATTGTGCCGGAAGGAGCGGAGATCAGGCGCCATCCGGAGCTCAACCGGAAGATGGTTCCATAAATCCGGTGCGCCCACAGAGAACGCCCTCCCCCTGGGGGCCACCAGTCGGCATTCTTTGACCGGTGGCACCCTGAGGAGGTCCTCTCTGTGGGAGCGTACTGGGCGGAGGGAAGTTGACGCCGGCCGCAGGTGCTCCCCAAGGTATTCCGGACCCATGCCATGTAGGGCTTTGTAGGTCATTACCAACACCTTGAACCTCACCCGGAAGACAACTGGAAGCCAATGCAGCTCGCGGAGCAAAGGTGTGACATGGGAGTGTCGGGAAACTCCCAACACAACTCTCGCGGCTGCATTCTGTACCAGCTGGAGCCTCCGGGTGGTCTTCAAGGGTAGCCCCATGTAGAGAGCGTTGCAGTAGTCAAGACGAGAGGTCACGAGCGCATGAGTGACCGTACGTAAGGCATCCCGGTCTAGATAGGGCCGCAACTGGCGCACCAGGCGAACCTGGGCGAAGGCCCCCCTAGTCACAGCTACTATATGGTCTTCTAGGGAGAGCTGTGAGTCTAGGAGGACTCCCAAGTTGCGAGCCTTATTATTATTATTATTATTATTATTATTATTATTATTATTATTATTATTATTATTATTATTAAGAAAGGTCGTAAAATGAAGCAAAACTCTCTTAACAACTCTCTAGCTTCGCCGTGGAAAATGTGGGCTCAGTTGTTTGCCCAACCTCTGGGAGTTGAAATCCAAAGGCCTTAAGAGTTGCCCACGCTGGACACCCTTGCTTTCAGGAATAAATGGAGCTAGCAGGCACTGGCAAATAAATAAAAAAAAAGCAACCCAAGATATGGGGGTGTCTGAAACCCATTTAACAACCATTCACAGATTTGTGCCAAAGAGATGCTGCCACGTTCCATCCAGTATCTGTTCCTCTTCTTCAGAGATTTTGCTTCAATTTCCCCGAACTGTTTTCCATTCTGCTTGGGCACATTCTATCTAAAACATTATCGGAAAAAGTTACTCCGCTCTGTTTTAACCACCCGTCTCCTCTCGGAATAAAGATTTATTTTTTTTTCCCCCTGCAGAACCCAAATGGAAAATGTCTGCTCTTCTCATTCTCTGGGTGCGCCTGGATGAGCATCTGTGAACTCGGTGCGGGGGGGGGGGCCCTCCGATTTTATTAGCTGTTGAGGCTCCGTGGGAAACTCACGAGAGGGAAGGGTTGTATAAACAGAGGCGTGGGATCAAAACCAGGTGAAGTAACAGTACCGCTTTAGAAAGCCTTAGTAAGGCCACACCTGGAACACGGCATCCAGTTTTGGTCCCCACGTTGCAAAAAAAAGATGTTGAGACTTTGGGTGGGAAAGTGCAGAGAAGAGCAACTAAGATGATTTAAAGGCCTGGAGACTAAAACATAGGAAGAACGGTTGCAGGGATTGGATAAGGCTAGTCTAGAGAATGGCAGAAAGTGAAGAAGAACTGAAGAGCCTCTTGTTGCGAGTGAAGAAGGAGAGTGCAAAACCTGGGTTGAAACTAAACATTAAGAAAACCAAGATCATGGCATCCGGCCCTCTCAATTCCTGGCAAATAGATGGGGAAGAAATGGAGGTAGTGACAGATTTTATTTTCCTGGGCTCCAAGATCACCGCAGATGGGGACTGCAGTTAAGAAATTAAAAGAAGCTTGCTCCTCGGGAGGAAAGCCATGGCAAATCTAGACAGCACACTAAAAAGCAGAGACATCACCCTGTCGACAAAAGTGTGTATAGTCAAGGCTGTGGTCTTCCCAGTTGCAATGTATGGCTGTGAAAGCTGGACCGTAAGAAAGGCTGAGCGTCAAAGAATTGAAGCCTTTGAACTCTGGTGCTGGAGAAGACTCCTGCGAGTCCCTTGGACTGCAAGGCGATCAAACCGGTCAGTCCTAGAGGAGATCAACCCTGACTGCTCTTTAGAAGGCCAGATCCTGAAGTTGAAACTCAAATCCTTTGGCCACCTGATGAGAAGGAAGGATTCACTGGAGAAGAGCCTCATGCTGGGAAAGGTTGAGGGCAAGAGAAGAAAGGGACGACAGAGAATGAGGTGGCTGGATGGAGTCACTGAAGCAGTAGGCGTGAGCTTAAATGGACTCCAGAAGATGGTAGAGGACAGGAAGGCCTGGAGGAACGTTGTCCATAGGGTCGCGATGGGTCGGACACGACTTCGCAACTAACAACAACAACAACAAGAAGTCTAGAGAAAATAAAGACTCTTTCTCTCTCTCTCTCTCTCTCTCTCTCTCTCTCTCTCTCTCTCTCTCTCTCTCTCTCTCTCTCTCTCTGTGTGTGTGTGTGTGTGTGTGTGATAGCAGTCTTCCAGTATTTGAGGGGCTGCCACAAAACAAAAAGAGGGGTTCAACTTATTTTCCAAAGCACCAGAAGACAAGAAACAACAGATAGAAACTAATCAAGGAGAGAAGCAACCTGGAATTAAGGAGAAACTTACTAACAGTGAGGACAATGAACCAGGGGAACTGCTCGCCTCCGGAAGTTGCGAATGCTCCATCACTGGAGGTTTTGAAGAGGAGACTGGACAGCCATTTGTCTGAAATGGTATAAGAGTTTCCATGCTCGGGCAGGTGGCTGGACTAGAAGACCTCCACGGTCCCTTCCAGCTCTACTCTATTCGAATTTCCCTGGTTGTTTCCCATTCTCACTGGGCGTCTTCTAAACCATCACACACACACACACACACACATCGCAAAAAAAAAAGTTTCTCAACTTTTAGTTGTTCATCCCCTCTCGGAATAAAGATCCTTTCCTGCCGAATAATTGAGGCAAAATGGAAAACGCATGCTATTCTTATTCTCTGGGTGCGTCTGGATGAGCATCTGGGAACTCGGCGGGTGCCTTAGATTTTATTAGCCGTCGAATCTGGAGGCTCCGTGGGAAACTCACGTTGGGAAAGGAAGGGAATGGGTCCCCTTTCCCGGTTGGGGTGTGTGGGGGGGGGGCAAAACCACATGGACCACCGAGGAGCAGAGTACGAAAGAAAGAGCTGCATCTTTTCTTTTTTTTTTTGGCGGCAGCAAAGGACCCGTTTTTTAAAATCAGGATGCCCCCCCTCCCTTTGCGCTCGGGGGGGCGGGGTGGGGTAGAGAGAAATGGGTTCCTTCTGGGGGAAGCAAAGAGGAGCCGAAGCCAAGATGGAAGGCCAAGCTAAGATTTTTGAGCCTTCGGAAATGTGGAAGGCGGCAGGCTTCGTCCGTCCGAGAAAGGCGAAAGCGAGTGGGCAAGCGGGAAATTAAATTTTGCAGGGCGCAGGCGACACGCGGAGGCGTGGGAAGCACGGAAGGTTAAGGGGTCGTCGAGAGACTCTTTGCAAAAAGGCCCTAATTGCATCTCTCCGGACCTTTTCTGGAATGGTCCCCAAGGTGCTTTTTTTCCAAGAGGCAAATGGCCTTTCTTTTGTTTTTTCCCCCCCCCCCGAAGACGTTTCCCTTCTCATCCAAGAAGCTTCTTCGGTTCTGACGGAAGGGTGGCGAAAGGAAGGATTCGTATCCCTTGCAGTCCTCTGATCGTTAGTACTCTTTCTGAGAGTTGTGGAGGACACGGGGAGGTTTATCTGTGCCCTAAAGGGTCCGATAAACCTCCGAGCGGCCTCCGCGACTCTCAGAAAGAGCACGAACGATCAGAGGACTGGCAGGAATGTAAATCCTTCCGTCCTCCACCGTTCACTAACAACCGAGGAAGCTTCTTGGACAAGAAGGGAAACCTCTTCAAGGAGAAAGACAGAAAGGCCAGTTGCCTCTTGAAAAAACGCCACCTGGGTGACGGAGAATCTCCATAGACTTTTCTGGAATTGCTTCCTTTTATTTTTATTTTTATTTTTGAGACGGTGGCGGCGGTGGTCTCTGAGATCCGGATGCAAATCGGCCTGCCCGCTCGCACATTTTGCACAGGCCCTTTCAGGAAGCGTAGAAGTAGCTTTAGGGAAGAAGTGTTTTGCGAAAGCTCAGCCTTCTGCTTCCTGGCCAAGGGAAGCGCTCGCCTTTTTGGAGGCAGATTTCTAGCCCTCAGTGTGGACAGAAATTGGCAGAAAGAAACCAGCTGACCAAGATGGAGAGGCGGGATTAGAGGGAATAAGATCTAAAGTTAAGTTCCAGTCTAAGAGGGAGGAAGGGCAATAAGATTGAAATAATCTGTTGAAAAGAAAATTGGAAGTCACTTATATTTTTCTTAACTTTAGCTTTCTTCCCTCTCTATTTTATTTCGCCTTCCTTCCTTCCTTCCTTCCTTCCTTCCTTCCTTCCTTCCTTCCTCCCTTCCTTCCTTCTTTTTTCTATTCCTCTTCCCTTCCTCCCTTTCTTCTTTCTTCTTTCCTTCCTTCCTTCCTTCCTTCCTTCCTTCCTTCCTTCCTTCCTTCTTTACCCTTCTCCTTTTATTTTTTGCCTCCCTCCCTCTCTTTCTTTCTTCCTTCCCTCCTTCCTATTCCTTCCTTCCTTCTTTACCCTTCTCCTTTTCTTTTTTGCCTCTCTCTCTCTCTCTCTCTCTCTCTCTCTCTCTCTCTCTCTCTCTCTCTCTCTCTCTCTCTCTCTCTCTCTCTCTCTCTCTCTTCCTTTCTTCCCTCCTTCCTATTCCTTCCTTCCTATTTGTCTTTTAGAAGAGAACATTTGTATTTCTGGGTTAAATTGCAAGGTCCTTGGTGTTCTTTAAGTTTGCTTGTTTTCTTGCAGACATTTCAATACCCAACTAGGTAATATCATCAGTACTGGAACGGAGTAGGGTTTGCAGAGAGGAGGAGGAGGAGGAGGAGGAGGAGGAGGAGGAGGAGGAGGAGGAGGAGGAGGAGGAGGTGGAGAACTGTTGGGTCTTTGGTGCTCTCTGAGCTGGGTGGTTTTTCTTGCAGACGTTTCATGACCCAACTAGGTAACATCATCAGTAATGGAAGGGAATGGATTGTAGGGAGGAGAAGGAAGAGAACTGTGGGGTCCCTGGGTGCTCTCTGAGCTGGGTGGTTTTCTTGCAGACGTTTCATGACCCAACTAGGGAACATCATCAGTGCTAGAAGGGCGTGGGTTTAGGGAGGAGGAGGAGGGGAGGGAAGGAGGAGGAGGAGGAGGAAAACGACTGTGGGGTCCTTGGTGTTCTCTGAGCTGGGTGGTTTCCTTGCAGACGCTTCATCACCCAACTAGGGAACATCATCAGTGCTAGAAGGGAGGGGATTTCCTCCCTGTTTATTTACAAGTGGTTTGCTATGTCTGTGTCGATTGGACTTGTTTTGTTCTCGGTACTTCCTTGATTAGGCTGTTGTTTACTGCCTGATTGTCTGAGTTGGTAGTTCCTTGATTGAAGCATTGTTTACTGTTTGATCCTTGGTCTGGTGTCGTCCTCCTTATTCACCACACTGTCTCCCTTGCCTCAAACTTCCTCCCGACACTTCACCGCCAATAAAAATATCACTATTTTTTTTTTAAAAAAAAAACAGGTTTGGTTTTTGATCTGAATAAGGAGACAATTCCGCGGAGGGCGTCTTTCTTCTTTCCAAGGCTGCAGAATTCTATCGCCCTCGATACGATGCTATAATTGGCGCCTGATCTCCGCTCCTTCCGGCGCGATCTTAAAACCCACCTTTTTGAACAAGCTGGCCTGGCCTGATGGGATGGGGTTGGTTTTGATAAATTGGTCTCAACTTTTTAATCTGTACTAATTTATTTACGGGCATTGCTGTTTAATTACTTTTTAATTTTTGTATCTTGTTTTTTTACTATGTATTGCCCTGTTCACCGCCCTGAGTCCTTCGGGAGAAGGACGGTATGCAAATTAAATAAATAAATAAATAAATAAATAAATAAATAAATAAATAAATAAATAAGTAAATAAATAAATAAGTAAATAAGTAAATAAGTAAATAAGTAAATAAGTAAATAAGTAAATAAGTAAATAAGTAAATAAGTAAATAAGTAAATAAATAAATAAAGAAATAATGTGTAGTTCGTAGCAAATGGCTACATGGCTTAGGCCTGGGATATTTGCAGGACCGTCTGCTGCCAGGAACAACTTCCCATTGCCCGGTGCGCTCACACAGAGAGGGTCTCCTCAGGGTGCCGTCGGCCAAACAATGTCGGCTGGCGACCCCCAGGGTGAGGGCCTTCTCTGTCGGGGCGCCTGCCCTTTGGAATCAGCTCCCCCGAGAACTTCGGACGTCCCCAGATCTCCGGTCCTTTCGTCGCGACCTAAAGACCTACCTTTTCCAACTGGACAACCTGGACTGAGGATGGGGGTTTTTTTTAATATTGTTTTAATTTTTAATTGGTTTTTAGTGGGGCTTTGTAAAATTTAATCTCTTTTAGTATTTGTATTCATTGTTTTTTGTTTTATTGTTGTCAGCCGCCCTGAGTCCTTCGGGAGATAGGGCGGCATACAAGTCCCATAATTAAATTATTAAATTAAATTAAATCCTGCTCACTTTACGGGAGGTCCTCGTTTAAGGACAGAATTGGCTTGGCACCGACAACTTGGTCCTGAAGCCAAGCCATGGATTGCTAAGCGGAAACCACAAATGGTGTTTCTGACAAAGAATATTTGCAGCTCAGGATTGGAAAGAGGGGTCCTTGGGGCTCTCTGAGCTGGGTGGTTTTCTTGCAGACGTTTCATGACCCAACTAGGGAACGTCATCAGTGCTAGAAGGGAGGAGGAGGAGGAGGAGGAGGAGGAGGAGGAGGAGGAGGAGGAGGAGGAGGGCGGCTGTGGGGTCCTTGATGCTCTCTGAACGGGGTGGTTTTCTTGCAGACGTTTCATGACCCAGCTAGGTAACATCATCAGTGCTAGAAGGGAGGGGGGTTTGCAGAGAAGAAGAAGAAGAAGAAGAAGAAGAAGAAGAAGAAGAAGAAGAAGAAGAAGAAGAAGAAGAAGAAGAAGAAGAAGAAGAAGAAGAAGAAGAAGAAGAAGAGGAAGAGGACGACTGTGGGGTCCTGGGTGCTTTCTGAGCTGGGTGGTTTTCTTGCAGACATTTCATGACCCAACTAGGTAACGTCATCAGTTCTACTGATGATGATGTGCTTCTGCTGATGGGATGGTTATCAGTGCTGATTTACACTGATGACGTTACCTAGTTGGGTCATGAAACTTCTGCGGAAAAAAAAACAACCAAGCTCAGAAAGCACCAGGGACCCCACAGTCCTCCTCCTCCTCCTCCTCCTCCTCCTCTCCACAAACCCCACACCCATCTAGCACAGATGATGTTCCCTAGTTGGGTCATGAAACATCCGCAAGAAAACCACCCAGCTCAGAGAGCATCAGGGACCCCTCAATTGCGTTTCTGATCGGACTTCAGCTCCCCTTGGCTTTACAGCCCCCTGAAGGTTGGAAATGCAAGGATTGGTTGCAAAATTCCTTTTTCCCCATCACTGTAACTGCAAACAGTCCCTAAACGAGGGCTACCTCCCTTTAGCTAGCCGGTTGACCGCTGGGTGGTACTTGCAGAAAGTTGATCCAAGCTAAGTGTGCTGACGTCTGTGAGTAGCCTCTTAGCTTTTGAAGAGGCCTTAAAACAGGTAAAAAAAAACCCCTCATAGTCCAATTAAAAAAAAAGTCAGATTTCTACAGGGTAATTCTCACTCTTCTTCTCTTTGAGCGTTTTGCTTTTGAAAAGAGCAGACACAATATGAAAACTGTAGAGGAGGCTGTAAAGCACAACTGATGTGAGGAAGAGTGGGGTGCACAGAGGGACTCAACAACGAGGTGCAAATTGTTTTGAAGCCTGCACAGCAATTAACACTCTTCCTACTTCCAACAGCTTCTGCCTCAGTTAACCTCCGCGCAAATCTGCTAAAGCTCCAAAGCCGCCTCCTTTAAAAGGGAGAAGAAGATTAACCAAACGGCAGCTGTAGAAAAACACTAGAACATAGGATAATAAAGCGGTCAATTTGGTCTAGAGGTTAAAGCGTTAAGGTAGGAAGCGGGAGACCGTGAATTCTAGTACTGCCTTAGGCATGAGAGCAGGCTGGGTGACTTTGGGCCAATCCCCAGGAGATGGTGAGTTCTAGTCCCGCCTTAGGCATGGAAGCCAGCTAGGTGACTTTGTGCCAATCACCAGGAGATGGTGAGTTCTAGTTCCGCCTTAGGCATAAAATTGGCTGGGTGACTTTGGGCCAATTGCCAGGAGATGGTGAGTTCTAGTCCCGTCTTAGGCATGGAAGCCAGCTGGGTGACTTTGTGCCAATCACCAGGAGATGGTGAGTTCTAGTTCCGCCTTAGGCATAAAATTGGCTGGGTGACTTTGGGCCAATTGCCAGGAGATGGTGAGTTCTAGTCCCGTCTTAGGCATGGAAGCCAGCTGGGTGACTTTGTGCCAATCACCAGGAGACGGTGAGTTCTAGTCCCGCCTTAGGCATAAAATTGGCTGGGTGACTTTGGGCCAATTGGCAGGAGACGGTGAGTTCTAGTCCCGCCGTAGGCATAAAATTGGCTGGGTGACTTTGGGCCAATCACCAAGAGATGGTGAATTCTAGTCCTGCCTTAGGCATGAAAGCCAGCTGGGTGACTTTGTGCCAATCACCAGGAGATGGTGAGTTCTAGTCCCGCCTTAGGCATAAAATTGGCTGGATGACTTTGGGCCAATCGCCAGGAGATGGTGAGTTCTAGTCCTGCCTTAGGCATGGAAGCCAGCTGGGTGACTTTGTGCCAATCACCAGGAGACGGTGAGTTCTAGTCCCGCCTTAGGCATAAAATTGGCTGGGTGACTTTGGGCCAATTGCCAGGAGACGGTGAGTTCTAGTCCCGCCGTAGGCATAAAATTGGCTGGGTGACTTTGGGCCAATCACCAAGAGATGGTGAATTCTAGTCCTGCCTTAGGCATGAAAGCCAGCTGGGTGACTTTGTGCCAATCACCAGGAGACGGTGAGTTCTAGTCCCGCCGTAGGCATAAAATTGGCTGGGTGACTTTGGGCCAATCACCAAGAGATGGTGAATTCTAGTCCTGCCTTAGGCATGGAAGCCAGCTGGGTGACTTTGTGCCAATCACCAGGAGACGGTGAGTTCTAGTCCCGCCTTAGGCATAAAATTGGCTGGGTGACTTTGGGCCAATCGCCAGGAGACGGTGAGTTCTAGTCCTGCCTTAGGCATAAAATTGGCTGGGTGACTTTGGGCCAATTGCCAGGAGACGGTGAGTTCTAATCCCGCCTTAGGCATGGAAGCCAGCCAGGTGATTCTGGGCCAGGCACTCTCAGCCCAGCCCACCTCACAGGGTTGTTTTTATGGGGCAATTAGCAGGAGGAAAATGTGTTGGTGTTGCTCTCCGCCTTGACTTCTTTGTTGAAAACAACAAGGGCAGGATGTAAATAAATAAAACCGCAGGGAAGCCCTTAAGAACTGTGGTGAGAAAGGTCGTAAAGATGGGGCAAAACTCACTTAGCAACAGAGGCGTTGGGCTCAAAGGCGGTCGTGAGTTGAGGACTCCGTGTTTTTGCGGTTAATTTCCTTCCCCGCCTTCCCTCCTGCTTACGAAGGAATTTCTTCTTTCTCAAAATCGTTTCTGATCCTTGAGGTTGTTTTTTTTTCCCGTCCGAGCAAAGTTAACATTTCCCCGCTGGCTAGATTTTATTTTTTTCCCCTGACATCTACCGAAACAGTCCCAGCCTTGGATGCTCGTTCCATCCAACCGTTCATTTTTATTCGCTTTTTCTGCAATTTCTGCATCGGGTCCCTTTGATCAGGGATGTGCAACCGGGGACCAAATTCAAGGCCGTTTCCAGAGATTCTTTGAAAAGCTGTCAGAAAGGTGGGATGTTGTTGGTTTTTTTTTCTTTCTTTCTTTCTTTTTAACGTCAGAGAAAATCTGTAAAATGGTCAGGGGTTGGCAGGGTGATCAAAAAAAAAACAGGAGCCAGGTTGAATCAAACCAAACGGTGCCCCACCTATCGCTCTGAAAGAAGCTACAGGACAGGGCTTCTCAACCTCGGCAACTCAAAGACAGCTGGGCTTCAACTCCCAGAATCCCCCAGCCAGCCAAGGCAACTGGAAAATGGGTGGACTTCAACTCCCAGAATTCCCGAGTCAGCCAAGACAAGTTGAAGATGGGTGGACTTCAAGTCCCAGAATTCCCGAGTCAGCCGAGGCAAGTTGAAGATGGGTGGACTTCAGCTCCCAGAATTCCCCAGCCAGCCGAGGCAACTTGAAGATGGGTGGACTTCAGCTCCCAGAATTCCCTAGCCAGCCAAGGTAACCTAAAGATTGGTGGACTTCAACTCCCAGAATCCCCCAGCCAGCCAAGGCAACTTGAAGATTGGTGGACTTCAACTCCCAGAATCCCCCAGCCAGCCAAGGCAACCTGAAGATGGGTGGACTTCAGCTCCCAGAATTCCTGAGTCAGCCAAGATAACCTAAAGATGGGTGGACTTCAACTCCCAGAATTCCCCAGCCAGCCAAGGCAACTTGAAGATGGGTGGACTTCAACTCCCTGTCAGTGGACTAGAACTCACCGTCTCCTGGTGACTGGCCCAAAGTCACCCAGCCAGTTTTCATGCTTTAACGCAGGACTAGAACTCACCGTCTCCTGGTGACCGTCTCAAAGTCATCCAGCGTGCCTAAGGGGAGGACTAGAACTCACCGTCTCCTGGTGATTGGCTCAAAGTCACCCAGCCGGCTTTTGTGCGTCATGTTTCTGCGTTGGATATTATCACTCTAGAACCGATGAAGGCCAGTTGGATTAAGGTTTGGGAGACTTTATCGCGTCTTAAAACCCACATCGGCGTCACACATGGGTTAAATTGCTGTTAATAAAAGCTGTGAAAGCACTGCAGGAGAAGCTAGCTTAATGAAAATCTTTTCTCTCTCTCTCTCCCATTTGCATCCGATGATTCATCTCCAGCACCGTGCAAAATAAGACGTTAATGAGAGGAGAAGCCTAATTTTCAGTATTTACACAAAGGAGCGGAGGTGCAAACAAGCCAGACGTAGCTGCTCCTCTTCTGCTGTGTCCAATTTCTCCGGGTCTGGCTTGCGTTTTCACTCCTCCCGTTCGGTCCACCCTTGCCTTGGTGGAGAAAGGAAGGGGGCTACTACCTCAGCATGTGGAGGAAAGCAAAATTTTACATTTAGGACGGAAAATAAACAAAGGCACGAATACCGACCGGACGAGACCTGGCTTTAAAAAAGCAGCGATGGTGAGAGGGACCTTGTCACTTGACCCTGAGCCAGCCGTGTGTGGCAGCAGCCTTGTCACTTGACCCTGAGCCAGCCGTGTGTGGCAGCAGCCAAAAAGGCTAACGCAATCCTGAGTTGTATAAACAGAGGCCGAGAATCAAGATCACGCGAAGTGATCAGTACCGCTTTAAAACAAAACCCTACTGAGGCCACACCTGGAGTACCGCAGCCAGTTTGGGTCACCATGTCACAAAAAAGAGGTTTAGAGTTTGGAAAAAGTGCAGAGAAGAGCCGCTAAGAGGATCCAAGGCCTGGAGACTAAAACGTACGAAGAACGGCTGCGGGACTTGGGCTTGGCCAGTCTAAAGAAAAGAAGAAATAGGGGAGACACGATAGCAGCGTTCCAGTATTTGAGGGGCTGCCACAAAGAGGAGGGAGTCACGTTATTCTCCAAAGCACCAGAGGACAGGAGGAGAAACAATGGTTGGAAGCTGATCCAGGAGAGAAGCAACCTGGAATTAAGGAGAGGGTGACAGTGAGGACAATCAACCAGTGCAACAGCTTGCTTGCCACCAGAAGTTGTGTGTGATCCATCACTGGAAGTTTTTAAGAAGAGAGTGGACAGTCACTTTTTTGAAATGGTGTAGGGTCTCCTGCTTGCTCAGGGGGCTGGACTAGAAGACCTCCAAGGTCCCTACCAGAATCTAATCTATTCTATTCTATTCTATTCTATTCTATTCTATTCTATTCTATTCTATTCTATTCTATTCTATTGTCCAATATTTATTCTCTTCTCTTCTCTTCTCTTCTATAGTCCAATATTTATTCTATTCTGTTCTATTCTATTTGATTCTATTCCATTCCACTCTTCTCTTCTCTTCTCTTCTCTTCTCTTCTCTTCTCTTCTCTTCTCTTCTCTTCTCTTCTCTTCTCTTCTCTTCTCTTCTCTTCTCTAGTCCAATATTTATTCTATTCTATTCTATTCTATTCTATTCTATTCTATTCTATTCTATTCTATTCTATTCTATTCTATTCTATTCTATTCTATTCCATTTTCTATTCTATTCTGTTCCATTTTCTATTCTATTCTGTTCTGTTCTACTCTACTCTACTCTACTCTACTCTACTCTACTCCTATTCAATTCTATTCTATTCCATTTTCTATTCTGTTCTATTCTGTTCTACTCTACTCTACTCTACTCTAATTCTACTCAAATGACCCCTGATTTGGGGGGTGTTGCCCAGGAAGAATGGGAGGTTTTCATTTCGTCTCCGAAGAAGAGAGGGAGGTTCCCTCTTAGGGTTAGGACAGAGGGGACCTTTTGCAGCAATCATCAGAGGAGGTCAGAATCCAGGGAAAAGATCAAAAGTCCGCCTCGTCTTCTGAGTAGGTCATGAAAAGCCAGTTCTAGCTTTTTTTGTCTGACTAGATCCTTTCTTCTCAGCTTCGGGCCCCGACCAACCCGTTGTCTGAACGATTCAAGGCCCAGCCAAGGAGGGATGGACGGATGGGGCAGCCTGAGAGAACAATGTCCAAGAGCTCCAACGACTTGAGGAAGCTCAGCGTGGAAGACCTCAGAGCAGCCAGCCAGAAGTAGAGACGTTCATCACTCTGGAAGAGGCCTCTTCGTGAGAATGGCTGGGGCAGATGAGATACGAGACCCCTTTTGACCCTCCATGGATTCTTCTGAACAGAACCTCAAATGGGAAGAGGAGACATCAGCCCCTAACGTCTGAAGACCCTTGATCCAGCTGGTGGTTTCTCTTTCTCTCAAGTTCTTCTTGCTGGACCCCACATCTGGAGGTTAACCCTCTCCTAGGTCTCACGCAGCAGGTAGCTAAACTTTATTGTCCTTTTTATTTTTTTGACTGTGGGCACAACGGCGCACACCAAAAATGAAATTTAGCGGCCTGCTCTCAAAGGGACATGGTGGCTCAGTGGGTTAGGACGCTGAGCTGTTCGATCAGATGGTCGGCAGTTTGGCGGGTCGAATCCCGAGTGCCGCGTAGCAGAGCGAGCGCCTGTTCCTCGTCCCAGCTTCTGCCAACCTAGCAGTTCGAAAGCACGTAAAAATGCAAGTAGAAAAATAGGGACCGCTCCGGTGGGAAGGTAACAGCGTTCCGTGCGCCTTTGGCGTCTAGTCATGCCGGCCACATGACCATGGAGACGTCCTCGGACAAGCGCTGGCTCTTCGGCTTTGAAACGGAGATGAGCACTGGCCCCTAGAGTCGGAAACGACTAGCACGCGTGTGCGGGGGAACCTTTACCTTTACCTTACCTCAAAGGGTACACATGCACTACGCACATTGAAATGTGCCCTACGCAACCTACGTACCAACCCACAGCCTTGCAGGTCAATAACATCAAAATATGAATCCCTGTCCACTTTGAATACACAAGGGAAAGAGGGAAGCTTGAGACTTCACAAGGTTAACCCTGTGTGGAACGACACTGTGGCTGAATCTGGGTGTTCTGCTTCGGATACCACGAAGGCCCCCCCCTCTCCTCCCGATTAACCAGTGGAATTGCTTGCCACCAGAAGTTACGGGTGCTCCATCCTTGGAGGTTTTTTAAGAAGAAGCTGGACAGTCCCTCGACTAAAATGGTATCGGCTCTTCTGCTCGGGCGGGGGGTGGACTAGAAGACCTCCAAGGCCCAGCTCTGTTCTGATTCAATTGTCTACGCTTTCTTCTCTTCAACCACGGTTAAATCCGGCCTGTAAGCTGAGACGTTACCAGTCTCTCTTTAAAAAACAACAACAAAAAAACCCCAACAACCTCACAATAACTCAGTTATATGTTCCCACCTATTTTTCATGGCCAGCACATTTGTACAAGTGTTCCAGCGAATCGTTTTGGCGGCTGTGTTGTGTCGCCATTTATAGCCAGTTTTTGCACTCTTTTTGCACTGGACCGATAGGGCCGATCTATTGCAGAGGTCTTTTGGGGTCAGCGGCCCGGTGGGAAAGGGAGGGGCAGGCTCCTGACACGCATACGCGCAAACATGAACGTGGCCACGGGTGCACGGGTGCGCACAAAGAGGCTGCAAGCATGCGCGCGAGGCTTTCCACGACACCGGGCGTGTGTGTGTGTGAGGGGTGTGGTGCCACCGCCGCCAGGCTGGCAGCAATGCTACCGCCAGCTCAAGGATTGCGCTGCGGCCCCGCGTGAGGTTCGCGCCACGGCCCGCTCGTGACACTGCTGCCGTCCAGGCAAGATTCACAACAGCCCCACCGCCTGCGTGATACTAGCAGCGCTGCCGCTGCCCCGTGCAACATTTGTCGCAACGGTGGACCGAGGGGGGAGTGAGCACGTGCTCACACGCGTGTGCGCTGCCCAACTAGTCCCACAGCCCAATGGATGCCACGGCCCGGTAGTGGGCCACGGCGGGACCTCTGATCTAGTGTCTCTTCTGCTTCTTTGCACAAAGCAATTAACTTTAAATCGATTAACAACTCTTCAATGTCGGCCTTGATCGCCTCGGTTTGCCAGCTTCCTCTGGAGCAGGCAAAATGGAGCCTTCTGTTTCTTTTCTTTTTTTTTTTTTAACGTTCCAGATATAAACCACGGCCGAGTTGGACCTTTATCCGCGTTTCCCTTCGATCTTTTGTAGACATTGACCCCATAAGGATTCCTTCCCTACCCAGCATTCCGTTCATGTTGTTGTTGTTTTTTACTACGTTCTTTCATTATTCACGGTTGGTTTCCTGAACATTAAGTCCCCAATGTTTTCGCTCGCATCAATGTTTGTTCTTGATCCTGTTTTATAGCATCAGCTAAGGTGCGTGGTTCCTCCTTTGACAACTTGCTTGACTTGAAGTCAACCTTTGCCTCCGTTATGGCGAGGCAGAGGTGGTCTAGCAATGTCGCCGGGAGGGTAGAATACATAGTTCGCTAAGGGGGTTAAGACTTCTAGAGGTTAAGGCACCAGGCTAGAAAAGCAGGTGACCGTGAGTTCTAGTACTGCCTCAGGCATGAAAAACAGCTGGATTGCTTTGGGCGTTTTGCCAGTGGAACTACTTGCCTCCAGAAGTCGTGGGCACTCCATCTCTGCAGGTTTTCAAGGAGAGGTTAGACAGTCACTTGTCTGAGATGGCAGAGGTTCTCCTACTTCGGCAGGGGGCTGGACTAGAAGACCTCCAAGTTCCCTTCCAACTCTATTCTATTCTATTCCTGCCTTAGGCATGAAAACTAGCTGGGTGATTTGGGGCCAGTCACCAGGAGACGGTGAGTTCTAGTCCCACCCCAGGCATGAAAGTTGACTAGGTTTCTTTCAGTCAGTCACACTCTCTCAGCCCAACCCACCACACACAGTTGCGTAGGGGGAGGAAGACATGCCTTTGGTTATTTGTAATAATGATGATGATGGTAATAATAATAATAATAATAATAATAATAATAATAATAATAATAATAATAATCACCACCTTGGGTGCAATCCCAAAACAACTGGAGCGTCACTTGGACACCATCGGCATTGACAAATTCGACATCAGTCAATTGCAAAAGGCGACCTTATTAGGAACTGCTTCCATTCTGCGAAGATATCTGTAACACTATCGAACATCCACATCTGCCTATCCCAGGTCCTTGGTAAGGACTCGATAGGTAGACAAAAATGACAAATCCAGTCTGAACATCTGGCTGACTGTGCGATTAATAATAATAATAATAATAATAATAATAATAATAATAATAATAATAATAATAATAATAATACAGTTGGAATGGACCTTGGAGGAATAATAATAATAATAACAATAATAATAATAATAATAATAATAATAATAATAATAATAGTAGTAGTAATAATAGTAATAGTAATAATAATAATAATAAAAATAATAAAAATAATAATAATAATAATAATAATAATAATAATAATAATAATAATAATAATAATAATAATAATAATAAAGTTGGAAGGGATCCTGGAGGTCTTCTAGTCCAACCTCTGTTCAGGCAGGAAACCCTATATCATTTCAGACAAATGGCTGTCCAGTCTCTTCTTAAAAACTTCCAGTGTTGGAGCATTCACCACCTCTGGAGGCAGGTTGTTCCACTGATTAACTGTCAGGAAGTTTCTCCTTAGTTCTAGGTTGCTTCTCTCTTTGGTTAGTTTCCATCCATTACTCCTTGTCTTGCCTTCAGGTGCTTTGGAGAATAGCTTGACTCCCTCCTCGTTATTATTAATAATAATAGGATGCATCTTCTATTCTGCTCTGTCCAGGTATTGCCACATCCACTATCTAGCCTTTTTTGTTCCTCCTCCTCCTCCTCCTCTTTCTCCTCCTCCTCTTCCTCCTCCTCACCATCTTCCTCTGAACACATCAAAAGCTCGGCTCTCGTAGTGTTTTCCCCCTCTCCCCCGGCTTTCTTCCATCTAAGAACCCTGGATCCTTTAATGACCATTTCTGCTAAATGCCTGTTTGCTGAGCGGTGATTAAAAAGCCATTTCGGGAGGCTGAATGAGCTGAGCATTCCTTCCTGGTGAGTCTTCATCAGAGGCTGAACGGTCAGCCGGTGTTGTGATTCCGTGCCAGCCTGTGATCCTGGCAGCTGAGTCCGGGGAATCAGAGGAGGAGGAGGAGGAGGAGGCCTGGGGAGCCATCAGAGTTGGAGGAAGGCTCTGATGAGTTACCAGACTTACAAAGTGAGGAAGAACCTGGCCCCTCCCCTCGTGGTCAAGCTGAAAGCCAGCTGGGCTGGGAGGCTGAGTCAGACTCGGAGGCAGCACAGCTGGAAGACCTCAGAGATGCACGTAGTAAAACGCAGACAGGTCACACGAGTAGGTCAGAGGGAGGCAATGGGGCGACTCCAGGGCAGAAGGAGAAAGCAGTGGGAAGCCACGCCTTGGGGGCTGCGTAACAAAAAAGGGAATGTGTGGGCAGGGCTGGTTGCTGGAGGCAACCGTTTGCAAAGAATTTCTGTGTCCAGAGATGATGGTCTGTTTATTTTACTAGAGAGTTATTTCCTGTTTTGGCTCCGTTTTGTTTGTGGACAAGGTCTGTAACTCAAATAAAAAAAGGGTTTCTTTTTCCAGTCTACTGTTAAAAAAGGGGTTGCCTTGTGAAGTAACAAGGACGTACGTAGGCTGGGACAGAACAGTTGGAGGGGGTCAGGCCCTGGAAGGGGTGCATGTGTGTGTGTGTGTGTAGGAGTCCACGACCTCTGAGGTCCCTTCCCTCTCTCTTACAATTCCGCAAGTGACCAAGTTAAATTCATCTCAACAGCACTGTGGCCAGTAATAATAAAATAATAATAATAAAGAAAATCAATCCAGAAACACAACAGTTTTAACAACAGTTTCAATGAAATTGTGGTCACCAATAATAACCGTAATGGAATGAAACCATTCGTAGGGGTAGTCCTGAACTTACAACGTTTCATCTAGTGACCGTCCGAAGGTACAACGGCATTGAAAAGAGAGACTTGTGGCCGTTTTTCACCCTTACGACTGTCGCAGCAACCCCCTGGTCACGCGATAAAGATTCGGACGCTTGGCCACTGACTCGTATTTACGACGGCTACAGCGTCTCAGAATCACGTGATCCCCTTTGGCAACCTCCTGGCGAGCGAAGTCCATGGGAGAAGTCAGATTCGCTTAACGACCGGGTTACTCATTTAACAACTGCAGTGATTCACTCAACAACCATCGCAAGGAAGGTCATAAAACGAGGCAAAGCTCACCTAACAAATGTCTCCCTTAGCAAAAGAAATTTGGCGCTCCGTTGTGGTGGTAAGTCATGGACTATGCGTACAGCATTGAATTGTCCTGTGATGCGTTGTCGCACCACGAGCTTGCCGTGGTGAGCTGTCCTAGACCATCTTTGGTGACTGGCTTTAGACAACATCCTCAGTCTAAACCAGAAGTGAATAGAGCAGAGCAGGGCAGAGTAGAAATAGAATAGAATAGAATAGAAAAAATAAGTGAAGTGGAGTAGAATAGAATAGAATAGAATAGAATAGAATAGAATAGAATAGAATAGAATAGAATAGAATAGAATAGAATAGAATAGAATAGAATAGAATAGAATAGAATAGAATAGAATAGAATAGAATAGAATAGAATCTGGAAGGGACCGTGGAGGTCTTCTAGTCCAGCCCTCCGCTTAAGCAGGAGAATCTATACCATCTCAGACAGGTGAATGTCCAGTCTCTTCTTAAACACCTGCAGTGATGGAGCGCCCACGATTTCTGGTGGCCAGCTGTTCCACTGGTTGATTGTTCTCACTGTCAGGAAGTTTCTCCTTAATTCCAGGTTGCTTCTCTCTTTGTTCAGTTTCCAACCATTGTTTCTCGTCCTTCCCTCTGGTGCTTTGGAGAATAACGTCACCCCCTCTTCTTTGTGGCAGCCCCCCAAATACCGGAACGCTGCTATCGTGTCTCCCCTATTTCTTCTTTTCTTTAGACCAACCAAACCCAAATCCCGCAGCCATTCTTCATAGGTTTTAGCCTCCAGGCCTTGGATCACCTTAGTTGCCCTGCTCTGATTTTTTTCCAAACTCTCAGCATCTTTTTTGTGATACGGTGACCAAAATCTTCGACAGATGGGTCCACTGAACAATGCCAGCCAAATCACCAGCCCCAAAATGTCACTCACACCCAGGCAATTCCCCTTGACCGGGGAGACGTTCCCAAACAAAAAAAAGCAGAATAAATAATAGGATTAAACTGGAAAGAAGCCAGTAGGGGCTCCAAAATTCAATGAACCAGCCTTTCAAAAATAAGGCTTTTTATCTTTAGCATGGATAAGTCCGATGTTTTTCAGTCTCAGCAACTTTGAAATCTGAGAATTCAAGTCTGAGAATTCTCCAGCCAGCATTCAGTCTGCACATGCTGGCTGGGGAATTCTGGGAATTGAAGTCCAAACATGCTGGCTGGGGAATTCTGGGAGTTGAAGTCCAAACATGCTGGCTGGGGAATTCTGGGAGTTCAAGTTCACACATGCTGGCTGGGGAATTCTGGGAGTTGAAGTTCATACATGCTGGCTGGGGAATTCCGGGACTTGAAAGACACACATATTGGCTGAGAAATTCTGGGAGTTGATTTCCTAAGGCTGCTGGGGAATTCTGGAGGTTGAAGTTCACATGTGCTGGCTGGGGAATTCTGGGACTTGAAGTTCACACATGCTGGCTGGGGAATTCTGGGACTTGAAGTTCACACATACTGGCTGGGGAATTCTGGGAGTTGAAGTTCATACATGCTGACTGGGGAATTCCGGGACTTGAAAGACACACATATTGACTGAGAAATTCTGGGAGTTGATTTCCTAAGGCTGCTGGGGAATTCTGGAGGTTGAAGTTCACACATGCTGGCTGGGGAATTCTGGGAGTTGAAGTTCACACATACTGGCTGGGGAATTCTGGAAGTTGAAGTTCATACATGCTGGCTTGGGAATTCCGGGACTTGAAAGACACACATATTGGCTGAGAAATTCTGGGAGTTGATTTCCTAAGGCTGCTGGGGAATTCTGGAGGTTGAAGTTCACATGTGCTGGCTGGGGAATTCTGGGAGTTGAAATCCACCCATCTTAAAGTTGCTAGCATTAAGGAAGTCCGGTCTATTCAATTAGAGCAAAGTTAGTTCCAATGACTAACCTCCTCACAGGCTAGTTCAGAGCGATTTCTTCAAAAAAGAAAAAACCTAAAATAAGAGAACTCTCAGCCAACATTAGGATTGGAGAGAGTAAAAGCAGCGTCTTGTCCACGACAAACGTGGAGGGATTTATGCAGGGGTCTTCAAACGTGGCCCTGTTATGACTGGTGGACTTCAACTCCCAGAATTCCTCAGCCTGGCTGAGGAATTCTGGGAGTTGAAGTCCACCAGTCATAAAAGGGCCACGTTTGAAGACCCCCTGGATTTATGGAATGGAGAACACACCAGTCCATTTGTGCTCACGGAAGCTCTGCGTGTTCTGCTATTCTTTATTTTCTTTATTTTAGCCTCGGGAAATTTCACCAAAAAATGAAATGGATGTGCAAAAAGCTCGGATCATTATCTAGGGCACTAACGAACGAGGCTTTGGCTCTTTCTAAGGGTCTCTTGTCCTGCCGTGTCATTACTATGAGAGAAACATCTGGAAGATGCTTGCCTTATATGCACAGGTGTTCCTCGACGTGCGACCGCGACGGAGCCCCAAAATTCTGTTGCCTAAGAGGGAGACGGTTGCTGAGTGAGCTTTGCCCCATTTTACGACTTTTCTCCCCACATTCGTTAAGCGGGATGCTGCAACCGTCATAAATACGAGTCAGTTGCCAAGCCTCTGAATGTTGATCCCATAATCACACATAATTCCCTTTTTTTTCCCCAGTGCTCTTGTAACTTCGAACGGCCAATAAATGAACCGTTGTACGTTAAGGACTGCCTGTACATATTTTTACTAATTGCAATAATAATAATAATAATAATAATAACAACAACAACAACAATAATAATAATAGTAATAATAATAATAATAATAATAATAATAATAATAATAATAATAATAATAATAGCCATTTTCCTAGCACACGGGGTGAATCCTTCTCCATCTTCCAATTTCTCTTCCCTTTTCGGGTGGTAAAAATCCATTTGTCATGCCTGATACAATAGCATAGTTGGATGTCTCACCCCTTTTCTCCGTTATGTCATTTTATTTTATTTATTATCTGTCCCCTCCTTCCGGTTTCTCTGTCGGATAGCCCCAAAAAGGCTTCTGAGATGCCATAGATTAAAAAATAATAAAGCAGCAAAAGAAAACACGAATAAACTGTCATGGCTCATCGTGAACCAGCAGAAAAAAATTGTCCTATTAAAACAGCCGAATCAGAGATACGGCTTAGCCCCTCCCATGATGTTCTTTATAGCAGAATTGGAAGGGACCTTGTAGGTCATCTAGTCCAACCCCCTGCTCAAGCAGGAGATCCTCATGCATTTCAGACAAATGGCTGTCCAGTCTCTTCTTAAAAGTCTCCAGTGATGGAGCACCCACAACCTCTGGTGGCAAGCTGTTCCACTGGTTGATTGTTCTGACTGTCAGGAAGTTTCTCCTTAGTTCCAGGTTGCTTCTCTCCTTGACTAGTTTCCATCCGTTGCTTCTTGTCCCGCCTTCAGGTGCTTTGGAGAATAGGTGGACCCCCGCCCCCTCTTCTTTGTGGCAACCCCTGAGATATTGGAAGGCTGCTATCATATCATCCCTAGTCCTTCTGTATTTCGATTAGATGACATAGCCAGTTCAGAATGCAGAATAACATAATTGGAAGGATCTTGGAGGTCTTCTAGTCCAACCCCCTGCTCAGGCAGGAAACCCTATACCATTTCAGTCTCTTCTTAAAAACTTCCAGTGTTGGAGCATTCAGAGCTTCTGGAGGCAGGTGGTTCCACTGGTTAATTGTTCTCACTGTCAGGAAGTTTTTCCTTAGTTCCAGGTTGCTTCTCTCCTTGACTAGTTTCCATCCGTTGCTTCTGAGAAGAGGGGAAAAGGGATTCGAATTAGGTAGTTAATAAGTAAAGGATCGAAGGATTGATAGATATAATAGAGATAAGTATAATGGAGATGAGATAGATAGATAGATAGATAGATAGATAGATAGATAGATAGATAGATAGATAGATAGATAGATAGAGATAGATAGATAGATAGATAGATGATAGATAGATAGATAGATAGATAGATAGATAGATAGATAGATAGATAGATAGATAGAGATAGATAGATAGATAGATAGATAGATAGATAGATAGATAGAGATAGATAGATAGATAGATAGATAGATAGATAGATAGATAGATAGATAGATAGATAGATAGATAGATGGATGGATGGATGGATGGATGGACGGGCGGTTGGATAGATAGATAGATAGATAGATAGATAGATAGATAGATAGATAGATAGATAGATAGATAGATAGATAGATAGATAGATAGAAGAGAGATGAGATAGATAGATATGGATGGATAAATGATAGATAGATAGATAGATAGATAGATAGATAGATAGATAGATAGATAGATAGATAGATAGATAGATAGATAGAAGAGAGATGAGATAGATAGATATGGATGGATAAATGATAGATAGATAGATAGATAGATAGATAGATAGATAGATAGATAGATAGATAGATGAGAGATGAGATAGATAGATAGATATGGATGGATAAATGATAGATAGATAGATAGATAGATAGATAGATAGATAGATAGATAGATAGATAGATAGATAGATAGATAGAAGAGAGATGAGATAGATAGATATGGATGGATAAATGATGATAGATAGATAGATAGATAGATAGATAGATAGATAGATAGATAGATAGATAGATAGATAGATGAGAGATGAGATAGATAGATAGATATGGATGGATAAATGATAGATAGATAGATAGATAGATAGATAGATAGATAGATAGAAGAGAGATGAGATAGATAGATATGGATGGATAAATGATAGATAGATAGATAGATAGATAGATAGATAGATAGATAGATAGATAGATAGATAGATAGATAGATAGATAGATAGATGGATGGATGGATGGATGGATGGACGGGCGGTTGGATAGATAGATAGATAGATAGATAGATAGATAGATAGATAGATAGATAGATAGATAGATAGATAGATAGATAGATAGATAGATAGAAGAGAGATGAGATAGATAGATATGGATGGATAAATGATAGATAGATAGATAGATAGATAGATAGATAGATAGATAGATAGATAGATAGAAGAGAGATGAGATAGATAGATATGGATGGATAAATGATAGATAGATAGATAGATAGATAGATAGATAGATAGATAGATAGATAGATAGATAGATAGATAGATGAGAGATGAGATAGATAGATAGATATGGATGGATAAATGATAGATAGATAGATAGATAGATAGATAGATAGATAGATAGATAGATAGATAGATAGATAGATAGATAGAAGAGAGATGAGATAGATAGATATGGATGGATAAATGATAGATAGATAGATAGATAGATAGATAGATAGATAGATAGATAGATAGATAGATAGATAGATAGATAGATAGATGAGAGATGAGATAGATAGATAGATATGGATGGATAAATGATAGATAGATAGATAGATAGATAGATAGATAGATAGATAGATAGATAGATAGATAGATAGATAGATAGATAGAAGAGAGATGAGATAGATAGATATGGATGGATAAATGATAGATAGATAGATAGATAGATAGATAGATAGATAGATAGATAGATAGATAGATAGAAGAGAGATGAGATAGATAGATATGGATGGATAAATGATAGATAGATAGATAGATAGATAGATAGATAGATAGATAGATAGATAGATAGATAGATAGATAGATAGATGAGAGATGAGATAGATAGATAGATATGGATGGATAAATGATAGATAGATAGATAGATAGATAGATAGATAGATAGATAGATAGATAGATAGATAGATAGATAGATAGATAGATGATAGAACATTTCCTTTTCCTGTACCTCCTTTTTGAAACATGCCCTTCCTCCCCCCACCCCCAATCTAGTCAGGTCTCCGCTAGGGCCAGGATCCAGCCTCCTTTCCCCTCGGGGCAGGGCTGAAGCCCCCTCCCCTCCGCCTTCCGCTCTCCCAGCCCAGCGGCCCCTGCCCTCGCGGGGGGGGGGGTGATGTTTGTTCATCAGCCGCCCGGCTCGGCTTTTAACTTTTAATTGTTTCATTGACTTGTTTATGGTTTGCATCGATTTTCAGATTTTCACGTAGCCTCCCCCAGCTCTTGGTCAATTGCAAAGGAGAGTTCAAAGCGTTTAATAAGCAAAGTGCCTCTGGGGATAACACATCGTGTGTGTGTGTGTGTGTGTGTGTGTGTGTCTGTGTCTGTGTCTGTGTCTGTGTCTGTGTCTGTGTGTGTGTGATTTAGAAACAATACAGGCAGCCCCCTCCTGAAAAAATAAAAAAAAATCAATGTGCAGCTGGATGTTGTGATTTGTTGCGTTTCTGCAACAAAAGAGATGATATAATTTCGGATAATGTGCTTTACTTGGTTATTAAAATGCAAGTGGTCCTCAGCTTACGGGCACAATGGAGGCCAGCATTTCTGTTGTTAAGTGAGACCGTTGTTAAGTGAGTTTCGCCCCCTTTTTTACTACCTTTCTTGCCAGAGTTGCTAAGTGAATCACTGCAGTTGTTAAGCGAGAAACGCAGTCCCTAAGTGAATCTGGCTTTCCCGTTGATTTTGATTGTCAGAAGGTCGCAAAACGGATCACGTGACCCCCAGGGACACTGGAAAAGTCATAAATACGAGTCAGTCGCCCAGCGTCAATGGGGGAAGCTGTATTCACTTAACAACCATGTTACTAACGTAGCAAATGGGATGAGTCGTTTAACAACTGTTGTGAAATGGGGCAAAACTCACTTAACAGACGTTTCACTTAGTGATGTAAAATTTTGGTCTCGATTGTGGCCGTAACCCGAGGACCACCTGTGTAGGCAAGGAAGCTCCGTTCTCATCTTCTGTACCCTTGGGAGTGTTTTTGAAACTCTTTTAATGAATCTCCCAGACTGGATTCGCACAGGATCCTAAGTGAGAACTTTGTTTTCTCGCTAGAGATTCAGCATATTGAATGCCAGATTCCAGGATCCACTGGCTCTCCTTCCGATGATTACATTAAATATCGCTTGATCATCTCAAAGGCAATCAGTGCCAGACGAAAGCTGTGGGAAATTGGCTAAAATTAGATAGATAGATAGATAGATAGATAGATAGATAGATAGATAGATAGATAGATAGATAGATAGATAGATGGATGGATGGATGGATGGATGGATGGATGGATGGATGGATGGATGGATGGATGGATGGACGGACAGACAGACAGACAGACAGATAGATAGATAGATAGACAGAGATAGACAGATAGATGATAGATGGATGGATGGATGGATGGACAGATAGATAGATAGATAGATAGATAGATAGATAGATAGATAGATAGATAGATAGATAGATAGATAGATAGATAGATAGATGATAGATGGAGATAGATAGATAGATAGATAGATAGATAGATAGATAGATAGATAGATAGATAGATGATAGATAGATAGATAGATAGATAGATAGATGCATATAATAGAGATAGGTACAATGGAAATGGATGATAGATAGATAGATAGATAGATAGATAGATAGATAGATAGATAGATAGATAGATGGATGGATGGATGGATGGATGGATGGATGGATGGATGGACGGACGGACGGACGGACGGACAGACAGACAGACAGACAGACAGACAGATAGATAGATAGATAGATAGACAGAGATAGACAGATAGATGATAGATGGATGGATGGATGGATGGACAGATAGATAGATAGATAGATAGATAGATAGATAGATAGATAGATAGATAGATAGATAGATAGATAGATAGATGGAGATAGATAGATAGATAGATAGATAGATAGATAGATAGATAGATAGATAGATAGATAGATGCATATAATAGAGATAGGTACAATGGAAATGGATGATAGATAGATAGATAGATAGATAGATAGATAGATAGATAGATAGATAGATAGATAGATAGATAGATAGATGATAGATGGAGATAGATAGATAGATAGATAGATAGATAGATAGATAGATAGATAGATAGATAGATAGATAGATAGATAGATAGATAGACAGACAGACAGACAGACAGACAGACAGACAGACAGACGTCTCAAGTCACAGCCAGCCTTGGGAAATTGGCTAAAATTAGCAGGAAGGGCCCTTAAAAAAATACACTATTAGGAGAATCCTGTCCATAATTGGGCTTGATAAAATCCTGGCGACATTCTCCCCAAAGTCTTTGCAGCTCTTGCTATCTGATTAAGCGCTAAATTTCCAGAGCAATCGGCCAATTGGAAGGACCAGGAGAAGCTGTGCCCCCCCCCAAGAGGGTCCATTAACCCCAATTGATTATGTAATAGAAAATATAATTCCCTTTTAAGGCTGAGTCGATGGAAAGCTCGAAAACCAAGCGATGGGGATCTTAACAGGACCTGGTTTCCCGGTAAAACTTCCTGATCAATTTTCCTTCCCTCTTTGTAAATCTTCCGGCATTGTTTCTCACATACACAACTGTGCGTCTGCCAGGCCGATGCAACGGGGGGTGGGTGGGAATGGGGGTGTCTATTTGGCACCCCCAACAGGTCCGAACTTTAGCAAGATGAGCCTGGTGATGGGTGAGCAAGCGGGCATTATTAATAACAAGACAGGTCTCCATTCAAAGGGGAGTAATGAACATAAGAATAGATCAATAGAATAGAGCTGAAAGGGACCCTGGAGGTCTTCTAGTCCAGCCCCCGCTCAACAGGGGGTCCCGTCTAATAAAATTAAATTCAGTGGGGGGAAAAAAATAAGGTTCTACATTTAGGCAAGACAAACCCAACGGACAAGTCTAATGCAGGCAGTCCTTGACTTATGACGACTGAGCCTTCACGTTTCTGTGGTTAGGCGAATATTTGTTAAGTGAGTTTTGCCCCGTTTTACGACCTTTCACAGTTGTTAAGTGAGTCACTGCCGTTGTGAAGGTAGACACGCGGCGGTTAAGGGAATCTGGCTTCCCCTTTGACCTTGGTCAGAAGGTCGCAAAAGGGGATCACATGACCTGGGACACTGCAAACCGTCATAAGTATGAAGCGGTCGCCAAGCCTGTCTATATATCTACTTATCTTCTCTTATCCACCTTCCTCCCTAATTCATCCCTCCCTCCCTCCCTTCCTTTCTTCCTTGCTATTTACCTACCCTATCCATCCATCCACCCGTTCATCCATCCATTTATTCCTTCCTCCCTTCCTTTCTTCCTACCTACCTACCCTATCCATCCATCCATCTATCATCCATTTATTCCTTCCATCCTTCCTTCCGACCTACCTATCCTATCCATCCACCCATCCACCTATTTATTCATCCATTGTATTCCTTCCTTTCATTTGTTCTTCCTTTCTCTTTTTATCCCTCTCTTTTTCTCTTTCTCTTTCTCTTTCTTGCCTTTCTTTCTTGGCTTTTTCTTCTTTCCTTCCTTCCTTCCTTCGACTCGTTCTTCCTTTCTCTCTCTTTCTTATCTGTCTTTTTTCTCTTTCTCTTTCTTTCTTTCTCTCTCGTCTTTCCTTCCTTCACTTCAATTCGTTCTTCCTTTCTCTCTTTCTTATCTGTCTGTCTTTTTTCTCTTTCTCTCTTTCTTTCTTTTTCTCTTGTCTGTCTTCCTTTTTCTTTCCTTCCTTCCTTCTTTCTTGGCTTCTCTTGTCCTTTTTCTTCCTTCCTTCCCTTCCTTCCTTCCTTCCTTCCTTCCTTCCTTCCTTCCTTTGATTCATTCTTCCTTTCTCTCTCTTTCTTATCTCTGTCTTTTTTCTCTTTCTCTTTCTTTCTTTCTTTCTTTCTTTCTTTCTTTCTTTCTTTCTTTCTCTCTTGTCTTTCCTTCCTTCCTTCCTTCCTTTGTTCTTCCTTTCTCTCTCTTTCTTATCTGTCTGTCTTTTTTCTCTTTGTCTTTCTTTCTTTCTCTCTTGTCTTTCCTTCCTTCCTTCCTTCCTTCGTTCTTCCTTTCTCTCTCTTTCTTATCTGTCTGTCTTTTTTCTCTTTCTTTCTTTCTCTCTTGTCTTTCCTTCCTTCCTTCCTTCAATTCGTTCTTCCTTTCTCTCTCTCTTATCTGTCTTTTTTCTCTTTCTCTTTCTTTCTTTCTCTCTTGTCTTTCTTTCCTTCCTTCCTTCAATTCGTTCTTCCTTTCTCTCTCTCTCTTATCTGTCTGTCTTTTTTCTCTTTCTCTTTCTTTCTTTCTCTCTCATCTTTCCTTCCTTCCTTCAATTCGTTCTTCCTTTCTCTTTCTCTTATCTGTCTTTTTTCTCTTTCTCTTTCTTTCTTTCTCTCTCGTCTTTCCTTCCTTCCTTCCTTCCTTCCTTCAATTCATTCTTCCTTTCTCTCTCTCTTATCTGTCTGTCTTTTTTCTCTTTCTCTTTCTTTCTTTCTCTCTCGTCTTTCCTTCCTTCCTTCCTTCAATTCGTTCTTCCTTTCTCTCTCTCTTATCTGTCTGTCTTTTTTCTCTTTCTCTTTCTTTCTCTCTTGTCTGTCTGTCTTTTTCCTTCCTTCCTTCCTTCCTCCCTCCCTCCCTCCCTCCCTCCCTCCCTCCCTCCCTCCCTTCCTTCCTTCCTTCCTCCCTCCCTCCCTCCCTCCCTTCCATCCACACTCTTTCTGCCTCTTTCTCCCTTCCTCTCTCTCTCTCTCTCTCTCTCATGATACAAATCAGAGAAGAGGTCATTTGCAACCCTCCAGCTACTGAAGCATTTAATTCCAACATAAACTACGAGAGCTCAGGGCGGTAAATATCCACCCCGCTGCTCCGTCTCTTGAAGCAGAGATCTTCTTGAAGGGCGTCGTTCGCTGAGTTCCTTTGTCGGTGCACTGTTGTGCCAATTGTGGTTTTATGGTTGCAGTCCCAATCACACCAACAAATCCAGCGGATTCAGCTGCAGTGGGGTTTTTTTTATCCATGGGTCTCCATCGCTGTTTCATAAACTGGCAGGCTCTGACCAGCTCTGGCCATTGGCCTTTGTGAAAAGGCTGTGGAGCCCAATTTCTGCACACCTTTCTGCACTTATGTATAATATTCTATATCTCACCAAGGAATAAATGATGCATAGACAGTTATGTTTGAAACTTAACATTAGGAAAACCAAGATCATGGCATCCGGCCCTCTCAATTCCTGGCAAATAGATGGGGAAGAAATGGAGGTAGTGACAGATTTTATTTTCCTGGGCTCCAAGATCACTGCAGATGGGGACTGCAGCCAAGAAATTAAAAGACGCTTGCTCCTGGGAAGGAAAGCCATGGCAAATCTAGACAGCACACTAAAAAGCAGAGACGTCACCCTGTCAACAAAAGTGCGTATAGTCAAGGCTATGGTCTTCCCAGTTGCAATGTATGGCTGTGAAAGTTGGACCATAAGAAAGGCCGAGCGCCAAAGAATGGAGGCCTTTGAACTATGGTGCTGGAGAAGACTCCTGCGAGTCCCTTGGACTGCAAGGCGATCAAACCGGTCGGTCCTAGAGGAGATCAACCCTGACTGCTCTTTAGAAGGCCAGATCCTGAAGCTAAAACTCAAATCCTTTGGCCACCTAATGAGAAGGAAGGACTCACTGGAGAAGAGCCTCATGCTGGGAAAGGTTGAGGGCAAGAGAAGAAGGGGACGACAGAGAAGGAGGTGGCTGGATGGAGTCACTGAAGCAGGAGGCGTGAGCTTCAATGGACTCCAGAAGATGGTGGAGGACAGGAAGGCCTGGAGGAACGTTGTCCATGGGGTCGCGAGGTGTCAGACACCTAGAAGGTGTGTGATCCAGTTTTGGTCGCCACAATATAAAAAAGATGTGGAGACTCTGGAAAGAGTGCAGAGCAGAGCAACAAAGATGATCAAGGGAATGGAGGATAAAACATATAAGGAACGGTTGTTGGAATTGGATATGTCTAGTTTAATGAAGAGAAGGACCAGGGGGGACATGATAGCACTATTACAATATTTGAGGGGCTGCCACAAAGAAGGGGGTGGTGTCAACTTATTTCCCAAAGCACCCGAAGGCGGGACAATCAAGGAGAGAAGCAACCTAGAGCTAAGGAGAAATTTACTGAGAACAATTAACCAGTGGAACAGCTCGCCACCAGAAGTTGTGGAGGCTCCAACACTGGAGGTTTTTCAAGAAGACCCTGGGCAGCCATTTGTCTGAACGGTTTCCTGCTTGAGCAGGGGGTTGGACTAGATGACCTCCAAGGTCCCTTCCAATTCTGTTCTTCTCTTATTCTGCTGGAAAGAGAGAACAGAAGATAAGAGTTATTTATTTATTTATTTATTTATTTATTTATTTATTTATTTATTTATTTATTTTTATTACATTTATATCCCGCCCTTCTCCAAAGACTCAGGGCGGCTTACGAGCTTAGCAGTAGCCTTCATTCTATGTATATGCCTGCTTATTAGGGCTTTCACACACACACCCCAAGCGGCATTATTACAAAGTCAGCTTAATTGCCCCCAACAATCTGGGTCCTCATTTTACCTACCTGGGAAGGATGGAAGGCTGAGTCAACCTGGAGCCTGGTGGGACTCGAACCTGCACTAATGGCAGGCAGCTGGTGTTACTTAAGGAGGCATTAGCCCACTGCTCCACCAAGGCTCTGCTTCACAGTCTCGAGATCTGAAATAGATCCCTTATTAGCCAGTCCGTGAAAGCAAAAAAAAAAATAAATTCTTTGAAGCAGCTGTAATGAGATCTCCCGTTGTTTTATTGCTGGGATGTAGAGGTATTTTACTCAGCCTCTCAATCAAGGTTTTTCAAACATGGCCAAAACTGGGATTGCCATTTCCATTGCTAAGCAAGGCACCGATTAAATGACACCGCCACACACACACACACACTATTTTTTACAATCCGGCTTCCCCCCCATTTATTCTGCTGGTTGGGAAGGTGGGAAATCAACGTGACTCTGAAACTCTGTGACCGTTGTAAAACGTGCCAGTTGCCGATTTTTATATATATATATATATATTTATTTTTATAAATATTTTACTGGTTTTTAACACTAACCATCTCCAGTGCCTGGTGTAAAACCATGGCGTCTTGGTTTATATATTTGAGAAAGAAAAAAGAAAAGAAAAGAAAAGAAAGGCAATAATAATTAACGAACAGTGAATAACAATTAAATTTGATAATTCCCTAATTCGTCCATGAATTAATAATATATTTCTTTGAACTTCCTTTCTCCCATTGGTATTCTCCTTCCTCAACCTTAAACAAATACACTTCTTAATATTTTCAATATAGACATGATTAAATGTAGACATTTTTTTCAAATTTATACAGATAGAGATAACATCTATGTATAACGTGTTTTTTTTTTATCGGCTTGTATTATTGGTTCTCGTTGGTTCACCAAGCATCCTGTTTCATGGTTTTTGTTTAAGCTTAATTTCCCCTGTTATCCGATCCGTTCTTATCCGTCATGATTTTCTCCCTGTTAGTCATCTAAATATCCAAATTTTTCCCATTTACATCCTCCCAATATTTTCATAGTTCACATATTATAAAAAATACTGTGCTTAACTCTCTTATAACATCCTTTCTGATCAGCTTATATTTCACTTATGTTTATAAAAGTTACATCGGCCCAATATTTTTACATTTCATATATTGTTGTGGATTAGGACGCTGAGCCTGTCGATCAGAAGGTCGGCAGTTTGGCGGGTCGAATCCCGAGTGCCGCGTAGCAGAGTGAGCGCCTGTTCCTCGTCCCAGCTTCTGCCAACCTAGCAGTTCGAAAGCACGTCAAAATGCAAGTAGAAAAATAGGGACCACTACGGTGGGAAGGTAACAGCGTTCCGTGCGCCTTTGGCGTCTAGTCATGCCGGCCACATGACCACGGAGATGTTCTCGGACAAGCGCTGGCTCTTCGGCTTTGAAACAGAGATGAGCACCGGCCCCTAGAGTCGGAGACAACTAGCACGCGTGTGCGGGGGAACCTTTACCTTTACCTAACATACTATATTACTTAAATCTCTCATCCCTCTTGTCATTTACTCATGTAATACTCCATTTGGTAGGGAGAGTCAAATCTCTTGAACCAAGCGGCAAATTTGGATTCACGTAACCTTGAGGAGGCTGAGTCGGTCGTAAGAGTGAGGACAGGTTTTTCCGTGCCGCTGTGACAGCTAGTCCTCGCCTTACAGCAACCATTCATTTAGTGACCCAAGTTACAACGGCACTGGAAAAAAAGCGACTCGGGACCCTTTTTCACACTTACGACGGCTGCAGCGTCCCCAAAAGTCTCGTGATTTGCATTCGGATGCTTGGCAACCAAGTCACATTTATGACAGTCGGGTCATGTGATCCCCTTTTGCGACCTTCTGACCCGCAAAGGTCCATGGGGGGAGCCGGATTCGCTTAACAGCCACGTCGCTAACTGAACAACGGCAGGGACTCGCTTAAGAACCAGGACAAGAAAGGTTGCAAAATGGGGTGAAATTCTCCGAACCACTGTCTCGTTTAGCGGCAGAAGTTTCCGGTCTCCCTTGGGTGGTCGTCATTGGCGGGCTGTGGTCGCCGAATGAATGTGGGCGTAAGTCGAGGATTATCTCTGGGACCTTCCAAGCAGATCCAGTTAGAATCAGAAAAAAGGGCGCAGGGAGGGAGCTCGGAGGTCATCTAGTCCAACCCGCTGCTGGAGCAGGAAATTCCTCTCAATTTCTCTCTTCCCCTTCTCTTTGCTCCTTTCCAGAAGGCATGACCATCGGCTCAGCTCGCGACTGCCTCCAGGCCGGGGAAGCCTGCACCAATGATCCCAGCTGCAGTTCCAAATTCCGCACCCTCCGGCAGTGCATCGCTGGCAACGGTGCCAACAAGCTGGGCCCGGGCGCTAAGAGCCACTGTCGCAACACGCTCACCACACTCCTGTCCAGCCAGCTCTACGGCTGCAAGTGCAAACGGGGCATGAAGAAGGAGAAGCACTGCCTGAGCGTCTACTGGAGCATTCACCACACCCTGATGGAAGGTCAGTCCGCGGGGAGGGGGCGGGTGGGGGGCGGACGGGGGACATTGGGCCTGGGGTGGGGGACCCGGCAAGCTTCGGGTGAGCATATTTGTAGCTCAGTCCCGGGTGCTCTCTGAGCTGGGTGGGTTTCTTGGAGACGTTTCAGGACCCAGCTAGGTAATATCATCAGTGCTAGAAAGGAGGAGGAGGAGGAGGAGGAGGAGGAGGAGGAGGAGGAGGAGGAGGAGGAGGAGGAGGAGGAGGAGGAGGAGGAAGAAGAAGAGGAGGAATGACAACTGTGGGGTCCTGGGTGCTCTCTGAGCTGGGTGGTTTTCTTGAAGACGTTTCATGACCCAACTAGGGAACATCATCAGTGCTAGAAGGGAGTGGTAAGGGAGGAGGA
>NC_139521.1:75309980-75319705 GCF_947247035.1 Vipera ursinii
CACCGTTCACTTGTCATAAATTTGCCCGGGTATTTCACAGCTTTTGTGCGCTAATTTTTGTGACGCACTCCAGTTTCTGAAGAGAGCAACGCCGACGAAATGTGCCAACTCTTTTTTAAATAAAAATAAAAATAAAAAAAATAGCTTGTTCATTCAAAAATAGGACAGACACAGCCCTTGATTGAAACAGCTCCGTTTACTGGCTTTATTCAGAAAAGAGGTCAGGTTTTCTCCTATTTTTTTTTTTCAGACTAGCTGCAGCGGGTCCTCAACTTACGACCACAATTGAGCCCGATGTTCTCGTTGCTAAGTGACAAATGCGTTGAGCGAGTTTTGCCCCATTTTACGACTTTTCTTGCCACCGTTGGGAAGCGAATAGTTAAATTGGAAACCTGGTTGTTAAGTGAATCCGCCTTGCCCCCTGTCGACTTTGCTCGCCAGAGGGTCGCAAAAGGGGATCACATGACCCCAGGACGCTGCAAACCGTCATAAGTACGAGTCAGCGGCCAAGCATCTGAATTTTGATCACTTGACTGTGGGGGGATGCTGCAATGGTTATAAGAATGAAATATGGTCATTGGTCACTTTTTTCGGTGTCGTAACTTCAGTCACTAAGTGAATTGTTGTAAGTCGAGGACCACCTGTAGAATCTTTCCACCAGCTTCTGGAAAAGTGTATTTTCTCCTCCTTCCAGGGTCTTGTGAAACAGCCGATCGTCCATTTAAGCAACCTTCGTTGACACAAGCTTGGGTCTTTTAATAAAATTGTCTAATCCAGGGATAGGCAACCTTGGCTCTTTTATGACTGGTGGACTTCAACTCCCAGAATTCCTGAGCCAGCATGGCTCAGCTTAGAAACCTCTCCCTTTCCCCTCAGCATGGCTGGCTCAGGAATTCTGGGAGTTGAAGTCTATTGCCCCAATTCAGGGGTAGGCAACCTTGGCTCTTTTATGACTGGTGGACTTCAAGTCCCAGAATTCCTCAGCCAGCATGGGGGAACTATGGCCCCTTCATGACCTGAGGACTTCAGCTCCCAGAATTCCTGAGCCAGCCTGGCTCAGCTTGGAAACCTCTCCCTTTCCCCTCAGCATGGCTGGCTCAGGAATTCTGGGAGTTGAAGTCCACAAGTCATGAAGGGGCCTTAGTTCCCCCATGCTGGCTCAGGAATTCTGGGAGATGAAGTCCACGAGTCATGAAGGGGCCTTAGTTCCCCCATGCTGGCTCAGGAATTCTGGGAGATGAAGTCCATGAGTCTAATCCCTGGTCTAATCTGAAAAGAGGCTTTCAGACACCTGTTGACTGACAGATTTAGTTAGGCCACCTGGAGGTTTACCTGAGCCTTTGGGGTCACCCGAGGGGTGCAAACGGCTGTGGAGCCTTCTTGGAAGTGCTGAACTCCTTGGAACCACTTCCTTTCAGCTGTTCCAAGAAGGCTCCACGCCCATTTGCACCACTGAGCTGACCCTGAGGTCTCAGGTAAACCTCCAGGTGGCCTCCACGACTCTCAGAAAGAGTACCAACGACCAGATGACTGCAAAAAAATATAAATCCTTCCATCCTCCACCATCCAGTCAGAACCGAAGAAGCTTCTTGGATGAGAAGCGAAACATCTTCCCCCCCCAAAAAAAAATCCAAGAAAGTCCACTTGCCTCCTGAAAAAAGCACCCCAACATGGTCATCGGGATAGCGTAAAATGCAGAGTCCACGACAAACGTGTGGAGCACGAAACGACAGCGTTGCAAGGGGGCCCGTTCCAACCACGGAGCCCAACTTCTCTTCCTGTTCACTGCAGGAATACAAAAACCGTCGCCACAAATCGTACAAGAATCACAGAATCCGTCTCTTAAGTAATCTAACCAATCCCAGATGTATTACTCCGACATCTAATTTCTCAGCCAAATATGAAATCTGCACGCCCACCCACCGGCCTCGGCTGTCGCGCCAATTACTAATGTCTTTTTTCTGCATTTCTGATTCTTTTTTCAAAGCAGCGTGCCTTGCTTCGCCTCACAATTTCTCTCTCCTCTTCCCCCCCCATATTAATCCTTTGGGGCACCGTGGAAGAGGCAGTTCATTTAGCTATGGCATTCTGGGAGCTGAAGTCCATATGCCTGGAAGTTGCCAAGATTTGGAAACCTCGTCTTAGAATCTAGATCAGAGATGGGCAAGTATAGCTCCTTCACGAGCTGTGGACTTCAACTCCCAGAATTCCTGAGCCAGCATGGGGAACTAGGGCCCTTTCTGGGAGTTGAAGTCCAGAAGTCATAAAGGGGCCACCGTTCCCCATGCTGGCTCAGGAATTCTGGGAGTTGAAGTCCGTAAGTCATTAAAGGGCCACGGTTCACCTTGCTGGCTCAGGAATTCTGGGAGTTGAAGTCCGTAAGTCATAAAAGGGCCACGGTTCACCTTGCTGGCTCAGGAATTCTGGGAGTTGAAGTCCGTAAGTCATAAAAGGGCCACAGTTCCCCATGCTGGCTCAGGAATTCTGGGAGTTGAAGTCCACAAGTCATAAAGGGGTCATAGTTGCTCACGCTGGCTCAGGAATTCTGGGAATTGAAGTACACATAGGTTGTGAAGTTAGCAACTATGGCCATGATGGCTCAGGAATTCTGGGAGTTGAAGTCCATAGGTCATGAAGTTGGCAAGTTAGGAAGTTGCTTCTCTCTTTGATCGGTTTCCATCTGTTGCTTCTTGTTCTGCCTTCAGGTGCTTTGGAGAATAGGGTGACCCCCCCCTCTTCTTTGTGGCAACCCCTCAGATATTGGAGCACTGCTATCAGGTCATCACTAATCCTTCTCTTTTGAACCGTTACAGACTACAGAATGCCAGAGTTGGAAGGGACCTTGGAGGTCTTCTAGTCCAACCCTCTGCTCAGGCAGAAAAACCTCTACCATTCCAGACAAATGGCTGTCCAGTCTCTTCTTAAAAACCTCCAGTGTTGGAGCATCCACCGCTTCTGGAGGAAGGTGGTTCCACTGGTTAATTGTCCTCACTGTCAGGAAGTTTCTCCTTAGTTCTAGGTTGCTTCTCTCCTTGGTCAGTTTCCATCCGTTGCTTCTTGTCCTGCCTTCAGGTGCTCTGAAGAACAGATTGGCCCCCTCTTCTCTGTGGAAAATAGCTTTTATCCATGGGCTGTTAGGCTTTTAAATGGGATATAATCTCTGTGAATTTATGCAGAATTGACTTGGGAGGCCGGTGTGTGGTGTTGTTGGTTCACACGGTGCGGTAGGATGGAGGGTTTGTTGTCACTGTGTGTTGGGGGGGAGAGAGCACGGGGGTGGGGAGGCTCAGCTAATCTCAATGTACACATGTTGTACTTTGACAATAAAGGTTTATTTATTTATCATGAGGTCTTCTCCTTCAGCTGAGGTTGGAGATCCACAAGCTACCTTATACGGATGGTTGTCCAAACTTGGTTTGAAAAGCTTCCAGGATGGAGCCCAGATGATGCCAGGAGAGGGAGGCTGTTCCACTGCTTTTATATCTCCTCTGGTCAAAAAAAGGAAAAAAAAATATCCTTTTTATTTTGTGTTCCCTTTGTACAGCTGCCCACGTACCCACATTTGTTTTTGTCTTACCTTGGGCACGGCAGAAAATAGCTCCACAGACGCTATCAAATCCTTTCTTAGCCTTCCTTTCTGTAGGCTAAGCCTATTCACCTGTTTTCAGCAATTCTTCTGAAGAATTTAGCCGTCAGGCTCCTTCACACTTCTCTGGGATTTTCTTTCTTTCTTTCTTTCTTTTTGTCTACGCACATCTAGGCTTTTGAATGTGTGCCCACGCACACAAGCAGCAAACAACAATCTTCATTAATACAATTACTCTCGGAGGGCTCTTGGAGAATCCTCCTAGCACGCTGACTTTGATTTTGGCCCCCGTTTCAAGCCACTCAGACATCTCGAGATATTGCTTGATTTGACAAGAACGCAACTGTGTTCTCAGTAAACAAGAGATGAGTGTGTGTGTGTGTGTGTGTGTATGGGGGGGGGAGAAACGTGTTGCAAAGCACCCAGTTTATGCAGTTATGTATAAAAATGCAATCTGAAGCAAAGGCTCCCATATAATGTGATTGGTGCCGAGTGTCTCGATTCTCCTATATATTCCAGAGGAGAAGGGTATTTCTAGCACGTGTTTCCCATAGCTTCCTTAGCAAGTGGGGAATAAAAAAATATATAACAGAATAAGAGAGTTGGAAGGAGCCTTTGAGGTCTTCTAGTCCAACCCACTGCTCAAGAAGGAAAACTATAACGTTCCAGACAAATGGCCGTCCAATCTTGTTTCGAAAACCTCCTTTGCAGCACCCACAACGTCTGAAGGCAAACCGTCACACTGAATAATTTTTCTCACTGTCAGGAAATTTCTCCTTAGTTCTAGGTTGCTTACCTCCTTGATTAGTTTCCATCTGTTGCTTCTTGTTCTGCCTTCTGCTGCTTTGGAGAGTAGAGTAGAGTAGAGTAGAGTAGAGTAGAGTAGAGTAGAGTAGAGTAGAATAGAATAGAATAGAATAGAATAGAATAGAATAGAATAGAATAGAATAGAATAGAATAGAATAGAATAGAATAGAATAGAATAGAATGGAATGGAATGGAATGGAATGGAATGGAATGGAATGGAATGGAATGTAGAGTTTAGTAGAAGAGAAGAGAAGAGAAGAGAAGAGAAGAGAAGAGAAGAGAAGAGAAGAGAAGAGAAGAGAAGAGAAGAGAAGACAAGACAAGACAAGACAAGACAAGACAAGACAAGACAAGACAAGACAAGACAAGACAAGACAATGTAGAGTAGAGTAGAGTACAGTAGAATAGAATAGAAAGTAGAGTAGAGTAGAACAGAACAGAACAGAACAGAACAGAACAGAACAGAACAGAACAGAACAGAACAGAACAGAACAGAATAGAATAGAATAGAATAGAATAGAATAGAATAGAATAGAATAGAATAGAATAGAATAGAATAGAATAGAATACCAGGACCTTGGAGGTCTTCTAGTCCAACCCTGCCCCCCACTCAGGCAGGAGACCCTCTACCATTTCAGACAAGTTGTTGTCCAGTCTCTTAGAAACCTCCAGTGTTGGAGCATCCACAACTTCTGGAGGCAAGCAGTTCCACTGGTTAATTGTTCTCACCATGAGGAAGTTTCTCCTTAGTTCCAGGTTGCTTCTCTCCTTGACTAGTTTCCATCCGTTGCTTCTTGTCCTGCCTTCAGGTGCTTTGGAGAATAGGTGGACCCCCCCCCTCTTCTTTGTGGCAGCCCCTCAAATATTGGAGCACTGCTACCTGCTAGAACATCTGTTAGATGTCCCAAGTCTGTTATTCTATTTGTCTGTCTGTCCTTCTGGATAGAATATTGGTAGTTCAGGGTTGAACTGGGGGGGGGTCCTTAGTGGTCTCTGAGCTTTCTTCTCTCTCCTCTGCTATGTTTCTAGTTGCAATATCCCATCTGCTGTGGTCTAAGGTTCTCTGCAGGAGACATCAAAAAGGCAAGAGTGGCGAATATCTGTAGCTCAGCTGTTAGGATGAGGGTGGAGGGGCGTTCTCCAAGCTTGTGGGTTCGTTTCCGAATGTCTCGTTGCCAAGCTAAGTAACATCTTCACCAGAATGTAGGGAATGTCAGTGTTCTTCTGCTTCATGTGGTCAAGAAGGTCTTCTGATGGGAGGGTCACATCAGATGTCTAGTGATGGATCTTGTGAGGGCTCAACTGTGGTTCATGTTTTGTGATGGGTCTTGTGATGAGTCAGATGTGGGTCACGTCTTGTAATGGGTCTTCTGATGGGTCTTGTGATGGATCAGGTGTGGGTCACATCAGATGAGGGTCTAGTGAGGGGTCAGGTGTGGGTCACGTCTTGTGATGGGTCTTGTGATGGGTCTTGTGATGGGTCTTGTGAGGAGTCAGATGTGGGTCATATCTTGTGATGGGTCTGGTGATGGGTCAGGTATGGGTCACGTCAGGTGAGGGTCTTCTGACGGGTCTTGTGAGGAGTCAGGTGTGGCTCACGTCTTGTGATGAGTCTTGTGATGGGTCTAGTGAGGGGCCAGGTGTGGGTCACATCTTGTGATGGGTCTTGTGATGAGTCTTGTGAGGGGTCAGGTGTGGGTCACGTCAGGTGAGGGTCTTCTGATGGGTCCTGTGAAGAGTCAGGTGTGGGTCACAGATGAGGGTCTAGTGAGGGGTCAGGTGTGGCTCACGTCTTGTGATGAGTCTTGTGATGGGTCTAGTGAGGGGCCAGGTGTGGGTCACATCTTGTGATGGGTCTTGTGATGAGTCTTGTGAGGGGTCAGGTGTGGGTCACGTCAGGTGAGGGTCTTCTGATGGGTCCTGTGAAGAGTCAGGTGTGGGTCACAGATGAGGGTCTAGTGAGGGGTCAGGTGTGGGTCACGTCAGGTGAGGGTCTTCTGATGGGTCTTGTGACGGGGATGTCACATCAGGTGAGTGTCATTGGGAAGTGAAGTGCTGGTAGTGGGGGATTGCGCGGGATGGTTAAGGACCGGTACCGTCACTGGTTGGTTGTGCGGTTGATTTGAATTCTGAGGGGGTCCATAGGTTGGTTGTAGGCCAATGTATCTGTTGATGGAATTGCTTGTGGAGTGCCAGCCTTCGATGAAGCGATGGCCGGTGGTAGCGTCCGATTCTTGTATTGCTCCAATTGATAATGGTCAAGGCGATAGCCACTACTCTACGGTTGAATACACCTAAAAAGGCATGTGTATTTGTATAGGGGTGACCACAGCTGGACAGTGGATATCCAATGATTACCATCAGAAGGAGCCCTAGATATTGTCCTCTGCTGCTGAGATATTTTCATCCATCCCAGCTTGTGTCCCTGATCAAAAGAAGAATTTCTATGGAAGCTTTTTAACGTTTTTTTAACACTCTTGAGTTAAATTTATTATCTTTCTGGTCGATTGCGCTGTCAACCAGATGTTTTTAGACTGGATCTGGCATTGTTTTGTCCATCCATCAAGTCCTTCTCAAGGACCTGGCATAGACAGATGTGGATATGTTAAAAGATATTGTCACGGGAAGTAGGCTTTCTTCCAAGCAAAGCTGCCTTCCGCCATTGACTGATGGGGTTTCGTCAGTGCCAATCGGGTTCAAGTGGTGTTCCAGATGTTTTGGGAATGCACTCAAGGCACCTATTGTTATTGGTACTACCTTAGATTTATGGGGGTCCACCTCTTTTTCAAAGCACCTGGAAGCAACGGAATGGGAAAACGAATCAAGCAGAGAAGCCGCCTGGAATTAAGGAGAAACTTCCTAACAGTCAGGAGAATTAACCAGCGGAACAGCTGGCCACCAGAGGTTGTGGGTGCTCCATCCCTGGAGGCTTTTAAGAAGACCTAAAGGGACGCGGTGGCTCAGTGGGTTAGGATGCTGAGCTTGTCGATCAGAAGGTCGGCAGTCTGGCGGGTCAAATCCCGAGTGCCGCGTAACAGAGTGAGCGCCTGTTACTTGTCCCAGCTTCTGCCAACCTAGCAGTTCGAAAGCACGTAAAAACGCAAGTAGAAAAATAGGGACCACTATGGTGGGAAGGTAACAGCGCTCCGTGCGCCTTTGGCGTCCAGTCATGCCGGCCACGTGACCACGGAGACGTCCTCGGACAAGCGCTGGCTCTTTGGCTTTGAAACGGAGATGAGCACCGGCCCCTAGAGTTGGAAACGACTAGCACGCACGTGCGGGGGAACCTTGACCTTTACCTTTTAAAGGAAATAAACGAAGCTTGGATTGCAGCAAAGAGAGAGAAAGGAAAAACGAACGGGTCAAGAGGAACAGGGAAAGTGGAGTGGGGGGTCATTGTGAAAAGGAGGAAAGGCAAAGGAGAAAACGGAGGGAGGAAGGAAGGAATACAAAACACGGATGGTCCGATTTAGCCAATGCGGTCATGTAAACTGTTTTGGGTGTGTGTGTGTGTGTGTTGTTTTTTTCCCCCGCCGCGTTTCCATTTTGTTACTCTACGCTTTCATTATCCCAAGGGCTGGCTATTTCTGCCTCCTTGTTACTATCTTTAAAGTTTAAGTGGAATGAAAAAAAAATCAGATTTTTCTCTCTTAAAGTCCACCCTGAGACAAACACCCCCCCCCCAACAGGAAGACGCTGGACGCAGCCGGGAAGAATTGGAAGAATAGACAGCCCTTTTGTTTGCGTTTCCTTGATGGTCTGATGTTGCCAAAGAAATGGCCTGTCTGGCGATTATGATGGCTTGTCTTGCGCAAGAGAGGCAGATGGAAATCTCTCTCCCAGGCTCTCCCATTGTTCCCGCCCCGTCATCGGAATAGCGAAGCTTTTATTGTCCTGAAAGGCAGGTCTCCCGGTTTTGCAAGTCGTTATCTCCATGACCTTCTTTGCGAGTTTTTTGTGTGTCACACATCATGCCAGGCTGGTTGGCATGACAACCCCTTCAAGCCTTCGGAGCTCAAGGTGGGCCTTTCAGAAGCCGGAAGGAGAAAAACAAAAAAAAAGAAATTGGGAGGACAGGAGAGAGAGAGAGGACCAAACCTGCCGGGTTTCTAGAAGCAGATCTGGAAGCCACCAGAGATGTTTGGTGGAGGACGCTCAGAACGTTGGGACACACATAGAACATGACCTTGGAGGTCTTCCAGCCTGACCCCCCACCCCTGCTTGAGCAGGAGGTCTTATACCATGATGGTCCAGTGTCTTTTTGAAAGCCTCCAGTGATGGAGCACCCACAACTTCTGGAGGCAAACTGTTCGACTGGTTGATTGTGCTCAATGTCAGAACATTCCTCCTTAATTCTAGGTTGCTTTTCTCCTTGATTGGTTTCCATCCGTTGCTTCTTGTCCTGCCCTCAGGTGCTTTGGAGAATATTTGAATAGAATAGAATCTGGAAGGGACCTTGGAGGTCTTCTAGTCCAGCCCCCCGCTTAAGCAGGAGAACCTACACCATCTCAGACAAGTGACTGTCCAGTCTCTTCTTAAAAACCCCCAGTGATGGAGCACCCACGATTTCTGAATAGGTTGACTCCCCTCTTCTTTGGGGTAGCCCCTCAAATACTGGAAGGCCGCTATCACGTCACTCTAGTCTCTCTTTCCTCTAGATTGGCCATATAGAATTCCTGCCACCGTTCTTCCTATGTGTTAGTAGTCTCTAGACTTTTAACCACCTTAGTTGTTCTTCTCTGCACTCTTTCCAAAGTCTCAACACCTTTTTTGGTAATGTGGTGACCAAAACTGGATGCTGTATTACAGGTGCGGTCTTACTAAGGATTTATAAAGCGCTACTATCTCTTCAGGGCCGCGGTGGCTCAGTGGGTTAGGACGCTGAGCTTGTCGATCAGAAGGTCGGCAGTTTGGCGGGTCGAATCCCGAGTGCCGCGTAACAGAGTGAGCGCCTGTTACGCGTCCCAGCTTCCGCCAACCTAGCAGTTCGAAAGCACGTAAAAATGCAAGTAGAAATATAGGGACCATGACGGTGGGAAGGTAACAGCGTTCCGTGCGCCTTTGGCGTCTAGTCATGCCGGCCACATGACCACGGAGACATCCTCGGACAAGCGCTGGCGCTTCGGCTTTGAAACGGAGATGAGCACCGGCCCCTAGAGTCGGAAACGACTAGCACACGTGTGCGGGGGAACCTTTAGCTTTACCTTTACTATCTCTTCTGCACAATTTCCAGTGTTGGAGCACCCGCAACGTCTGGAGGCAAGTCGTTCCACTGGTTAATTGTTCCAACTGTCAGGAAGTTTCTCCTTATTTCTAGGTTGCTTCTCTCCTT